>NC_091789.1:23332636-23653201 GCF_029378745.1 Bos indicus | reverse complement strand
CTACCTATAAGCAATACCATACAGTATGGTACTGACACAAAAAAAGACACATAGATCAATGGAACAGAATTCAGAGCCCAGAAATAAGCTCATGCACCTATGATCAATGAATCTACAACAAAGGAGACAATAATATATACAATGGAGAAAAGACAGTCTCTTCAATAAGTGGTGCTAAGAAACTGGACAGCTACCTATAAAAGAATGAAATCAGAATATTCTCTAACACTATAGACAAAAATAAACTCAAAATGGATTAAAGACCTAAATGTAAGAGGAAAAACCATAAGACTCCTAGAGGAAAACGTAGGCAGAACACTCTTTGACATAAATCATAGCAATATTTTTTTGGATGTCTCCTAAAGTAAAGGAAATAAAAGTAAAAATAAACAAACGGGACCTAATTAAACTTAAAAGCTTTTGCACAGCAAATCAAGAAGGCAACCTACAGAATAGGGGAAAACATTTGCAAATCATATAACCAATAAGGGGTTAATATCCAAAATATATTGAGTTGGTCAAAAGGTTCATTTGAGTTTTTCCATAGCATCTTATGGAAAACCCAAATGAACCTTTTGGCCAACCTAATGTAAATAGCTCATACAACTCAACATCAAAAAAAAAGAACAACCCAACAATCCCATTACTGGGCATATACCCTGAGGAAGCCATAATTGAGAAAGACGCATGTACCCAATGTTCATTGTTCCACTGTTTACAATAGCTAGGACATGGAAGCAACTTAGATGTCTATCAAGAGATGAATAGATAAAGAAGTTGTGGTATATATGCACAAGGGAATATTACTCAGCTATAAAAAGGAATGCATTTGAGTCTGTTCTAATGAGGTGGATGAGCCTAGAGCCTATTATACAGAGTGAAGTAAGTCAGAAAGAGAAAGACAAATATCATATATTAATGCATATATATGGAATCTAGAAGGATGGTGCTGATGAGCCTGTCTGCAGGGCAGCAATGGAGATGCAGACATAGAGAACAGACTTGTGGACACAGTGGGGGTGGAGGGGGTGGAACGAATTGAGAGAGTAACTTTGAAACATATACTTTACCATGTGCAAAATTAGATAGCCAGTGGAAATTTGCTGTATGACTCAGGGAACTCAAACTGGGGCTCTGTAACAACCTGGAGGAGTGGGGTGGGGAGGGAGATGGGAGGGAGGTTCAAGAGGGAGGGGACATATGTATACCTATGACTGATTCATGTTAATGTATAGCAGAAACCAACACAATATTGTAAAGCAGTTATCCTCCAGTTAAAAATAAATAATAAAAAAAGTGAACAACCTGATTAAAGAGTGGGCAGAAGACTTGAATAGACATTTTTAAAAAGAGGATGTGCAGATGGACGACAGGAACATAAACAGATGCTCAACATTGCTAATCATCAGAGAAATGCAAATCAAAACAACAATGAGGTATCACGTCACTCCTGTCGAAGTGGCTATTGTCAAAAAGACCATGAATAACAAATGTTAGTGAGGATGTGGGGTACTGAGGAAAACGGTATGGAGGTTTCTTGAAAAACTAAAAAAAAAAAAAAAAAAGAATTACCATATGACCTAGCAATTCAACCCCTGGGTGTATATCCAAAGGAAACAAAAATACTAATTAGAAAATATACATGCACCCTCAGTGTTCATAGCAGCATTATTTACAATAGCCAAGACATGGAAGCAACCTAAGTGTCAACAGATGAATGGATAAAGAATATGTGATACACACACACAGACATACACACACTGGAGTATTACTCAGTCATAAAAAAGAATGAAATTTTGCTATTTGCAGCAAAGTGGATGGACCTGAAGGGTATTATGCTAAGTGAAATAAGAGAAAGAAATTGTCTTTGGTTTTTAAGTTATTTATAAGCAGTCAGTTTGGATGTGTGGACATTTTTTATGGATGTAGATACATAAATTCAACATGAGTAGATCACCTCCTGTGTGCTAGGTACTGTTGGGGTATTTCAGTGAACAAAACACAAAAATCCCTGCCCACAAAGAGCTTATTTCTAAATAAATGATGAGAAAAACAAAGAATCCATGTATGGGTCTTCCCTGGTAGTCCAGTGGCTAAGACTCTGTGCTCTCAATGCAAGGGCGTGGGTTTGATCCCTAGTCAGGGAACTAGATCCCTCTTGCTGCAACTAAAAAAAGATCTCACATGCCGCAACCAAGACCTTGTTCAGCCAAATAAATAAGTAAATAGTTGTTTTTTTTTAGAAGAGCTAACTTAAAAAAAATAGAATCCATGTATATCTGAGCATTTTACCAAATTGTAATCGTCCCCCTTATGTTGAACTGTGACTTGAGTTTGAATGGGTTTACTTAGAAGTGATTTCATTATAAAATGTGTGATACACACAGGAGTACAGGAAATATAAGATATATAAAATCCTGTTGTTATTTTTTTTCCTTTCATAGAAGACAGGCTTCTACACATTCAAGGCAGTGGGTTCTCTGTTCATCAAACCTTCACTTGTACTCCTGTGCCACTGTTAGTGAAGTTGAAGAATTAGCTGCTCAATATGCAGCCTGAAGACAAGAAAAACCATAGGAAGTTAGTCTTTGATGACACTGAAAAGTAATGTGTGTATTTGCAGGACTTCTTTGTGTTTGTACGTGCCAGCCTGATCATGTGATTAGTCACAGCGCAAAAAGCAGCCGCCCTGGTTTTCTTTGCCATTTTGTACTTGTCAGTTTCCAAAAAAGGGTCAATTTTACTTCCTTCCTTTTACACTTTCCAAGGACCATTGACAGATGTTGTGTGTTTTTTTTGCATGCCTTATAAGCTAAAATAAGTAATCGTAATTGGATTTACCATTGCAGATGCTATGTATTTCAAAATTAGATTTTCTGAACCTAAGAAGAGATGAATAGCCATGGAATAGGAGATCTGGCACTTAGTCATATGCCTACATGGATATTGTGAGTTTTGACATTAGTGGGTTGTCTTGTCTTATTTTATAGCTTGTGCTTTAAATAGCTGCTTTCGAAAGGCCTGATGTTATAATACAAATTTTAAAAAGAGGCTAATTTAATATTTACCTGTTACTAAGCCACTGTGTTTAGAATTATCTAGTGGTGGCAGTGACTGTGGTGGTTGGGGACTGTGATTTGATTTTAAGCTCATGTTCTAACCTGTCCCTGATCATTTGCACTGTGGGTACTTGAATGAATATGATTTAGATGAATAAAGTGATGGCCCTTTGATTTACATGCTTTTTTTCCCCCAAAATTTCTCTTGCTAAGAAATAATCTGGAACATTAAAATTGTGTGATGAAGAGGTTTTTTAAAATTTTTTTTAAATTTAAATTTATTTATTTTAATTAGAGGCTAATTACTTTACAATATTATATTGGTTTTGCCATACATCAATATGAATCTGCCACGAGTGTACATGTGTTCCCAATCCTGAACCCCCCTCCCACTTCCCTCCCCATACCATCCCTCTGGGTCATCCCAGTGCACCAGCCCCGAGCATCCTGTATCCTGCATCAAACCTGGACTGGCGATTGGTTTCTTATATGATATTATACATGTTTCAGTGCCATTCTCCCAAATCATCCCCCCCCCCCCACAGAGTGCAAACTAGGACAACTATGGAGAACAGTGTGGAGATTCCTTAAAAACTGGAAATAGAACTGCCATACGACCCAGCAATCCCACTGCTGGGCATACACACCAAGGAAACCAGAACTGAAAGAGACACGTGTACCCCAATGTTCATCGCAGCACTGTTTATAATAGCCAGGACATGGAAACAACCTAGATGTCCATCAGCAGATGAATGGATAAGAAAGCTATGGTACATATACACAATGGAGTATTACTTAGCCATTAAAAGGAATACATTTGAATCAGTTCTAATGAGGTGGATGAAACTGGAGCCGATTATACAGAGTGAAGTAAGCCAGAAAGAAAAACACCAATACAGTATACTAACGCATATGTATGGAATTTAGAAAGATGGTAACGATAACCCTGTATGCGAGATAGCAAAAGAGACACAGATGTATAGAAGAGGTTTTTTTTAAACCTGTGCTTTCCAAAGTACTCATGGAAGCTAATTCTTAAAGACATTTATTTTCATGACAGGTAATGTATAGTTTTGAAGATGATGTAGAATTGTATAAAACATATATGAAAAATGTATATAATATATATACCCATGGCCAATTTAAAGAGCCCTTTACTAGAGTTCTGACATTTAGCAAAGATCTTGTCAATTTTTATGGAGTGTAAATTTTAAAAGGCACATGATCAAGTCACAAAAGAGCTTTCACAGTGGAGAAGAGTAAATAAAGGCTCTACGCTGCAGTTTTTAACATTTTCTTATCAGTGTAAGCCTCTTCATATTGCCTATCGACTTTACAAGTGATTTGGTTTTTTTTTTAAATTGGAGTATAATTGCTTTACAATGTTGTGTTAGTTTCTGCTATACAACAAAGTGAATAAGATACACACACACACACACACACACACACACATTCTCCTCGCTCTTGAGCCTCCCTCCCGACAAGTTATTTGAAAGATGCTAGAATGACCTTTCAAAATCAGCCATTTTAATTGCATACTTATTATTTCCAGTTCTGTGGACTAGACGCATGTGCAGAAACATGTAAATATTGGTGTTGACAAAAGTTACAGAAATGAATGGCTCCCCTTCATTTATCTTATCCATGACAGGATGAGGGAGCTTGCCACCACTTACTCTCCTCCTTGGAAGCAGGTCAGAGACCATCGACCTTGGTATAATGTTGAGTCATGACTGCAAACTGAACATGCTGAAAATGAACGCCAGGAGGTATTCAGCATAGGTTAGGCCACAAAACGTTTTTTTTTTCCTCTCCCATTTTTCAGACACGATCTATTTCATCAGTTTAGTACTCCATGTCATTTCTCTGTGTGCTCACGCTGTCCTGGGCTCCACGCTATTGTAACACTTAGTACTCTGAGCTGTCACTGCATTCTCGCAGATGACGAGGGCCCGAGGCAGGGCCAGTGAGTCACTGATTTTGTGTGTCCCCCATCGCTGCACAGGGCCTGGCAACAGATGGGAGTCTAACAAAAGTTTGTTGAAAGAAGAAATACACAGATGATGAGAGTGGCTGGTGCCTAAATGAAGAAGGCACTTAAGTGGTTTTGCAATGTGGATTCCTCATTTATATCCCCGTTTTCTCCTTCCAGCCTCTCATTTCTTCCTTCCCTTTCCTGGCTTCCCTTAGAAATCCACTTTGTGTTACTAGGGGTTGGTATAACCCAACGATCTGTACTTTTCTGGGTGTGATAGCTTAGGAGTGAATATGATTTGAACTTAATGCCTTTTTACAGAGTGTCAAATTCAGAACCAGACAGACCCATCTCCTGACCCTAAATGTGGTCCTAAAGTGAATTGCTTGAGGAAATTGGATCCCAAAGATTATAGGTGGGGAATTTTGAAGTGTGTCTATTTCCATTGGAGATCAGAGAAGCCCAACTAAAAGAATTGTGGACTAATTGACATGACAGCTGTGGACTGAGCAAGACTTCTTTTTGAAAGGACTGTCTTATCTTGTTTTTGACATTGGAGGAATTAAGGTGATTGGCAATGAGAACATGTGCAATTCCTTAAAAGTTTATTGACTTAAATAATTTTGCCTATGTTACATATAATTAAAAAGCCCCTATACTTTATGCTAAAATAAAATTTTTGTTTAAGCATTGGGTATAAAAGATTATCTTACTGTCCTTGAAATTTGTATTTCACACTTTACAAATGTTTTGGAAGATCTTTTCAAATGTTTATTGACCATTCCTCTTTCGTTTTCTGTGAAATGCTTGTTCCTGTTATTTTGTTTTCCATTTTTCTGTCATGTTGTTTGTCTCTTTTTAAAATTGACTTACAATCTTTTATATATCCTTGATATTATTTGTCACATATGTATTGAAGTGTCTGCTTGTAATTTGTCTTGTCATCACTTTCTTTGTGATGTCTTTTGATGAAAGAAAATTTTACCTTTAGTATAGCCTAAAATATCAGTCTTTTCCTTTAAGCTCTGTGCTTCTTGTATCCTGTTTAGAAACCTCTATCCTACCCATAGATTATACACATTTTCTCTGATCTGATTCCCAATGCTGAAGGCTTTGACTCTCCATCAATGCATGACCATTAAAACCAGGTTTTAAGTCACCTGTGGTTTAGCAGCTGCCCTGGGGCAACTACTATTCTCTGTTAGATTCTCTCAGGATATTTGCCCTCATAATGGTTTTGGCCTTTGAAGATTTCCTTGTCTTTCCTGCCAACTGAGCAGAAAAATAAATTAGGAATAATTTACTTTTGTTTTTTCCACTATGTTTTTATGTTTTGTAGCAAGAAGATTTTTTAGGATTTTTAGTCCCCCATGAGACCAATAAGGGAAAACTCCTCCCTGTTTTTCAAACTCGAAAGTTCCATTTTTATATTCAAAGATGATACCATCTCAGAGTTTTCCTTGTATACAAAACCCTAGATATGGATAAGGAACCGTGACCTACTCCCCTATTTGCAGATGAACTGAAAGATGGAAGTGGTATTCTGGCCAGGAACAGCTGTGGCTATTTGGGGAGGGGTGGGAATGAAGCTCTTTGCAGAACCATAATGCTAACCTAGTTATTATCTACCACTGCCTGAATGCTCACTTGTACAGTAAAACTTTTAAATTGTAATCTTATTTTTTTTCCTCTGTAACAATGGCCAGCATGTATTGAGTAATTACCATATATTAGACACTACTCCAAGACTTTGCATATTAACAACTTTACTTATTACAATAACACAATGAAATAGTTACTGTCATTTTTCTCCATTTTACCAATAAAGGAAATTGAGACACTGAGAGTATAAGCAGCTTGTCCTTGGTGATACAGCTTGTAAGTGGTAGAGCTGGAATTGGAATATAGACAGTCTGCCTTTGAAGCATGCACTCAAAAGTACTGTGCTATATTAACTCTATAAGAAATATTTGTGTGTATGAAAGTATCAGAATTTTATATTTCTATATCACCCAAGATAATAATGAAATATAAGCACTGTGTGAACTTACTGATTGTGTGATGTCATTGTGGTTTACCTTTATGCACAACCTTTAACTTTTGTAAAAAAAATCCCTTTATTGTTATTATTATTTTGCTTAGTTGCTTAGTGGTGTCTGACTCTCTGCGATCCCGTGGACTATAGCCCTCCAGTCTCTTCTGTCCATGAAATTCTCCAGGCAAGAATACTAGAGTGGATTGCCACTTGCTTCTCCAGGGGATCTTCCCCACCCAGGGATCAAACCCAGGTCTCCTGCATTGCAGGCGGATTCTTTACCATCTGAGCCACCAGGGAGGCCCCACAGCCTTCATCTTTTTTCCTTAACACACGTTTTCAAAAGTTGAACCCACTTCTATTTGTTTTTCCATGTTCAAATTCCTTTGGAAGGAGAGGTAGAAAACAGGCATCCTTTACTCAGATGATTCAAATGAACATTTTTCTTACAAACAATGATTCTTTCCTTGATTTATTATTTTTTAACAACTTTATTACAATACACTTAACATACCATGGGCTTCCCTGGTGGCTCAGCTGGTAAAGAATCTGCATGCAATGTGGGAGACCTGGGTTTGATCCCTGATTTGGGAAGATCCCCTGGAGAAGGGAACGGCTACCCACTCCAGTAATCTGGCCTGGAGAATTCCATGGACTTTATAGTCCATGGGGTTGCAAAGAGACACGACTAAGTGACTTTCACTTCACTGACATACCATACATGTAATGTACCCATTTAAAGTGTTAAATTCAATGTTTTTAGCACATTCAGATTTGTGTCACCATCACTGAAACCAATGCTGGGGCACTTCATTATAGAAGAAACCCTATACCCTTTGGCTAGGATCCTCCCAGTTTCTCCATTCCCCAGCCCTAAGCAACCACTTTAAGAAACCAGGATTTCAAATCCTGAAAGATGATGCTGTGAAAGTGCTGCACTCAATATGCCAGCAAATTTGGAAAACTCAGCAGTGGCCACAGGAAAAGGTCAGTTTTCATTTCAATCCCAAAGACAGGCAATGCCAAAGAATGCTCAAACTACTGCACAATTGCACTTATCTCACACGCTAGTAAAATAATGCTTAAAATTCTCCAAGTCAGGCTTCAGCAATACGTGAACGGTGAATCCAGATGTTCAAGCTGGTTTTAGAAAAGGCAGAGGAACTAGAGATGAAATTGCCAACATCTGCTGGATCATCAAAAAAGCAAGAGAGTTCCAGAAAAACATCTACTTCTGCTTTATTGACTAGGCCAAAGCCTTTGACTGTGTGGATCACAATAAACTGTGGAAAATTCTGAAAGAGATGGGAATACCACACCACTTGACCTGCCTCTTGAGAAATCTGTATGCAGGTCAGGAAGCAACAGTTAGAACTGGACATGGAACATCAGACTGGTTCCAAATAGGAAAAGGAGTTCATCAAGGCTGTATATGGTCACCCTGCTTATTTAACTTAAATGCAGAGTACATCATGAGAAACACTGGGCTGGAGGAAGCACAAGTTGGAATCAGGATTGCCTAGAGAAATATCAGTAACCTCAGATATGCAGATGACACCACCCTTATGGCAGAAAGTGAAGAACTAAAGAGAAAGAGGAGAGTGAAAAAGTTGGCTTAAAGCTCAACATTCAGAAAACTAAGATCGTGGCATCTGGTCCCATCATTTCATAGATGGGGAATAGATGGGGAAACAGTGGAAACAGTGTCAGACTTTATCTTTTTGGGCTCCAAAATCACTGTAGATGGTGATTGCAGCCATGAAATTTAAAGACACTTGCTCCTTGGAAGGAAAGTTATGACCAACCTAGACAGCATATTCGGAGAAGGCAATGGCAACCCACTCCAGTGTTCTTGCCTGGAGAGTCCCAGGCACGGGGGAGCCTGGTGGGCTGCCCTCTATGGTGTTGCACAGAGTCAGATGTGACTGAAGTGACTTAGCAACAGCAGCAGCAGCAGCAGACAGCATATTGTAAAGCAGAGACATTACTTTGTCAACAAAGGTCCGTCTAGTCAAGGCTATGGTTTTTCCAGTGGTCATGTATGGATGTGAGAGTTGGACTATAAAGAAAGCTGAGCACTGAGGAATTGATGCTTTTGGAGAAGACTCTTGAGAGTCCCTTGGACTGCAAGGAGATCCAACCAGTCCACCCTAAAGGAGATCAGTCCTGCGTGTTCATTGGAGGGACTGATGTTGAAGCTGAAACTCCAATATTTTGGCCACCTGATGCGAAGAGCTGACTCATTTGAGAAGACCCTGGTGCTGGGAAAGGTTGAGGGCAGGAGAAGAAGGGGACGACAGAGGATGAGATGGTTGGATGGCATAACCAACTCAATGGACATGGGTTTGGGTGAACTCTGGGTGTTGCTGATGGACAGGGAGGCCTGGTGTGCTGCAGTTCATGGGGTCACAAAGAGTCGGACACGACCGAGCCACTGAACAGAACTGAACTGAAGCAAGCACTAGTCTACTTACTATCTCTCTCTCAATGCCTATTCAGGATATTTCATAAAATGAAATCTTAGAATTTGTGGCTTCTTTCACTTAGCAAAATGTTTTCAAGATCCATTCATGTTGTAGCATGTATCAGTCCTTTACTACTTTTTATTGTTGAATAATATTCCATCACATGGATATATCACATTTGTTTACCCATTCTTCAGTTGATAGACATTTCTGTTTCTACTTTTGGTTTTTATGAATAATGCTATTGAGATTTCTGTACATGTTTTGTGTAGATGTTTTCATTTCCTTCAGGTATATACTTAGGAGTAAAGTTGCTAGGTCATATGGTTTAACTTTTTGAGAAATTGCTCAACTGTTTTGCACAGGGGCTCAACCATTTTACATTCTCTTGAACACTATTAGGGTTTCTAATTTGTCCACATACTTGCTAACTTGGCTTCCCTGGTAGCTCAGCTGGTAAAAAATCCTCCTGCAGTGCAGGAGACCCTGGTTCGATCCTGGGTCAGGAAGATCCACTGGAGAAGGGATTGGCTACCCACTCCAGTGTTCTTGGGCTTCCCTGGTGGCTGAGCTGGTAAAGAATCCGCCTGCAATGTGGGAGACCTGGGTTCGATCCCTGGGTTGGGAAGATCCCCTGGAGAAGGGAACAGCTACCCACTCCAGTATTCTGGCCTGGAGAATTCCATGGACTGTATAGTCCATGGGGTTGCAAAGAGTCAGACACTACTGAGTGACTTTTACTTGCTAATACTTGTTATTGTCCATCTTTTTTCATTATTGCCATTCCTGTGGGAGTGAAGTGTTATCTGATTGTAGTCTTGATATGTATTTCCATAATGAATAAATGATGTTGAGCATCTTTGCATGTGCTTATTGGTCAGTTTTATACCTTCTTTGGAGATGTGTCTATTCAAATCCACTTTGCCCACTTTTAATTGTATTTGCCTTTTTATTATTGATTACTAAATGTTCTTTATGGTTAGCTTTCTGAGATTTTGGTTTTTGTTCTGGAGGCTGTGAGATTGTAGTTCTTGCCTCTTCTGTCTGCCCGCTCGTGGGTAAGGATAAGAGGCTTGTGCAAGCTTCCTGATGGGAGGGACTGGCTGTGGGGAAAACTGGGTCTTGCTTTGGTGGGCAGGGCCAGGCTCAGTAAATCTTCAGCCCAGGTTTCTACTAATGGGTGGGGCTGTGCTCCCTCCTGTTAGTTGTTTGGCCTGAGGCAACCCAGTCCTGAGGTCTATAGGCTCTTTGTTGTTTTTCAGTCACTAAGTTGTATCCAACTCTTTGAGACCCCATGGACTGTAGAATTCCAGGCTTCCCTGTCCTTCACTATCTCTTGGAGTTTGCTCAAATTCATGTCCATTGAGTCATTGATGCCATCCAACCATCTCATCCTCTGTCACTCCTCTCTCCTCCTGCCCTCAATCTTTCCCAGCATCAGTGTCTTTTCCAATGAGTCGGCTCTTCTTATAAGGTGACCAAAGTATTAGGGCTTTAGCTTCAGCATCAGCATCAGTCCTTCCAGTGAATATTCAGGGTTGATTTCCTTTACGATTGACTGGTTTGATCTCCTTGCTGTCCAAGGGACTCTGAAGAGTCTTCTTCAGCACCACAATTCAAAAGCATCAATTCTTCATCACTCAGCCTTCTTTATGGTTCAACTCTCACATCCATACGTGGCTACTGGAAAAACCAAAGCTTTGACTAGACAGACCTTTGTCAGCAAAGTGATATCTCTGCTTTTTAATGTGCTGTCTAGGTTTGTCATAGCTTTTCTTACAAGGACAAGCATCTTTTAATTTCATGGCTGCAGTCATTTTGGAGCCCAAGAAAATAAAATCTGTCGCTGCTTCCACTTTTTCTCTATTTGCCGTGAAGTGATGGGACCAGATGCCTTGGTCTTAGTTTTTTGAATGTTGAATTTTAAGCCAGCTTTTTCACTCTCCTCTTTCACATTCATCAATAGGCTCTTTAGTTCCTCTTTGCTTTCTGTTATTAGGGTGGTTTCATATGCAAATCTGAGGTTGTTGATATTTCTCCTGGCAATTTTGATTCCAGCTTGTGACTCTTCCAGCACGGCATTTCACATAACTCTGCATCGACGTTAAACAATATACAGCCTTGATGTACTCCTTCCCCAATTTTGAACCAGTCAATTGTTCCCTGTCCAGTTCTAACTGTTGCTTCTTGACCTGCATACAGATTTCTCAGGAGGCAGGTAAGTTGGCCTGGTATTCCCATCTCTTTAAGAATTTTCACAGTTTGTTGTGATCCACACAGTCAAAGGCTTTAGTGTAATCAGTGAAGCAGATGTTTTTCTGGAATTCCCTTGCTTTTTATATGATCCAACGGATGTTGGCAGTTTGATCTCTGGTTCCTTTGCCTTTTCTAAATCTAGCTTGAACATCTGAAACTCCTCAGTTCACATAGTGTTGAAGCCTAGCTTGAAGGATTTTGAGCATTACCTAGCTAGCATGTGAAATGAGTACAGTTGTACAGTAATTTGAACATTCTTTGGCATTCCCCTTCTTTGGGATTGGAAGGAAAACTGATCTTTTCCCAGTCCTGTGGCCATTGCTGAGTTTTCCAAATTTGCTGGCATATTGAGTTCAGCACTTTAACAGCATCATCTTTTAGGATTTTAAGTAGCTCAGCTAGAATATACTATAATAATATACTATACTCTTGTTGAACTTGCTTATTAATACTAAAATGCTTTATTGTTTTTGTGTCTGTGTATGTTAATTTCTTATTATTTTCTACATTCAAGTCATTTGCAAATAGAGATAGTTTTACTTCTTCCTTTGGGGAAATGACTGTGTGTTGGGTATCACCAAGACCACTCCAGGTTTAATCACTTTCTAGGCAGAATCACAGGACTCAAGCTTATTTTGTGCTCATAGCTGGTGTTTATTACAACAAACAGATACAAAGCAAAATCAGCAAGAGGCAAGGCACACAATATAAAGTCTGGAGAAAACCAGGCACAAGCTTTCAAGGGTTCTCTTCCAAGTGGAGTCACAAAGAATGTGCTTAAATAGTTCCTCCAGCAACAAGTTGTGACACATATGAAATGTTGCCCATCAGGGACTCTTCAGAGGCTCCTTGCAGGGTTGGTAGTGGTGGGTAGTCACATAGGCACTCTATCACTAGCAGGTACCAACATTTCCTTGCTCCCTAAAGGAAAGCAGGTGTTTAGCATAATCCGCATTGTTTACTTCCTGAATCAAAGTTCCCAGATGCCAGCCAAAGGCTTACTTTGCAATTCTGCCTTTCTAAGGATAAGCAGTGGAGGCCTGCTATGTTAACTCTTTCTGTACTGGCTTCTAATGCTACAGGGATTCTTTTTTTTTTCCCAGAAAGTTTTAAAAAATTATTTTGAAAATTTGATACAATTTTTCTATTTACACCTATTACAAAATACTGGATATATTCTCCATGCTGTACAGTACATCCTTGAGCCTATCCTACACCCAATAGTTTGTACCTCCAACTTCCCCACCCCTGTATTGCCTCTCTCCCCAATAGCCACTAGTTTCTTCTCAAGGTATGTATTTCTGCTTTTTTTTTGTTTTAGACACTAGTTCATTGTATTTTTAAATTTTTTATTTTTTCTTGTATTTTCTAGATTCCACATATAAGTAATATCATATAGCATATGTCTTTGTCTGACTTATTTCACTTAGCATTACCCTCCAAGTCTATCCATGTTGCTGCAAATGGCAAAAATCTCATTTTTTAATGGATGATTAATATTTCATTTTATTTCATATATATATATATATATATCATATATATATGCTGCTAAGTCACTTCAGTTGTGTCTGACTCTGTGCAACCCCATAGATGGCAGCCCACCAGGCTCCCCCATCCCTGGGATTCTCCAGGCAACAACACTGGAGTGGGTTGCCATTTCCTTCTCCAGTGCTTGAAAGTGAAAAGTGAAAGTGAAGTCAGTCAGTCATGTCCCACTCTTCGCGACCCCATAGACTTCAGCCTACCAGGCTCCTCCATCCATGGGATTTTCCAGGCAAGAACACCGGAGTGGGTTGCCGTTGCCTTCTCCGATATATATACACACATACAAATCACATCTTCTTTATCCATTCATCTGTTGATGGACATTTAGGTTGCTTCCATACCTTGGCAATTGTAAATAAGGCTGCTGTGATCTTTGGGGCTTCCAAGGTGGCACTAGTGGTAAAGAACCCACCTGCCAATGCAGGAAACATAAGAGACTTGGGTTCGATCCCTGGATCGGGAAGATCCCCTGGAGGAGGAAATGGCAACCCACTCCAGTATTCTTCCTGGAGAATTCCGTGGCCAGAGGAGCCTGGTGGACTATGGTCTGTAGGGTCACAAAGAATCAGGCACAACCGAAGTGACTTAACACATACACATGAACATTGGGGTACATGTATGTTTTCTAATTAGTGTTTTAGTTTCTTTTGGATATACACCTTGGAGTGGAATTGCTGGGTCACATGGTAGTCCTTTTTTTTACATTTTCATTTTTTGAGAAACCTCCATACAGTTTTCCACAGTGGCTGCACCAATTTACCTTCTTACCAATAGTGCTTGAGGGTTCCCATTTTTCCACATCCTCACCAACATTTGTTATTGGTGTTCTTTTTGATTATGGCCATTTTGACAGGTGTAGGTGGTATCTCACTGTGGTTTTGTTTTGCATTTTACAGGATTCCGTTTTGAAACGATGAAAATGTTCTGGAGTTAAATTGAGGTGATGACACAATGGGGGAAAGTGAGCGTGGGATGAACTGAGAGAGTAGCACTGACATATATACACTACCATGTGTAAAGTAGATAGCTAGTGGGAAGCTGCTATACAGCACAGGGAGCTCAGCTTGGTGCTCTGTGATGACATAGAGGGGTGGGATGGGGGGTGCTAGGAGGGAGGCTCAAGAGGGAAGTGATATATGTATACTTATAAGTGATTCATGTTGTTGTACAGCAGAAACCAACACAGCATTGTAAAGCAATTATTCTCCAATTAAAAAAAATAAAAATAGCAGTGACGGTTTCAACATTTTTTAAATATACTAAAATATACCGAATTGTACACTTTAAAAGGATGAATTTTTGGTATGTGATTTATAGTTCAATAAATATAAATAAATATATAATTAAAAAGTGATTCTTTTCAGGCTCATAGGGAATATTGACCACAATGTACCACCTTAACACATTTAAAAGAGTATAAATCAAATAATGGCTGTTCTTAGACCACAGTGGAATTAAACTAGAAACCAATGTCAGAAAGATAACTGGAAAATTCTAAAATACATGGATATTAAGAAAATACCTCTAAATAACACATGGGTCAATGAAGAAATCTCAAAGCAATTTTAGAAAAATATTTTGAATTAAATGAAAATGAAAACACAACTTATCAAAAAAGGAAAATAGAATGGATAAATAAAAAGTGGTACAGCCAGGGAATGGAATATTATTCAGTGCTAAAAAGAAATTAGCTAGCAAGCCATGAAAAGACTTAGAGGAACCTAAAATGCATATTGCTAAGTGAAAGAAACCAATCTGAAAGGGCTACATATTGTATGATTCCAACAATAAGACATTCTGGAAAAGGCAAAACTATGTAGACAATTTAAAAAACCCACTGATTGCCACGGGTTGTGTGTGGGAGAGATGAATAGGTGGACACAGAGGAATTTTAGGGCAGTGAAAATACTCTGCATGACACCATAATGATGGATACATGTCATTATATTTTGTCTAAACTTATAGAATTTACATCACCAAAAGTGAATCCTAATGTAAACTATGGACTTTGGGTGACAATGATGTGTCAGTGAAGGTTCATGAGTTGTAACAAATGTACTTTTCTGATGAGTGATGTTGATTTAGGGGGCTATGCATATGTAGGGGCAGAGCGTATATAGGAGATTGCTGTACTTACCCTTCAATTATGCTGTTAACCTTAAAACTGCTCTTAAAAAAGTGAACATGATCATTACCCCAAAAAAGTGAAAAATATACCAAAAAAAATTTTATGGCCCAGAAGAAAAGCCCTGTTACATTGAAGTTAGTTTTTTTATTTATTTTTTTGTTAATTATATAGATGACATCATACTGGATAAACAGTTTTGTTAAAAATTGCAGTATAATTGATTTACAATGTTCTGTTAGTTTCTGGTGTAAGGCAAAGTGATTCAGATATACAAATATGTACATACTTTTTTTCATATTCTTTTCTATTTAGTTATCACAAGATATGAAATGTAGTTCCCTGTACTATACAGTGGGTCCTTGTTTTTATATTTTTTTATAGATTCTTTTTAAAAAATTGATTAATTTTTGATTTATTTTTTGGCTGTACTTCGTTTTCATTACTGTGCGTGAGCTTTCTCTAATTTCATCCAGTGGGGGCTGTTCTCTAGTTGGCCGTATGCAGGCTTCTCATTGTGGTGGCTTCACTGGTCGCAGAGCACGGTCTCTAGGTGCATGGGCTCAGCAGTCAACGGTGAACAGGCTTGTTGCCCTGCAGCCTGTGTGATCTTCTCGGACCAAGTCCAAGTCATATCTCCTGCATTGGCAGGCAGATTCTTAACCACTGGACCACCAGGGAAGCCTCCTCTTGTTTTTTAAAATCTATTTTATATGTAGTAGTTTGTGTCCAAACTCCCAATCCAGCCCTCCCCCATCCCCCCTTGGCAACCACAAGTCTGTTCCTGTTTTATAAATAAGTTCATTTGTATCTTTTTTTTTTTTAGATTACACATATAAGTGACAACATATGATACTTGTCTTTCTCTGGCAAACCTCACTCAGTATGATAATCTCTAGGTCCATCCATGTCGCTGCAAATGGCATGATTTCATTCTTTTTTTGTGGCTGAGTAATATTCCATTGTATGTGTATTTATATATGTGTGTGTATATATAAATATATATATATATAATATATATATATAAATACATGTATAAATACACATACTACATATATACACACACATATATAAATATATATATATATATCTATATCTCCTGCAACATCACAGCCTGCATATGACATTACACACCCTGTGTGCATGCATGCTAAGTCACTTCAGTCATGTCTGACTCTGTGTGACCCTATGGACTGTAGCCCACCAGACTCCTCTGTCCATGGGATTCTCCAGGCAGAAATACTGGAATGGGTTGCCATGCCTTCCTCCAGGGGATCTTCCCAATCCAGGGATTGAACCTGCATCTCTTTTGTCTCCTGGATTTGCAGGCAGGTTCTTTACCTCTAACGCCACCTGGGAAGCCCATCTTGGACTATATGACATCTAAAATGACAATTGTGAAATCTAATGATGTATATATGTCTATACCAGCTACAAAGAGTTTTGGAATTAATTTTTAAAATTTTATTTCTTCATTTTATTATTTATTTATTTTTGGCTGTGCTGGGTCTTTGTTGCTTTGCATGGGCTTTTTCTAGGTGGGGTGAGGGGGTCTATTCTCTTTAGTTGCCATGCACGGGCTTCTCATTGTGGTGGCTTCTCTTGTGGAACACGGCCTCTAGAGCGCAGGCTCAATAGTTGTGGTGCACTTGCCTCACAGCATGTGGAATCTTCCGGAGATCAAAGCCATGTCCCTTCCATCAGCAGGTGGATTCTTATCCACTGCGCCACCAGGGAAGTCTGGGAATTAATTTTTTTAATTTCCTGTTTTTCCTTTTACGACTTTAATTAATTTGTTCTAAGGTGCTTAAGATTGGGTTTGGGGTAGAAGAATGAAAAAGAGTCAAATGTGAGATTTCAAAATGTTAACTTTTGAAAAAAAAATGGGCATCTTAGTACTCAGGCCAAGTTTTCTTTGGAGTTTATACTACAGGAGAGCGGGCCTTGGACTTCCCTTTCCCTTTTCCTTCCTGCACGTTTTGTTGCACACACGCTTATCAACAACCTGAGTCTTGGGGCATCTTGAGGTTATACCCAGACTTGGTAGTTGACTCGAGACTCTGCCAGTTTCTCCAGCCCCACCACTGTGTTGTAGGTGTTGCCTGCTTGGAAAATACCTTTGTGCTACGGCAGAGATCCTGGATCAGAGGCATTCCAGAAGCTTGCTCTCCACTGGAGGCTTGGAAAAGTTCTCCACTTTTTGTTTCCAGTCTTGCTGTCTGGCTTTAGTTAGATTATCCCATTCTCTGAACTCAACCCATATCAAGACATATACAGTCCATGATGCCTTCACCTACTCCTGTGTTGGTGCCTCATTTCTATGTCATTTTTTATTCCCCTGTCTGTGTATTTGAATCCCACCCAGTTTTCCAAGCTCAGCTCAGATGTCACCTCATCTATGAAATCCTCGTTTTTCTTTTTTTTTCTTCCTTTTTCTTAATCTCTCAATTTCAATGCAATAATTTCTCCCTTCCTTTACTCTATATTGTGTATTTCTATTATAGCACATACTGCACTACATATTATGGCCAGTTGTTTAGATGTTGTATCTTCTGTTAATTTTTAAGCTTGTGGTGAGACACTCTTTCATATTCCAGTGGGCCACAGCACCTAGCAGGAGGAACAAATAAAAACCCAGTAGATGTTTGGTGAGTTGAATAAAATAGATTGGAGAATGTTGTGAGCAGAGGGGTTTAGCAAGAATCTTGGTTTTCCTTCGTTAGTGCAGGATTATGTGAGTCTTTTATACTGTACCTTTATGGCAGAAATGGACTTCCCTGGCTCAGAGGTTAAAGCATCTGCCTACAATGCTGGAGACCCAGGTTCGATCCCTGGGTTGGGAAGATCCCCTGGAGAAGGAAATGGCAACCCACTCCAGTACTCTTGCCTGGAGAATCCCATGGACGGAGAAGCCTGGTAGGCTACAGTCTGTGGAGTCACAGAGAGTCGGACACGACTGAGTGACTTCACTTTCACTTTATGAAACAACAAAGTACTGCATAGTTTGTTCTACTGTAGTCTAATGGGAATTCATTTTGTGATGGTTTCAGAATTACCCTTTTATTTGTTCCACCTTTTAAAGCATAACACTTGTCAAGACAGCACTTGAATTTGTTGCATGTCAGAGTCATTACATTTACAGATGGTACAGTATATCTGATGTTCATATTGAAAGGAAAGAATTACACACATAGACTCCCATCTGCCTTGCAACAGGATTTAGGACTCAAAACAAAACCAAGTTTTATTTGAGTCGTGAAACCAGCAATAGTGAACCTTCAAAAAGAATTTCAGTCTGTAAGAATAATGGCATTTCTGGCAAAAGATTGTGTTATAAACATTCCTGATATGGTTTGGGATGAAACTCTTCCTGGAAGAAAATGTGAGGTTAATAAACCATATCTAGTTAGTAATTTGCATTAGAGCTGATTGTATTCTTCTGCCTGTCTGAAGGTTAGGGAACCAAATGGATGACACTGTGAAAACTTCTTCTGAATCTTCTACTAGGGTCTGAACAGTGCCTGTGCCTAGCAATTGTTCTGTGTGAATTTCTTAAATAAATAAGTGATGAATGGGAGCCTCTCGGAGCCTGTTACTTCATCTGTAAGGTGAGGGTTTTAATATCCATCTTGGAGGACTGTTGTAAGATCAGAGAAAATGCATACAAAGTACTTTATGCATACTTCGCAAGTACTGTGTATTAGTCCCTCAGTCGTGTTAGGCGCTTTGCGATCCTATTGACTGTAACCTGTCAGGCTTCCTCTGTCCATGTGGTTCCTGGTGTCTCAGATGATAAAGAATCTGCCTGTCAAGCAGGAGATGTGGGTTTGATCCCTGGATTGGGAAGATCCTCTGGAGAAGGAAATAGCAAGCCATTCCATTATTCTTGCCTGGGAAATCCCATGAAACCTAGCAAGTACTAGGTGCTCAGTAAGTAGCTACTTCTAATCATTCACAGCACTTTTTCCCTCTATTTTCATATTGGTGGTGGCAAAGAGATTATAACTTTCTGGTTGACATTTCCTTTATTTCCTTTTCTATTTTAATTTGTTTCCCATTTTAAAACATTTTTTATTGAAGTATATTTGCTTTACAATGTTGTGTTACTTTCTGCTATACAGCAAAGTGAATCAGCTCTCAGTCAGTTAGTTCAGTTGCTCAGTCATGTCCAACTCTTTGTGACCCCATGGACTGCAGCACTCCAGGCTTCCCTGTCCATCACCAACTCCCAGAGGTTGCTCAAACTTATGTCCATTGAGTTGGTGATGCCATCCAACCATCTCATCTTCTGTCGTCCCCTTCTCCTCCAGCCTTCAATCTTTCCCAGCATCAGGGTCTTTTCAAATGAGTTGGTTCTTCGCATCAGGTGGCCAAAGTATTGGAGTTTCAGCTTCAGTATCAGTCCTTCCAATGAATATTCATGACTGATTTCCTTTAGGATTCACTGGTTTGATCTACTTGCAGTCCAAGGTACTCTCAAGAGTCTTCTCCAGCACCACAATTCAAAAGCATCAATTCTTTGGCACTCAGCTTTCTTTATAGTCCAACTCTCACATCCATACATGACTACTAGACATATATGCCCTCTCTTTTGGATCTTATTTTTCAGAAAAGATGAAAGCAGAGGTATCTGCTGTTTTAAGCAGTTAATATTTGCCCTGGTTCTCTGGTGCTTGGACAGAATGGCATATTATGCAGCATGGTTCAGAACTCATATTCTTCTATGGGATAGGAACAGAACCCCCAGGGAAGGGATAAATGTACATGAGAGGATGTCACCAGGAAGTAAAGCTCAATGGCTGGAATTATTGCTGTTATACACCAGAATCTGGAGTAAAAACGCTTTCTATCAAATGAGAATGCTTGTAGATATCAAATAAACCATCATTTTTCCTGTAAGAGTCAATAATAAACTCAGTAGAATTTAAATGCCTTGGAATGGTGGCACACATTCAGTTCATGGAGGCATAGACTCTTGGAGAAGTATGACACGAAAGATCATTTACTCAAATCCACCTATATGCTCCACTGTTCTCTCTAGTCTCCTTTCTACAGAGTTGCTTGGCCCTTGTTTCAATGCTCTTAGTGATGGGAAAGGGCTTCTCTAGCTACCATGGCAGTCGTTTCGTCTATGGAGTGTTCTGACTTTTAAAACAAGTGCTTTACATGGAGTCGGTGTAGCTCTCTGTTGCTTTCTGTTTGTCTTCTCTTTTACTCTGAAGGGAAAAAACTAACCAACTAACCAATCAACCAACCAACTATCCAACCAACCAACGAAAGAAATACCTGAACGAATAGGTTTGGGAAACACTGCACACATAGCCCATACCCAAGGAGGAGTTGCATGCAGTGTGTTTGTGTTTCCTGGGGGATGTTGCAGTATGCTTAAACCCCAGTAGTTCACAACATTTTTTAATTGTAAATCTTTACTGTTACCCAGAACATCTGTCCACAGTTTAGAATAGAATCTGGCACTTAGTAAGTGCTCAAGAAATATTTGTTTTTAAAAAATAAATGGATGCAAAAGAAATCTTTAAAAACTATAAAGGGCACCCTGTATTAAGGTGACAAGTTTTTTTTTTTTTTTTTCTTTATGCAAGTGACACCACCAAAATGAATCAACTAATTGGATGGGTTTACCTTCCTCCTCTGCAAACCATCCTAAATATATTATTTATTTCCACACCTTTTAGGACTTCTAAAATTCTTCATATTTGAATTCTGAGCTTGTATTCTCATTTGCACAACTACCTTTTATATTATAAAAGAAATATTAGAGATTGAGTTTGCACTTGATAGCCAAGGCAATAAAAGCTTGCTCCTGTTGCTTCCTGATCAAATGTGTGGAATGAACGAGATGACAAGCACTCTCTTTGTCTTGTCTTCAATTTGTCCTTGATTGTGTTTGACTTTGCAATTACATGGTTCTTCAGCAGAGCTTTTCAAGGAAGACTGTTCCACGAGGGTGTTTTTGAGGGTGTTTGTCAAATTACCTATTGAGTTAAAGTTAAGTGAAGTCGCTCAGTCGTGTCCAACTCTTTGAGACCCCATGGACTATAGCCTATCAGGCTCCTCCATCCATGGAATTTTCCAGGCAAGAGTACTGGAGTGGGTTGCCATTTCCTTCTCTAGGGGATCTTCCCGACCCAGGGATTGAACCCAGGTCTCCTGCATTGCAGGCAGATGCTTTACTGTCTGAGCCACCAGGGAAGCCTGTTGAGTTAGTGCCCTTTTAAAAAAAGTTTTTTATTGGAGTGTAGTTGCTTTGCAGTGTTGTATTGGTTTCTACTATACAGCAAAGTGAATCAGCTATAAGTAAATATACATCCCCTCTTTTTTAGATTTCCTTCCCACTTAGGTCACTACAGAGCATTGAGTAGAGTTCCCTGAGCTATACAGTAGGTTCTCATTAGTTATCTTTTTTATACATGTGCTGCTATGCTAAGTAGCTTCGGTTGTGTCTGACTCTTTGCGACCCCATGGACTGTAGCCCTCCAGACTCCTCTGTCCTTGGGATTCTCCAGGCTCCTCTGTCCATGGGATTCTCCAGGCAAGAATACTGGAGTGGGTTGCCATGCCCTCCTCCAGGATTTTATACATAGTAGTGTATATATCGGAGAAGGCAATGGCACCCCACTCCAGTACTCTTGCCTGGAAAATCCCACAGATGGAGGAGCCTGGTGGGCTATAGTCTATGGGGTCGAGAAGAGTCAGACACGACTGAGTGACTTCACTTTCACTTTTCACTTTCATGCATTGGAGAAGGAAATGGCAACCCGCTCCAGTATTCTTGCCTAGAGAATCCCAGGGACGGGGGAGCCTGGTGGGCTGCCGTCTATGGGGTTGCTCAGAGTCGGACACGACTGAAGCGACTTAGCAGCAGCAGCAGCAGTGTATATATGTCAATCCCAATCTCCCAGGTTATCCTGTTAGTGCCTTTTTGTTTTGTTTTCCCAACCAGTCCTTTTGGGATTTCATAACTAGTCCAAAGTAAGGAGAATGCACGCCTTTCATTTTTGAGCAATTGAATTTTCCACATGGGGCAGCTCTGCAAGTTTTATATCAAATATAAATCTGGTCAACAAGGAACACGCTGTAATGTGGATCTGATCCAGCTTTAGTGACCTAGGCTTTTTATTTCTCATGCTCTGGAGTAAGAGTTTAAAGGGTCATCAAGAAGAACATCCTAAACCATCTGTTCTCATTTTTACATTTCTGAGGGAAATCTGTGTGGAAATTCAAGAGGTTAGATGCAAAGTTGGGTTTAACTCAGTGTCGGCTTTCTCTGAACTCTATTTCTTTGTTCTTACCAATAAGCCCACTGTGTCTTTTGTGGCTGCTCAGTGATAACCTCGTGGCTTCTCTTTCGTTTTCCTGCTATCTCCTCTCCCTTCACCCTGTTTTCAACCGAGAATGTGATCATTCCCTAAAATGTTGGGGTTGGCTAAAAAGTTTCTTTGGGTTTTTCTGTAAGATGCCATGGAAAAACCCAAACGAACTTTTTGACCAGCCCAATAGTACCATCTTCTCTTTTAACCATTTTTTTTTATTGAGGTGTAGTTGATTTATAATACAAGTTTCAGGTGAAAAATATAGTGATTCACAAATTTTAAAGGGTATACTGGGTATACTGCATTTAAAGTTATTATAAAATATTGGCTGCATTTCCTGTGCTAATTATTTATTATATACATACTGGTTTTTACCTCTTAATCCCCTCCCCCTCTGTTGCCCCTCCCTCTTCCTCCTCCCCACTGGTAACAACTAGTTTGTTCTCTATCCCTGTGAGTCTGTTTCTTTTAACTATTATTTTGTCCTTTTGTGTTAGTGTTGAAATGTGATTTTGTCGGCACAGTTGTGGAAGACATTTTATGATAGAAACATCAGGGTGTTTTCCTTCTGTCTATGGATTTTACCTGTTGTTGAATCTCAGGATGTCTGGGGCCTTGGAGTACTTGTTGTATTGCCTGTGGTGGGTAATGAGTGAGGGGTGGAGGTAACTTGCCCCAGACTCTAGAGCTGCTCAGTGCCCGAGCCAGCATCAGGTCCAATCCTCCCACTCCCAGCCCTCAGCCTTTTATTTTATGCCCTGATGCCTCTCTTACTACATGAATGGATTTTTTAAAAATGTAGAGTAAATAGACATAGTTTCTGTAACTATGCAACAGCCTGAATGATATGGGAGGAATCAGGTTGTAGATATTAGTGTTTCCAGATCTGCCACCTGACATCAAATTTATCCATTTATCTTGATAGTTATTTCTACTGATCAGAGCAGGGAGGAAATTGGGTCTTATTATGTAGGAATATTTTAATGCCTAATCAGTTCAGTTCAGTTCAGTCTCTCAGTCGTGTCCGACTCTTTGCAACCCCATGAATTGCTGCACGCCAGGCCTCCCTGTCCATTACCAACTCCCGGAGTTCACTCCAACTCACGTCCATCGAGTCGGTGGTGCCATCCAGCCACCTCATCCTTTGTCGTCCCCTTCTCCTCCTGTCCCCAATCCCTCCCAGCATCTGAGTCTTTTCCAATGAGTCAGTTCTCATCTAAATGATAGAACATTGCCACTTGTGCAGGCCTCTGAGAGCAGAGAAAGTTCTAGTCCTCTTGCACTATCTCCCATCTCATCCTTCATTGGAAGGACTGATGTTGAAGCTGAAGCTCCAATACTTTGGCCACCTGATGTGAAGAACTGACTCCTTGGAAAAGACCCTGATGCTGGGAAAGATTGAAGGCAGGAGGAGAAGGGGACAACAGAGGATGAGATGGTTGGATGGCATCACCGACTAGATGGACATGAGTTTGAGCAAGCTCTGGGAGTTGGTGATGGACAGGAAAGCCTGGCGTGCTGCAGTCCATGGGGTCACAAAGATTCAGACATGACTGAGCAACTGAACTGATCTTATGAAAATAAATTGGTCAATGCATTTCTTTATGTTTCAAATTTTGTATGTGTGTGTATGGCTCTGTAACAGAGCCCCTGTTCCATTTTCTAGTGTGGGTCATTTGAGAACTTGTGTGTGCAATGCCCTTGAGCAGGATGGGCCTGGATACAAGCCCTCCATATGCTATGATCTGAAGAGCACCAAGAAGGGGAATGTGTCATCAGCCTGACACCATCAGAGACCAGGTCTTTAAAGGCCCTCTGTATCAGTGAGCAAGGGGGAAAACATGGTTTCTCTGAGAAATGTGGAACCACAGGCATTAAAACCAACGATCCAGAATAGCTGAGTTTGATGGCCCGTTTTCTTTGAAAAAGTTATCCTGGCTCATGGACCAGAGGCAGGTAGTAGACTTTGATCTGGGGCCCCTGTGTAGTTCACTAGAATTGAACATTACAAATTAGCACTTAAGATCTGGGACAACTAAAATATATTGAAGATCACATGGATGTGTCCCACCTCTAATGGTCAAAGATGAGTTAATAGGCTGCTGTTCAAGAAACATTGACTCTTATGCCAGTTATTTTGCATTTGGTTCGCACAGCACCCTGTGAGGTATATATTATTATGGCCAGTTTACAGGTAAGGAAACTTGAGACTCTAAGAGGCTAAGTAACTTGTACATGTTTTTATAGCCAGTATATGCAGCAGGCTGGGGTTGGAATTCAGGTCTCTTGGACTCAAAAGCTGTATGTTTAACCACTGCTTTATACTCGATCTCTGACACTTTTCCTGACCTTTAAGATGGGAAAATAATAGCTTTCTCCAGGGTTTTTCAAGGATCCAATGAGATAAAGGACCCAAAAAATGCTTTGTAATCACTCATAAAGCTTTGCAGAGAGAAGGGTACTATCAGAAGAGGAAGACACTATGCTACAATGTCTCTTCATGACTCTCTACCCTTTAGATAAATCCGGATGTACTAGAGTTTGGACTTTTGCCCCTGGCTTTTTGGTCACTGAGAGTAGTTTATGTCCCAGGCTAGATTCTGAGAATGAGGATAACTGGTCTTATTTATACAATGACACTGTCCAGAGTGTGATTTCCTTCTTAGGTGGCTGAGAGGAGTAAAGATAAGGTCGGCCTTGCACCTGCGGAGGCAGATCTTCGGAACCCCCAGAGTTCTTTTCTGCATGCTAAGAAATACCCTGTGCGTTTCTGGCTGTTCTTTAATGTGACTATTGTTTCTCTCCCTTTCTCATTCTCAATAGAAGACGAAGTGCTTCTCTGTGTAAAGGACGTCAGCCACTTCTTAATGCAAGACATTGCCTTCCTGTCTGGTAAGCAGACATTTTCATATATTAAGATCAGACAAATGTTTGAATCCATTAGCAAAGTTAATTTGGTCCTTCTTATAGGTGGCTATATAATTTTTATATTTCAGTAAACTACATGTAGTTGCTAAAAAATTGGACATTTAGAGAATAACTAGAGGTTTTAAATATGTTTAGATATGTGATTAAAACCAGGCTTACCAGCCTTGTACACTGGACATTCGGAAACATCTTTAGCAATCCATGATGAGTGAAAGTGGGATCCATCTCCTAGGTGGGAGCAGGCTGAGTGAGAGGGCAGCCACAGACTTCTCTGAGGTTTTCGCTGCCACCATAGCTCTGATGACTTAAATGTTCATTAAAAATGCTGTGAGTCACCCTAATTAAGCAGTGTACACACTATAAAAATTTGACTTTTCAAAAATGTATATGCATTTGTATATTATTTCTAAAATTTGTGAATAATGTATTATGAAATACATCTAACATAAAATTTACCTTCTCAACTATTTTTAAGTGTATAGTTCATTGGTGTTAAATACATTCTCATTGTTATATAGCCATCCATCCACCATCCATTTCTAGAACTCTTCTTGTCTTGTAAAACTGAAACTCTCTGCTGCCGCTGCTGCTGCTAAGTTGCTTCAGTCCCGACTCTGTGCGACCCCGTAGACAGCAGCCCACCAGGCTCCCCCGTCCCTGGGGTTCTCCAGGCAAGAACACTGGATTGGGTTGCCATTTCCTTCTCCAATGCGTGAAAGTGAAAAGTGAAAGTGAAGTCGCTCAGTCGTGTCTGACTCTTTGCGACCCCATGGACTGCAGCCTACAAGGCTCCTCTGCCCATGGGATTTTCCAGGCAAGAGTACTGGAGTGGGTTGCCATTGCCTTCTCCATGAACTGGTTAAAAAATAACCCCTCATTCCCTCCTCCCTATAACACCTAGCAATTACCATTATATTGATACTTTCTGTATCTTCATATTTGACTATTTTTGGTGACTCATATGAGTGGACTCATGCTATATTTGTCTTTTTGTGACTAGCTTTTTTTATTTCGCATAATGTCCTCCAGGTCTTTCTATGTTGTAGCATATATCAGAATTTCCTTCCTTTTTTAAGGCTGAAGAATATGCCATTGTATGATGAGTTAATTTGTTTACCCATTCATCCATTGGTGGACATTTGGGTTGCTTGCACCTTTTGGCTCTTGTGAATAAAGCTGCTCAATAGCATTACATATTTTTAGAGATACAGCAATAGGAAACCATCCCTCTTGTTTTAATCTGGCCAGATATCTGGGGGAAACTTTGCTTAAAGACAAGCAAATTCCTTTCAGGTGTTAGAGTAACTTGAACTATGCCATTAAACATTATAGTTATTGTATTAAATGGATAAGAACAGTTTACAAGTATATGTGTTGTTTGTATGAAAATCCTTCTTAGGTGTTGAGAGTACAAGAGACAATCTTATTCCTTTTAAGTAGTTAAGTTATTTCTCCTAAAGTGATACCTACATGCTTGGTTTACCAAATGAGCATTTACTTTATAGATGATCCTAATTGGACACTTCAATCTGGCTTCTGCTTTAATGATTAGAATTAGCAGTAATTGTGAATTAGTGGTAACTTAATGAGGTTTTATGTTTTTATTTTATAAGTGGTATAAATGTGCGATAGGCTTTCACTATTGAGATTAAGGGATGTTACTACTGAGATTAAGGGATTTTACTGAAGCTCCTCAGTGTTTTTAAAATTATGTTCAAATAGAAACAGCCTTGGGACCTGTTTCCCGATCTAGATCACTCTCCATAATTTCCTTTCTTATCTGATCTTTGTAGTTTTCAAAATACATCTTGCCTATCATTTCTTTTGAAGAAAGGGTTCCCAATGTTAAAAATAACAAAAACCTTCCTATTTAGAATATCAATATCTCCTTTCTTTTCTCACATGTTTACTACCTAGTACATACAGCACTTGTGCTTCCCTGATGGGTCAGTGGTAAAGAACCTGCCTGCCAATGAAGGAGATGTGGGTTCGATCCCTGATCTGGGAAGACCCCCTGGAGGAGGAAATGGCAACCCACTCCAGTGTTCTTGCCCGGGAAGTCCCACGGACAGAGGAGCCTGGTGGGCTGTGGTCTATGGGGTCGCAAAGACTCAGACATGACTTAGCGACTAAACAACAACAGCAACACTCGTGGGTACTCAGTGGTGATAACAGTTTATTGATTAGTTGATGAGAATCTACCCTTATAAGAACCAACATTCTCTCCTTTGATAGGTATGACAGTGAAAGTGAAAGTGAAGTGGATCAGTCGTGTCTGACTCTTTTCAACCCCATAGACTGTAGCCTACCAGGCTCCTCTGTCCATGGGATTTTCCAGGCAATAGTACTGGAGTGGATTGCCATTTCCTTCTCCAGGGGATCTTTGCCTAAATACTGCCCGGCAAGTCTAACTTATATATATGTTGCATTATATGTTATATATTACTTATATTCCTAATTCTACACCATACCCTATCTATAGAGGCCCCTTGTTTCATGCTTGGCTAAATCTCTTGGTTCAGAGTTGTACAGTTTCTACTTTGAGTTCCTTTAAAATTCTTGGGTGGATGCCATCATTTTCCATGATTATCTTTCTTCATCTTGCTCTTTACGTCTAGAATGTTATAAAGATTTATCATCATTTGATTTATTATTTTGGTCTAGTTTGATTCATTACTTTGGCCTAGTCTGATTAAAAAAGTATTATGGGAATGGGGACCCTCCCTTAAGTTTCTGTTGAGAAAGATTAAGGCAAGGAATGAATTTGACCTTTTCCCAAGTGCTCTAGTGGAGAGTGTGTGTTCTGCTTTTGTTGGATAGAGTATTCTAGAAACATTACTTAAGTCACTGTCGTGAAATTGTTGTTCAGGTGTACTGTTTCCTAGTGAATTTCCCAGCTACTTCTTCTATCAGTAATGCAGAGGAGTGGTGAAACTAAAATTGTGAATTTGTTTATTTCTCCTTGGAGCTCTATCCATTTTGTTTCTTTTTTTAAAATATAAATTTATTTTAATTGGAGGCTAATTACTTTACAATATTGTATTTGTTTTGCCATACATCAACATGAATCCGCCACGGGTGTACATGTGTTCCCCATCCTGAACCCCCCTCCCACCTCCCTCCCCATACCATCCATCTTTCTTGTATTTTGAAGCTCTGTTATCAGATACATAAGCACTTAGGAATGTTATGTCCTCTTAATGAATTTACCACCGTTTGATTATCACATGATCTCCTAATTTTGACAAATCTATTTGGTCTGATATTAGACAGTCTCCTTTGAACTAATTAGCATGATATATCTTTTTTCATCTTTTTCCTTTTAATGCATTGTGCCTTTATATTTAAAGTCTGTTTCTCGTAGACAGTATATAGTTGGGTCTTGATTGTTTTATTCAATTAGACTATCTCTAACTTTTAATTGAAGTGTCAAAATCATTTACACTTCACATTTACAATCACATTATAATGTGATTATGCATATGGCTTGGTTTAAATCTATCATTTTACTATTTGTTTTCTATTTGTCCTGTTCTTTGTTTTTTCCTTCCATTTTTGCTTTCTTTTGGAATTAGTTGTTTTATCATTCTACTTTATCTCCTTTGCCTTTGTCATAGTTTTATTGCATATTGAATTTTTTTATATCTTATATCTCTATTCACTTAAATTCAGCCAAATAAGAATTACAACAAAATCTCTCAGAAATTTTCTTTTAGCAAGCCAGATTCAAAGGCCACCCTGCAACTTGCCGCCTAAAATAATCCTTCAACTTCCATTTAACACTAAATATGTATTGAGCACCTACTCTGTGCCCAGGTGTTAGGCTGACTATAGAGTGGGACCTTAGGCACATGGAATTTTCACCCCTGCACTTAAGTGGCTTTCATTCTCAATCCTCCAGGCTGTGTAGAGGACTGTAGAGTGGGATGAACACTGAATTTTATACTTTGTGGTCTTTCTTTCTTTGCATTAGTAAGATTCCTATACCATTGTCGCTATTATTCCTTATGTTGTTTCTTCCACCAATCTATTAGAACATTACTTATTACCTGTAGTTTGTATACTATATTCTTCCATGTTCACCATGACTCTAAGTGGTCAATTTTTTCAAGGTTTCCACTTGTTATCAAGCTGTCAGTGACTCACTTTGAATTTAAACTCATAGTATTGGTATAGAAACATTTATTTCCCAATACCCATGGTTGTCCAATATGAGGGAACAGTGATATTTTCAACTATGTTTATTACACACATTCCGTGACATTTTTTGCTCATTTTGCTCTTATTCCTTCCTCCTTCCCCTCTTCCTTTCTTTCTTCTGTCTTTCCCCCCTCTCTCTTTTTCTTTCTTTCTTCTTTTCAATTTCAAAACCACCCTGTTGCATTTTTAAAAGATGTTTTGGCCATGCCACATGGCACATGGGATATTAGTTCCCCGACCAGAGATTGAACTCTCACCCTCTGCGTCGGAAACGTGGAGTCTTAATCATTGGCCCCCGGGTAAGTGCCCCACCCTGCCACTTTTTGCACTTAAGCAGGAGCATGGTGCCATTTTGGTTTCTGTGGAGGTCATCATCCTTATAAAAGTTGCATTGGCCCCAACCTGTCTTCTTTATCACCTCTCTCAAATCTAAAATCTTCTTTTTTACATTGTTATGACATAAATGTTAATGTGGTTTTTTATACTGTTTTAGGTGGCCGGGGAAAGGATGATGCTTGGATCATTACGTTTCCAGAAAATTGTAATTTCAAATGCATACCAGAAGAAGTTATAGCAAAAGTACTGACTTACTTGACATCTGTTGCAAGGTACAGCATTTCATTACACTGTTTTCTTCAATTTGGTTTCTTTTTTGGATACCTATTTGAATGTAATAACAAGAAAATGATGTTTTAGTGTGGCTATTATTATTGTAAATGATTTGTAAGACTCACTTTCAAATAGATAAGAAATAACTTAGAAGCTGAAGCTGACTCAACTTAAATTGCTATAAAAATTATACTGAGGATCTATGAAAACAAAATTGGGGGCCAAGAAGTATTTGTCCCCATGCAGAAGAACATAGGTTGAAACTGATGATCATACTTTAAAGTCTAAAAGAAACTGTCACTAGCTAATAGCTGGACAGATATTCTTCATTTCTTCCAAGGATAAAATAAGAAGACAAAGTTAAATAGACTCAAAAGTGATATTGAAATGGATTAGGAGTAACTTCTTGATATTAGAAATCATTTGAGATGAGAATGCTTTAAGGGGAAAGTTTCCAAAGCTCCCTTAAAGATTTTATTTAGTTTGCAAACAAGTTTTTTAAAGGAAGTGTTTTCTGTTATTAATCCTGAAAACTAAGAAGGCATTAATCTAAAATGGTAATATTATGAAGAGTCTCATGAACAAAGTGGAGAAGGAAATGGCAACCCACTCTAGTACTCTTGCCTGGAAAATCCCATGGACAGAGGAGCCTGGTAGGATACAGTCCATGGGGTCGCAAAGAGTCGGACACGACTGAGTGACGTTACTTCACTCACTTCATACTTTATCATTGGAGAAGGAAATGGCAACCCGCTCCAGTATTCTTGCCTGGAGAATCCCATGGACAGAGGAGCCTGGCGGGCCATGGTCCACGCGGTCACAGAGAGTTGGACACGACTGATGTGACTAAGCATGCATGAACAAAAATCAAATCTCAGAAAACAAAATTTACACTGTACCTCTTAAAGCTTGAAAGTGGTCGCTTTAGGGCAAATAAAAGTTTTATTATCCATTACACTGCCTTCCCTCAAGGAACAGGTAAGAGATGTAACAGTGTTTTTCTGAATGAATTAATGGATCATTGACTTATGATGGATTGCCGTGAAGTTAAATCTGATGTCATGAAGGAGAGCTGTCTACAATGTTGACCCATGCCCCAAATCACAGTATTCCAAATCCATTTTAGTGGCATTTGCCTGTTTAAAAGATTGACGTAAGTGGCAAAAAGAAATTTTAAAATGTAGTAGAATATCAATATATCAATCATATCAATAACTTCAGATATGCAGATGACACCACCCTTATGGCAGAAAGTGAAGAGGAACTAAAAAGCCTCTTGATGAAAGTGAAAGAGGAGAGTGAAAAAGTTGGCTTAAAGCTCAACATTCAGAAAACGAAGATCATGGCATCTGGTCCCATCACTTCATGGGAAATAGATGGGGAAACAGTGGAAACAGTGTCAGACTTTATTTTTCTGGGCTTCAAAATCACTGCAGATGGTGATTGCAGCCATGAAATTAAAAGACACTTACTCCTTGGAAGGAAAGGTATGGCCAACCTAGATAGCATATTAAAAAGCAGAGATATTACTTTGCCAACAAAGGTCCTTCTAGTCAGGGCTATGGTTTTTCCAGTGGTTATGTATAGATGTGAGAGTTGGACTGTGAAGAAAGCTGAGCGCCATATAATTGATGCTTTTGAACTGTGTTGGAGAAGATTCTTGAGAGTCCTTGGACTGCAAGGAGATCCAACCAGTCCATCCTAAAGGAGATCAATCCTGGGTGTTCTTTGGAAGGACTGATGCTAAAGCTGAAACTCTAATACTTTGGCCACCTCATGCGAAGAGTTGACTCATTGGAAAAGATTCTGATGCTGGGAGGGATTGAGGGCAGGAGAAGAAGGGGATGACCGAGGATGAGATGGCTGGATGGCATCACCGACTTGATGGACATGAGTTTGAGTGAACTCCAGGAATTGGTGATGGACAGGGAGGCCTGGCATGCTCTAATTCATGGGGTCGCAAAGAATCGGACATGGCTGAGTGACTGAACTGAACTGGTCTGATGGAATTAAATTGATTTTCCATTGTAGCACACTGTGATAGCTTTCCAAATCTGTCTTCGGGCCAGATATCACATGTAAATGTAAATCAGAAGTAAGGACATATTTAGCAAAGTTGGATTACTATTAAGAAAAACATATTACTTCCTCTTATCTTCTAGGCAAAATGGATCTGACTCCCGATTTACCATTATTCTTGATCGAAGATTGGATACCTGGTCTTCTCTCAAAATGTCTCTCCAAAAAATCTCAGTAAGTACCAATTTATTCTATAATAACTTCTTATTTTTGTTTTGCATTTTACTTTCTGTTTGTGAGGGTACAGATTATTTTTATTCTGATGGAGGCTAAAAAAATAGATGGAACAGAGAGGTGGGAAACTAGAGAGAAGAATTGGTAAAGGAGATTGAGCTGAACAACTCTACTCAATAGAAAACCTTATAGGAAAGAATGAGTAGTTAATGGTTCAAGTTGAGTGAGAAGAGATTCATAGTCTCCTATGCCTTTCAAAGGAAGGCAGTTTTTTATGGGAACTTTTTATAAAACAGCAATAGCCTTGTTGTATACACATTGTATATTGAAAAGTATAAAGAAGGAGGTTTAAAACAATAGTTAATAATCTAACCATCCAGAAATAAGCATTTTTTAACATTTTGGTGCGTATCTTTCTAGATTTTTCTTTCCCCTGGGATAGAGAGGGTAGGGAGTCACCTGCAAAATGACATATCTCCCTGATAAGAGTCTAGTCCCTAGCTCCCCAAGACCCAGAGAGTCTCTAAAGGAGAAGTATGAGAGATGTGGTCTTGCCCACAGCTGAGATGATCTTTTTACATTATTAGGCTCATCTGGATATTGTCTGATAGTTCTTTCATAGAAAAGAGGGAGGTGAGGAACCCATAGGCTGTTCCTGAGCTGGTAAGAGTGGGGCTGTCTGTGGAAGTGCCATGTGGTCAACTTGCTCTATCAGACCAGAGAAGCTGGGAATCAATCCATGTTTTTCTTTGAGAGTTCAGTATCATCAACCAATGAAATTCTTCCTTCATCTCACAACCGACACGGAGGCCACACCCACCAGAGGCAGTTGGTTTAGTTGTGAAAGCAAGACAGAAATCTAAGTTGTTGGACTTCTGAACCAGTGTTCTTTTTTGTTCTACTAACTTGCTGACGAGTATAAGAAATACACTGACACTCACACGGTATCATGAATGAGATCATTATTGTTTTCATACCCATTATGAATTATTCCTCATCTTGGGCAAGTCAGTATGGTAGTTTTTCTGTTTATTTCTTAAAACAGAGGTGTTTAATCATAAGCAATGGAGAGAAGAATTAATACCAGATTCATGAAAATCACCAAAATAGTAAAACGTCGACTTTAATATAATATATTTTTGCTTTTTCAAACACTTTCACATTTATTAAGTAATGTTGATTCTCTTTGTTTCCTGATTAAGTCCTGTGGGTGGATGTCTTTATAAATTGTCCTATAGATGAGGGAATTATATTGATATGCGATATGCATTTTGGAAAGGTTATGTGATGAATCCAAGGTCAGATAGCTACGTAACCAAAAGAGTGGGAGCAAGAATTGAATTTTCATGAATTCCAGTTGGTGACCTTTCCACTTGCTGCTTCCTATCATTTTCCAAAGGACTTGTGGATAGACAAATACATTAATAATTTTTTTTAGAAAAAGGTAAAATTCCTTTGGAGAGAATACATCTGCCCTCTATGTACTGAAGACTCCTATCAGTGGGGCTGAATGATACTTATCCAGGTATTTATCATGCCCTGGCCTTTAGGATCAGTCCTTAGGCTTGTTGAACAAACTTTAGTTCATGATAAGAATCAAATATTTAACACTAAATATAGCACTTGTTATAATAAGGCATTTTTAAAATCCCCCAGCCCAGCTTTTTTTTTTTTTCTTTTTGGCCAAAACTACCAGTTTGATGAAATTAATTTTCATTGAGTGACTGGTTGGCATATGGCATCAGTTTTGGAATTGGGTCTTGATACTGCTTCGCTCGTGGCTCAGATGGTAAAGAATCTGCCTGCAATGCTGGAGACCTGGGTTCAATCCCTGGATTGGGAGGATCCCCTGGAGAAGGGAACGGCTACCCACTCCAGTATTCTTGCCTGGAGAATCCCCATGGACAGAGGAGCCTAGAGGGCTACAGTGCATAAGGTCACAAAGAGTCGGCCACGACTGAGTGACTAAGTACAGTACAGCACAGCACTACTGATTTGGGGTCAATAAAGGAATAATGACTTGTTTCTTGGGAGGTGAAGCTCCCCTTTCTGTTTCCTAGGGATGCTGTCTCAGTGGGGAATTGAGAAGTCTGCCCAGCAAAGAGCTCTGCATCCAAGGTCCCTTTATTTGCATAATTGCCAGGCAGGAGTGGGGGTGCAGGTGATGAGGACATCTGACTGGCTATAGATTAGTTTCAGCGTTGTTTTATTTAAATATTTTAAATGTTTCTGCTTATGGTATAGTTTCTATACCCATACTCAAAAGCACATCAATTATATCTCAACCATTAATAGCCCATTGGACACTGTTTGCAATAGAGGTAAATATCGAATACAAGCTAATTTCAAGAGTAAAAGTTGACATTCAGAAAGACTTTCTGGTGAAAACAGCCATTGTATAAATAGATCTAATTGTCTTCATATATTATTTTAAACTAGTGTCTGTGAAGTAATTATATAATTTGATTTGAAGACCTTAATTTCTAGATTTTTAAAGAAACTATGCAGTTAGGCTATACTTCATAATGATAGGAGACTATATATATATATATATATATATATATTTTTTTTTTTTTTTTTTTTTTAGTTACACGTTTTGGGGAAATGTTCCTTCGGGAAAGAATCCTACCCGTCTCAGAAAGTTTGCATGTTCTGTTCTTTTTAGATTATCATCAGGACAAAATCCCACAAACTATTAACCTTTCCCAGGCTTAAACCCAGAATAGAATTTAATAATAATAATAAAAAACAGAATTGAATTTCAAGTTACATAGCGGGGTAGGGCAAGAATAAAGATATCAGTTAATACTACCTTCACAAAGATTCTTAGCATTCCACCTTAAAAATCAAATTGCGCAGAGAAAGCCAGCCCCATCTAGCCCCTAGGAGGAGAGTTTTTTTTTTTTTTTCTTCCTCCACTCTTAGGAAAAGCCTGATCTTCCTGAGAAGTCCAGCACCAGCTAATCCATGAGGTTCAATCAGGCTAAGTAATTGGGGGAATGTGTGGACTCTGAATTACAATGAGCAGTAGGAAGGGATCTGTCAGCTGACTAATCAGAGACAGTGGGTTTTTTTTTTTTTTTTTTTGCAGCGCTGCCAGGGTGGTAATGGAAGCAGCCACAGTAGCTTTGTTTGATAGAGATTTTTGGCTGCCGCTTTTAAATACTACCTAAGACGCAGCTCATATTTCATCAATGTTGCATTGACAATTGGAAAAGAAGCCTGTTATTGTGTATAGGCGAGATGGCAGAAGCAACTCCCCCGAGAGGCAAGATGAGGTTCAGAAGGAATGCGGTAAGGGCTCTGCCTGCAGTCCTGGAAAGCCTGTTCCCAAGTTGAAGTGCAGGAATGCTGCAGCATGGTGCTATAGCACAAACTGCTGAATGGGGCTTTTCAGGACGGAGGGCGAAAATGGAGACTTGGATTTACGTGGATTTTATTGATGTGATTACTGTGATATGGACATAGGGCACTGTGATCTTAACAGTGATCACATAAATGTGATCAAATTTATGAGGAAGCATCCTTCGTCATAGTATTTATTTAAGAGTGTATGAACAATATTGACTCACTTGGCAGAGTAGCTTAAAGTCACTAGTTATCAATTAAATAATATTGAACAAAAGGATTCATCCTTCTTTTTACCATGGACAAGTAGATTATGGTATCATGGACAGATCTGCAGATGACTTTATCAGTGTTTAAAAAGGCTACGTGTTACTGGATAAGTGAAAAAATGTTAAGTGTGATGATTTGAATTCTTTCTGATTTCAGTTTTTCCTCAAATTAAAAAAAAATATTTCCCCAAATTCAAATGTTAAAGATGCAGAATTGTAGCCCGTTGACTACCTTTTTTTAAAGGAAAAAAAGAGTGACTCACTGTTATTTATAAGCTAGAATTTAGAAATCTCTTCTTTCAGATACATTTTCAATTTTTCCCATCATTGGTTCACTTATATACCAAATTCCCAGCAAATTTCAGAAGGGCTATTTAGATGTCGTTTGGAGAAATGTGAAATAACACTAGCTAATTTAATAATTAACTGGTCATCAGTCCAGTTTTCGGTGCTGCTCTTTTTCTTTCAAAACTTAAGATAATGTTATTGATGCTATGATTTAAAAGCTTGTTTAAATAATCAAGACAACACACACAAAAAATGTGAGAGTGACAATCAGTCATAGAACAGAATGACATTTGGAATCAAAAGTAAGATCAGGGAAATAAACCAGTAGGAATTTTATTCTTGTTGAATGTCAGTGAACATCCATGGGTGAGTAACTGGTTTATTTTCTAATAAAGCTCTTAGCACAAGATAGTATTTTTAAAATTACAGTTTAGGATATGAATCTTTTTATTTTGAAAAAATTGTATCTCCAGCTCTACACATGATTTTGTATTATGGGAATAATAACTTAAGATTTTTAAACAGAGAGTTTATGGTGCACAAGAGATACCTGTGTGCACCTCACACAATACAATATTGGGTGCAACTGACATTAGTACTTTTGTTATGAAAAGTAATTGACTTAAGTGTTAAGAAGATTCCTAATTCCTTTATATGCATAGATGTTTTCTCAGTTCTGAACTTCGTTTCCTATATATGCATGCATACATGCTCAGTCACTTTAGTCCTGTCCGACTGTTTGTGACCCCATGGATTGTAGCCTGCCAGGCTCCTCTGTCCATGGGGTTCTCTAGGCAGGAATACTGGAGTGAGTTACCATATCCTCTCTAGGGGATCTTCCCGACCCAGGGATTGAAGCTTCATCTCATATGTCTCCTGCATTGTCACACAGGCTCTTTACCACTAGTGCCACCTGGGAAGCCCTTTCTGTTTATACACATACCTTAATATACACAAAAATTAATGCAACACACAAGTACTTAATGAGTAGGTATATCTAGTATTGTGCTACAGACAATATGGGTTACACAGGTAAACATGGAATGGCTACAGAGCTGAAAGAGCTGTCAATCTAGTAGAGAAGGCGGAACATGTTCATAAATAACTATTAAATAACTATTATGAAAGAACTTCTAGCTGGTGGGGAAGGCCTCGCAAAGGAGATGACATTTGTTTCGACCTTAAGGAATAGCATGCTGCTGCTGCTGCTGTTGCTAAGTCGCTTCAGTTGTGTCCCACTCTGTGCGACCCCATAGACGGCAGCCCACCAGGCTCCCCCGTCCCTGGGATTCTCCAGGCAAGAATACTGGAGTGGGTTGCCATTTCCTTCTCCAGTGCATGAAAGTGAAAAGTGAAAGTGAAGTCGCTCAGTTGTGTCCGACTCTTAGCGACCCCATGGACTGCAGCCTACCAGCCTCCTCCGTCCATGGGATTTTCCAGGCAAGAATACTGGAGTGGGGTGCCATGGCCTTCTCCAAGGCATAGCATATGTGTCTGTTATCTTTCTTGGTGTCTTTCCTCTCTTTTTCTCTCAAATTAATTACTTGAAGTTGTTCGTAGGAACAGCTAGCTTGAAATGAAATTGATTGGATTAAGTCTAAAGCCTAGAACTATAGTGGAAGACAGATTTGTTCTGCTTGCATGGATACAACTTGACCAGAGTGAAAATTTGCAACTCAGCTGGTGACGCCATGGTTTGACTTGGAAGAATCTCTGGTGTTGGGCTGATTCTGGAGGCTACGATAGGTGGCACCTGGGAGGATGGTAAAGTGGCCTTAGAGACCACAGATAGGCTTCAGCTGGCTACTTGATGGCAATTGCAATGACTGTGAACAAGTGAGGGAGGTTGTTGAGAATGGATATGGGACAAGAAGGGTGAGCCACAAGGAAAGAGCATTGCTGGGGAGTATCCTACGCCTGAGGTCACTTGGCAAGGGATTTGGTGATCCGTGGAGTAACTCTTCCTTTCTGTACCCTTTCAGTGTGGGAAGAATGAGTACAGAAGTAGCTCACAGCATTGGAAACTCTTCTCTATAGCTTGAGGTCATAAGATTTTTCTCAGCATATTCTAAAGTGATAGTTCCCACCTTACTGAGGTCAATCACATGCTAGCAACTCAGTATTAATACTCTGTAATGATATGAAATTGTAATGGTTTTGTTCAGTAGGCTCCGTGATGCTAAATTGTTTCAAACATTTGTTTTGACTGTTAGTTTTTGTCCCATTTTGTAGGTGTCAAGGTCAAGTTATTCCTAAAGGTAAGGCAGCCAGTCTGAGCATGCAGTCAGAGTGTGCGTTGTGAAGGACGTGTCTGAAAAGGGTTAAGTGTCCTGAAAAGAGCTTGGCTTTAGGATTCAGATTGGCCTGTGTCCTCCTGCTCCTTAGCAGGTAGCTGTAGCAAGTAGTTAGTGTACCATGCTGTGCTTCAGTTTGCCCATCTGTGGAAAGGCCATAACACCTACTTCACTGCAATGTTACAAAGGCTACATAGGATAATATACATAACAAGCCTGGAGCATATGTCCTAGGCTTTCAGTAAAGGGTTCCTTTCTTATTGTGACCCCATTTCTTTGCCCTAAAGATGCTCTAGGAGTATAAATTGTTTTTATAGTAAAATAATCAAACTTTTATGTGGTATCAGCCACTTGTAAAAGTTTTTGAAGAAGTAGCTAGGATAACTGAAAAGGGGGCAGAGAGTGTGTGAATTGCCTGTTTTAGATTCTGCATAAAATAACATTAAACAAGGTTAGTTTCCAGGCTTCAGCAGTGAAATGTATCAAGTGATGCCCTCGGTCCTTGTTATTGCTGTGCTAACTGTCGTGAGGCCATATAGTCGGGTGATCTGAAGGCAGGCATGAGGAGAAGGGATTCAGTGTCTTCTCTGGGAGGAGAAGAGGAGAGAAAGCGAATTATCTGCCCCTGAATTTGAAGAACCAGTAGGAGCTGCTTGCCAGGGCTGGGGTGGGGCTGGGCTCAGAGATGGAGAAATGGCTCTGAGCCCTGTGAAGATGGGCAACATGTTCATTTTTACCAAGGCGCCTTTAAGCAGTCACATGTTGGAACTACAAAAAAGAAAAAAAAATCTCCTTCAACCAGTGCCTAAAACCAATGTCGTTTCCTCTCTCATGCTGCATGCTTTTTTTTCTGTAAAGAAAAAAGCAATCAAAGAAAACAAGGCTGACCCTTGCTCACATCCTTTTGCTTTTTTGACAAGCTCTCGAAACGATTTATAGTTTTAAAATCTAGGGTTTATTTGGGCGAAAATAGAAACTGTGCCTTTTCATGTTTATATAACCAACCAGATTAGAGGTCTGTAAGGCAGCATGCTAGAGAATGTAGAACATCATTTCCCCAAACCGAATGGGAAAGCTCAAAGGTCTGGAGCTGTATTTGCTGTAAGCTAGAATTTCTTGAAGAATTACTTAGCATCACAAAAACTTAGCATATTAGTTCCCAGTTGCTACTGTAACTAACTACAAACTCAGTAGCTCAAAATAACCCAAATGTATTACAGTTCTGGAGGTCAGAAGTCCAACTGAGTCTCACTGGGCTAAGACCAAGATATCAACCGGGCTTCTGAGGCTTTAGAGGATAATCAATTTTCTTGACATTCTAGTTTCTAGAAGCTGCCCACATTTCTTAGCTCATGGCCCTGTATCACTCTGACCTCTGCTTCTGTTGTTATATCTTCTCTGATTCTCGTGCCTCCCTCTGTTTAATAACTCTACTTGTGATTGCATTGTTCCCACCCAATAATCCAGGATTATTTCCCCATCAGAAGGTGAGGTGAGGTGTTAGTCGCTCAGTCATGTCCAACTCTTTGCGACTCCATGGACTGTAGCCCTCCAGGCTCCTCTGTCCATGGAGTTCTCCAGGCAGGAATACTGGAGTGGGTTGCCATGCCCTTCTCCAGGGGATCTTCCCAACACAGGGATCAAAACTGGGTCTCCTGCATTGCAGGTAGTTTCTTTACCACTTGAACTACCAGGGAAGCTCTGAAGATTCTTAACTTGATCACATTTACAGAGTCCCTTTTGCCTTGTAACATATTCACAGGTTCCAGGGATTAGGATGTAGACATCTTTGGGGAACCTTTATTCTGCCTACTACACTCAATTCCTCCAGTTGTGAAATGAGGGTAAAAACAGAATCTACTGCAGATAAAATACTTAGCATAATGTCAGAGTAATGTTCACAATGAGGAAAATTCTCATAGTAGTCACTCAATAAAAAGCAACACTCCAACCCATGGCCATCAAGCCAATCTCCTGTTCCTACCATAAGGTTTTGAGAGGCCCTGAAGACATAAAAATGTATGTACATGTGTGTATATATATATGTGTGTGTGTGTGTGTGTGTGTATGTTTGCTGGAGAGAAGCTATGAAAAGTCATTCATATGAAGTTGTGGATTTACTGCAATTAGTTTGGCAGTCACATATTTAAATCTGGGATAAGTGAGTGGGACTGGGATTAAAAAGTCAAGTGTATCTGATTCATACGTGGGATCTAATGGACATGAGGGATAGAAACAGTATACTTGGTGTGAACTGTATAATTTAGTTTTCTAAAAAATGTAACTCTGACAAATCAAATGAATTGTTTGAGTGCCACCCAGTTGTTTAGTAGTTTTGCCTACTAAATAATAGCTGTTGCCTACAAGTTATTTGTTCCTTCAAATGGCTTAGATTTGAGAGTAGCTATCAGTTTAATGGATCCGTGTATTCAAGGAAGATTTGCATGGTGGCTCAATAAAATTATCCTATAATGAACAACATTGCAAATGTGATTATACAGGCAATAAATGAAGTGTTCATCCTTGATAGTGCTTTTTCTTTAGAAATGCAAATTTGGTAGGCTTTTTGTGATAAGCAAATCACTGAACATTTTGAAGGAATTAAGGGAGGAGAAGGTATGATAAAATAATCAGGAAGTTTTACTTAAGAATGATCTGATTAGAATGTAGAAATATTTTTAGAAGCATTTTATTCAGCTTTGAATGTTTATAACTATTTTATCAAATAGACAGAATAACTGATTTAATAAAACAACCAACATGAAACCTCTGACTTAGGAGCAGCTGAACACCCCCAAACCCTGCCTGAACTCTCTTTCCCATGGATTCTGTGGACAGTGATTCTGCGTCTCTCTCTTTTCTGCTTTGTCCCCTATTGTGTCATCAGAGGCCTGACTACTGGGACAGCCTTGTTCTCCTAGGAGTGGCAGGGTAGAGACCAGGGCCTGACCTCGGGCAGAGAGTCACCACATGGTTTTCTCTATTCCTGTAGTATCCTCCCCTACCCCCACCCCCAGTTTTGGATGGGGGCGAGTATACCAGGCTTTAAGTTGGTCATCCCTGGGGTCGGTCGCACATCTAGAGATTTCTAATGCAATACCAGAAAATATGACATTAAGGAAAGTCAGAAAAAGACAATGAAGCCATATCAACCTAGAGTCCATGAAAGAATAAAAATAAGAGTACTTTAAGCGCTTTAAGTGTTGGCAAAAGTAGGATGCTTTCCATTTCATTTATTTATTTTTCATTGCACTGGGTCTTTATTGCTGCTTGGGCTACTCTCTAGTTGCAGTGAGTGAGGCCTACTCTTCACTGACGTGTGTGGGCTTCTCATTGCAGGGGCGTGTCTTGTTGCAGAGCACAGGTTCTAGGTGCTTCACAGCCGAGCACAGGCATGGGCTTCAGTAGTTGCAACACATGAGTTCAGTAGTTGTGCCTCCCGGGTTCTAGAGCAAAGGCTCAACAGTTGTGGCACACGACATGTGGGATCTTCCTGGACCAGGGATTGAATCCGTGTCTCCTGCATTGGCAGACAGATTCTTCACCACTGAGCCACTAGGATAGCCCCTTGATTCCATTTAAAAGTGAAAAAATAAGCTGAGTCAAGGCAGTTAAGTATAATACTAATACTGGTAATTTGCCCATGTGAAGAAGGAAAGACTTAACTCCTAAAATGAATTCTATTTCAGGGTAGAAGTAGAATTAGTGCTCTCAGTCTAGAAATAGGTCCAGAGTTCTCACAAGTCCCTGTCTGAGTTTCCCTTAAGCAAGCCTTTATCCATAGCCTGAAAAACCTTTTGTCTAAGTCTACTTGTGCATAAGTCCAAGAACCCTAAGTAAATTAAAAAAAAAAAAAACTATCTTATTAGTTTTTTCTAGGGTTGACAAAGTAGCTTTATATTTATTATTTCTTTTAATTTTTATAACAACTATGGGAGGTATTATACCATTCTTAGCATAAACTAAAGTATACATTTGTACATAATAGACAGTGAAGAACAGGGAAGCCTGGTGTGCTGCAGTCCATGAGGTCACAAAGGGTTAGACATGACTTAGCAACTGAAAAACAACATAATAGACAGTAGGATATACAGTATCATTGGGACTCTCTGTTTCTGTTTCCAGTTCTCTATACTTGTTTGCTTTGTTCTTTGAAATAAGCTTCCTCTGGCTGTAGGGGTCATGGCTAACCAGTGGCCCTGGAACTGCACCCTCTAAGTTTCCTTCCCTTAGTGCTAGTTCAAAAAATGCTAGTGTGAGACTTGGATTCTGCTTACATCAAATTTTCATCCCATGACAAATCATTGTGTGTTAGGAGGGCAAGGTCATGTAGAAAGATAACAGTTCTCATTAGGAACCAATATTAAGATTAATAAGAGACTGTCTTAGTCTTTATGGGCTGCTATAACAGAATACCATAGACTGTGTGACTTATAAACAACAGAATTTACTTCTCACAGTTCTAGAGTCTGAAGTCCAAGGTCAGGTTGCTGGCAAATTCTGTATCTGGTGAGAGCTCATAGATGGCCTGCTTCCTTCCTGCTTCATAGATGGCCATCTTTTCTGTGTCCTCACATGGCTGAAGGAGTGAAGGAGCTCTCTGGGGTCTCTTTCTTAAGGGCACTAATCCCATTCATGAGGGCTCCATCCTCATGACCTCGTCATCTCCTGAACACTCCACCACCAAATGCCTTCACATTGTGGCTTAAGTTTCAACATAGGAATTTGGTGGGGAGAGGATGTAGAATCTCATGGGAGGGGAGGGTAGTGCAGACATGGCCCCCTTGGGGAGTGATCAGTTGGATAGACATCCCAGTTTGTGTCTGTTTGTAATCATTGTTTAATTTACTGATTTAAGCTTGTGCTCCTTTCTTTTCCCTATTTGTGTCACATTCAGTTCTCTTTCCCTCACTTTAGTTGTCATTGCTACTTGTTTATGGTTTTATCACCATCTCGAATTAAATTTTAAAAATTTCCACTTTTGAATGTTATTTCAGAGTCTAGGTCTTATCCCTCTATGAAAGTTATTCTTTTTTTAAAAATAGACTGTATTGTTTAGTGCAGATTTAGGTTCACAGTAGAAAGTACAGACTTTCCATATATACCTGCCCCCACAGTATCTTATTAATTTTTCTTTTATAGTTTTTCTCAATTATTAGTATTTCAGCATTCCTGAAAGATGACTGTATTTAAAGCATTTTGAGCATATTTTGCTTTATTATGCTTCACTCTGCTCTTTTGAGGCTGATGACTCCCAATTCTAGAAGAAGTCTAGGCTTCTTTCCCTCCTTCCTTGTACATCCATTTGTCTGATGGACATCATCTGGTTGTCCTGCTGACCCTTCCAACCCAATAGGTCCAGGAATAAGAATCAGTATCTTATCCCCCTCCTGAAAGCCTGCTTCTCTTGTGTTCCCATGTCAATGAGGGTTGTACCATTCACCCAGTTAATTACTCAAGCCAGAAATCTGGAAATTGACTGTCATAGTCATTCTTTTCTCATCAGACATATCCAGTTATCATACTTTGCACATTATACCTCCTAAATTCTACCCTTATCCCTATTGTTGTTGCTGTAGTTCAGAAACTCATCATCTCTTGCTTAGATGACTGTTCCAGCATGCAAACTCATCTGTTTGCTTCCATTCTTGTCCATATCCAGTCCATTCCCAAAGCCAAAGTGATCCTCCTAAAATGCAAATCTAATTATGTCGCTCTGCTACTTAAAAACCCTTAAGAGTCTCCCCTTGCATCCAGGAAAAGACCCAAGATCTTTCCTGGTCTGGATCCTGCTCATCTTTCTAGCACCATCTCCCATGACTACATCTCTCCACCCTCCGGCAGCATCTTCCTCTAGCTTTCCTGACTGGGACCTCTTGATGTAATACAGTCTTGGGTACCAATTCAGACTTCACCAGTTGAGCCAAGTTATACTTAAACTCTCTGAGCCTCACTTTCTTTATTTGTAAAAGTGGATTGCCTAACTACTTCACAGGATTGTTATGAAGAGGAACTGTGATGATGTTAGCAAAATACTTGGCATACAGTAAGCATTTGAATGTGGTACTTTATTACTTATATCAGGCCATATTATTCCAGCCCTTGTGAATTTTGCATAGGGTCCTCCTTGTCTTTTGCACTCTTTCATTTAACAGTTACTTCTTGACCACCTACTATATGCCAGTATTCTAAGAAGTTGGAAAACATGGATACACCAGAAAAACAGTCTGATCCACTTTATTCCTCTTTAGGCAAGTCCTTTTTGACATTCCTAGGTCTAGGATGCTCTGTGCTACACCTTCCTGTTGTATATTATTCTAATTCCCTTGTTTCATTTATCAACTTATCATGCTATAGAGTAAATGATGCTAATGGACTCTAGACTATCATTTTCTTACAAGCTGGGTAGGGACTGTATGTTATTAATTGGTGTACACTGAATGCTAACAGTGCCTGATAATCATTCACTTAAATATGTGGAGGAAACATGTAGAAGATATTTGGTGAATGTCTCTTGGATGAAATAAAAATACAAGTCCACAAAATAGTTTTCTTCCATTGTTTACTGCAGGTATTCACTATTTCAGCTCCCTTTAGGCTTTTAGGGCTATCCTAGAAATCTGCCTCCTGATTCTGTTTTGCAAGGATTAAAAACAATTTGAGTACAAAAACAATCATGTTTAAAATGAAGCTTAAGAGTGTAATTCAGTGTGAGAAAATTCCAGGCCACAAGCACTGCAAGGATCTGACCTGATGACCTTACATTCATTTCATTTCTATTTTCGTGTTTTAAGATGTTATCAGCATCCATTTTTTAAATTTTATCTTTTCAGTGGATTTTATGACTTTAGAATTTGTTTTCTTTGATTATATATTTTTTGCCGTGTGCTCACTCGAGTGCATGTTTTGACAATTTTTTCTTTTTTTCCTGTGCTGTTTTTTTCCCTATAGTCTTCATTCCCTGGGAACTTGCACTTGGTTTTGGTCCTTCGTCCCACCAGTTTTCTCCAACGAACTTTCACAGACATTGGATTTCGATTTAGTCAGGAAGATTTCATGCTCAAATTACCGGTAAGAATATATTATTTAAGTGTTTTGACCCTTTCTCATGAAGAATTTGTATCATGTTGTTGTTATTTTACATGTGGTCACAAGTGCATGTAAAAGAAAAAAAATTTAGATTTTGTCTTCCAAAAATGTAAATTCAAAATGCCTTAAAGTCTTCTGCTCCTACTGTTAAAGTAAAGGAAAAGATTAGTCAATTTGTAACAAAGCAGTTCGTTTTGAAAAAAGATGTAAATCCCATATGTTATATATGTGTGTGTGTGTATATATATATATGTGTATGTATTTGTGTGTGTGTATAAAATCAGGACATTTTATTTTTAGAGAATAAAATGAATGTGTGTTTTATGTATTTGACCTCCCATGAACTTACATCCTGAGCAGTTCAGAGTAGCTTTTTTTTTTTTTTTTTCCAGAAGATATTTTTATACACTTTTAGTGTAGGAAATAAGAGTGCTCATAAATTTTGCTACTTTTGCAAAGATCAGTCCCTCATGATAAATTATAATTTACTATAGAAAGCCCTTCCTTTGTCATGGGCTTAACATTCTTTCAGAGGGTTGACCACAGACAGTGCAAAATTTTTAGGTCAGAGAGAATCAGGTGTTTGGGTTTCTATGGAGATTACTTTCATTTTACAGAGAATGTTTTGTAAATGAAAACTATTATTCCTTGAGGGAAGGTAGTGTATCCATGTGTGTGGGGATGTACAGGAGAGAGTTGTTAGAACCATTTATAAAAGATAAATTTCTGCTAAACGAATGCTGAAGTTCATTGTACAGTTGGCTGTGTGGAGGAGTGCCATGGAGGGCAGTTAACGGTATCTTTCTCGCTTATTTGTATAGGTTGTTATGCTGAGCTCAGTTAGTGATTTGCTGACATACATTGATGACAAGCAGTTAACCACTGAGTTAGGCGGCACCTTGCAGTACAGCCACAGTGAATGGATCACCTTCAGAAATGTATGTTTCTTTTGCCCTTACTGTAGAGCCTGTAGTTCATTTTTGAAATCTAGTTCTAGAATTTTTTTTTTTTCTTCCTTGGGAAAAACAGATTTCTGGGGTTCCTATTTTTCAAAAACATATAATTCAACGTCTTGATTTTCTTGCTTAGGAAATATCTAGAAATGATGAAGAGTCACTGAGGATGGCATTTAAATGAGAGGCCTAGGGAATAAGGAGACCTTACTCTGCCCACCCTCTCCTGTGGCCGTGTAGTAACTTGAAGAAACCAAGGGTTTGGGTTCAAATCCTAGCACTGCTGATTTTTATCAATATAACTTTGTGCAAGTTGTAAAAGCTCTCTCAGCCTCAGTTTTTCCAACTATACAGTGGGAAGAATAAGACTTGACCTCACTGGGTTATTGAGAAGATTAAATAAGATTACAGATGTACCATGTTTGACACTGTGCCTGGCCTATGGCTTGCCCTCAGAAAATGAGAGTCATCTTATTAATCTCATCAGTCTAGTGATTCTGCTGGGGGCAGTTAAATTTGTAGCAAAAATGCCTTCTGTTCTAGAAATGTATGGATAAGCAAGGGCTCTGTGCCTCACTAGAGTGAATTTGTCATATAAGAGTCTTCTAATTCCAGAGGGATGGGAACCCTTCTGAAGGAAATAATGATATTTACTTAAATCAGGATTTTATTTTCCTCATCTTTATTTTCATTCAGCAGTCCTGTTCATTCATATGAAAGTGAGTCGTCAAAATAAGCAGTGGCTTGCCTTTAATAACCTAGAAAGCTAAAAATAAAAGAGCAGATGCCTTGAGTTACATGGTAAACAGAGGGTTTATATAGTCTCTAAATGTTGTCCTTTCTCTAAGTCACTGATTTTGGAAACAAAATGAACAACCAAACCTTACTTGACATTTTAGGGCAGCAGAGCCTTTGGGGTCATAACTTCAAATCTTCTCCAGAACTTGAAATGAATTATTGTGACTAATGTTCCTCTGTCATCTTAGTCCATCAAATGCTAACACTTGTTCATAAATGATAATAAAGTGGCTTTGATGTTCTCATATCTCTTCAGAAGTAGTTATTATTAAAACAGTTGTGCAATTCCAAAATTAAATAGAATAAGGAACACACAATGTTTTGCCAGATAATAAAACAAATTACTCAGTACGTGGCATATTTAAGAAACGGTTTTCATCATTGTTTGAGAAATAAGTACAGATGTTTAGATATTCAAGAAGTCTCTTCACCTCACTAAGTTTCTTAGGGGCTTAGATGCAAAGTTAGGGTTCATTGTCAAGGCCAATGCTACCTTTCCTTGCAGAGGAGAGGTCATAGTATATGTCTTGGCTGTCATATCTAAATGAAAGTTAATATAGTTGCTGGTCTAGGTTTTGATATGCTGGCCAAGTTACCACAGAATTAAGAGAATCATGCCCGGGCTCTTTGCAGGCTATAGAAAATTTTGCCCTCACAGTGAAAGATACGGCTCAGATGTTACAGTCCTTTGGAACTGAACTGGCTGAGACAGAACTACCAGGTGACATTCCTGCAATGGAAGAAATTCTTGCAATTCGTGCTGAAAGGTACCACCTGTTAAAGGTATGTCTGATAGGGGAGACAAACCAAAATTTTCCATGGTCTTTCTTTTGATAGAGAGGTGTTGAGTGTGTCTTATTTCACACAGATTGCTGGGTAGGGAGACAAAAAGAGATGTTTATATGGTGTAAAGCACAATATTAAAAAAAGAGTACGAGAGGAGGATGTCCTGGATATGTTGAATTTAAGTGGCCCTTTTTTTGAAATGGTGCCCCTCCTCCTTCCCTATCCCCATCCATAACCACTAGTTCTCTGTTTCTTTTTTCACTAGTTTGTTTTACTTTTTAGATTCCACATATAAGTGACATCATATGGTATTTGTCTTTCTCTGTCTGACTTATTTCACTTAGCATAATACCCTCCCAGTCCATCCATGTCGTTGCAAATGGCAAGATTCTATTCTTTAATGGCCGAGTAGTTTTCCATTGTATATATATATATGTATGTATACCATATCTTCTTTATCCAGTCATCTGTTGTTGGATGCTTAGGTTGCTTCCATATTAAATTAGAACTTTCTACCAGTGAGAGGAAGCTACAAACTGAGCCTTGGGGTACTTGTGCCTATAAAATTGGGGACTGTAAATCTGTCTCAATAGGCAGAGGCTTCTTGGAGATCCTTGCAGCTTTTGGATTCCATGGTACTGAGGTAGTTCTTGACTTTTCAGTGATGAAAGCAAAGGCTGTGCTAGAACTATGCTATTCTGCATCTGTTGCTGTATGCTGCCTTCTACCCAGCTCATTCAGAATAGGTGCCCAGCAGGCTGACACTTCCTATTTTGCCTTTGTACAGAAGGATATCACAGCTGTAACCAAAGAAGGAAAATTTCTGCTAACAAATCTGGAAGTGCCTGATGCTGAGGGTGCTGTGAGTTCAAGACTTGAAAATGATCAGCCGACTAGTGGTGACTGGCAAACTATTAATAAGTAAGTAGTATTCTTTGGGGTTTAGAGTTACTTATCTTATACTTTTGATAGGGAATTATATATTTTTGTGGCTACCTGTTAACCTGCAAAAGTATTCCTGGACCTCTGGCATTCAAGCTGAGAACTCCTCCCCGTGTTGACCCACAGATATTAGTTTGCTCATAGGGGAGATTCTGTGGACACTGATAGTCTCTACCTGGACCAAATGTCATGGGCTGTGACTTTGCCAATAATTCTTAACATCCAAAGCAGGGTTATCTACCTACCTGCAATACAAATCATTGGTTTAATGATGATTTTGCTTTGTTAAGATTGCTGACTCAAGTACATGATATGGAAATAGCTTTTGATGGATTTTGGGAAAAACACCAGCTAAAAATGGAGCAGTATTTGCAACTCTGGAAGTTTGAGCAGGATTTTCAAGAGGTCAGTTAAAACTTTTCTTGGGTACAGTTTCTTTTGTTATGCTGGAGGTTCTTACTCCTTGATCATCAGAAACACAGTCTCACAAGATGCAGGATGCCCATGTATACCCCCAGAGAGGTGAAAAGGAGGCAAGTGTGAGTGTGCTTTGACTTAGAATGAAGAAAACAGCTACGAAAATGCCAACACTTATACTTCTCTGGCTCAGGCTCATTTCTTATGGGAAAGCACTTAAGGAGCTAACGTAGATGACAGGGGTAAAGTTGCTGTCTGCGTTGATGTTTGATATTCAAATGTATTTTAGATGTAAAATACTTTCAGACTATGGGAAATCTACCAAGGGAATAATACTAACTTCCTTCATGATTTTTAAACTACCATCTACCTATACTGACGATATTTAATATGATCTAACAAAACATTTTTTTCTGATTCAGCGACTTATTTCTATAAAAAAGCCTGATGGATGAGATTAAATTGTGTTTAATTATACATTATTTAAAAGGTTATAAGTATATTCTAGTTCTGTCCTTCTGGAAAATCCATCCTATATGGTCAAGAGACATAGCTTCATTTTCCTTTCCCTTTATAGTCGGCCTCCATGCTTCTACCAGTCTCTGTCATAGTATTTTCCCAGGGATCCAAGGAAAAGTCACTTCTCTCTCTTACATGTGGTCAGCCTGTTTCTGCCCATGAATGGCTGACTTGCCTAGTATTCCATTTGTTCTAGCCAAATCAGTTGGGGGAGGGGACCCAGGGCTCAGTTATTACCAGCCTTTTCCCTCTGGTGATTCAGATTTTGAAGTGTCAGGCTCTCGGTAAAACTTTTCTTAAAGAAAGAATAGGTATAGAACAGTCTTTTGGACTCTGTGGGAGAGGGTGAGGGTGGGATGATATGGGAGAATGGCATTGAAACATGTATAATATCATATGTGAAACGAATCATCAGTCCAGGTTTGATGCATGATACAGGATGCTCGGGGCTGGTGCACTGGGATGACCCAGAGGGATGGTATGGGGAGGGAGGTGGGAGTGGGGGTCAGGATGGAGAACACACGTACACCCGTGGTGGATTAATGTTGATGTATGGCAAAACCAATACAATATTGTAAAGGAATTAGCCTCCAATTAAAATAAATAAATTTATATTTAAAAAAATGAAAGAATAGGTCAGATTACTCTTGGGCCTTCCAGATATTAATGTCTGTCCCTCCTCTCCAACCAAACACATGTAGCAACATTACTTTTCCTGAACAAACCCATTGTGCCTCTACTTATATGTTAATTTGCCTCCAGGTTGCATTGTCATCCTGTGGTTATAGTCTGTTCTGTGAAGTCATTGTTGCCTCTGATCACTATTATTGTTTGTCATGAGTCCGAATCTCACTGACGCAATCTGTCTCTCATAGTGACATAGGCTCTGATAGGTTCATAGCAGATAGGTTCTGAATATTTAGGCATTTAACTAAATAAAAGCATATGTGGGAATTTAAACTTGTAAGAAAAAACTTGAATATTCTCAAACTTGAGATCCTCTTGAACACACAAAATAGGAATATTTTCTTGCATAATCACAGTACAGTGGCCATATTTTTTACATTTATGAATAATGTAATACTTTTCTATTATCTGCAATCAGCATTCCAATTTTCTCAATTGACTCAATCATGTCCTTTATATCATTTTCCTGCCTCAGCACAGGATCCAGTCTAGAGGGTCAGGTATTGCATTAAGTTGTCATGTGTCTTTAGTCTCCTTTAATCTCTAATGTTTTTGTAGCCTTTCTTTGTCTTTTATGACACTGACATTTTGGAAAAATACAGTCGTTTTTAAAATAAAATGTTCACCATTTTGAGTATGTCTGACATTGTCTCATGATTGGATTAACCTGCATATGACCAGCAAGAATACTGCATATGTGATGTGTCCTTTGGAGGGTTTTGGTCACCCTTTCAGGGTGCTGTTGAATTTCTCCATGCTACAGTTACTTCCCCCCACCACCCCTGCCTGCCCTTGCAACTGGTCGGAAATATTGGGTTGGCCAAAGGTTCATTCAGGTTTTCCTGGAAGATGTTATGGAAAAACCCGAATGAACTTTTCGGCCAACCCAATATGTAGGGAAAAAATGTAAGGCCATGCAATTATCTTGCTCCTCATCAAAAATTCATCAGTGTATCATCAGTTGATGATTCTTGCTCCAACCAATCTTTACTATGATAGTTGTGAAATGCTGATTTTTTGTGTAGATATGTCATGAGGTTGTAGCTGTTTTAGGCCCACCAATAGGAACAAGAGCACAAGTCATTTTGAAGATGCTAGAAAAATGTCTGTCAAAAATGCCCTTTAGTACAATATTTATCTACTTATTGGGCTTAGGACTTCATAGCTTTTAATTCATTATGTTCTTGACTGTTCTGTTGTTTGCACCTGGCTGTTGTGTCCTTGTGACATGTCCAGATATTTTTATCAGTTCTTTACTTTCTGGCATAAAGAGATGTTCCAAGCTTATCGTATTCCTGTTCTGTCTCAGCCCTGGAATCAGCCAATTTCCTATGAAGCCCCAATTTCTTTTTCTGGAAAATGATTTTCAAAACCAAGGTCTGGGTATTAGATGTGCTCATTGCTACTGAAGGGTCTTTGTTTCTAGAGCCACTCACCATACAGCTAGGGAATATATGTGCATGTATATGCACGTATGTATACCTCTATACATGTCCACATACAAATGCCTTCACATGTACATTGTGGTCTTTTATAAATCATGAGTGCACACTGATGTCTAGCAGGTTAAATTTTAACAGATTATATTGATTTCTGTGAATAAGATATCTGAAAACATTTTCCGTATGTGTGATTTTTCCATGTTGAGGTTCTTAATTAATAGCATTTACTACAAAGCTTGATTATTAGGTGAAAAGGCTTAATAATTTGCGTGCTTTGAAGACTTTTTCTCCTCCCCTACTTTTAGCTCGTGAGTGAAGCTGAACTTATACTAAATCAACAAGCGGAGTTGGCAGATGTAACAGGGACTATAGCTCAAGTGAAACAAAAAATTAAAAAGTTGGAAAACTTGGATGAAAATTCTCAGGTAAGATTATATTTTAGATATGCAGTGTCTCTAAAGAGTATAATAGTTACATTTTGATGTCTTTTGGTAGTATAAACCCTTATGACTAGTCTCTTGTAACAACAGTCTGTATGATGGGCTCAACAATATTTGTCTATTCTGTTCAGTGTGGGCCTGAGATGAACTTGCAGACATCTCATATAGTTGTAACTGTTTCAGGCCCATCCATAGGAACAAGAGCATACATCATTTTGAAGAAGCTAGAAAAATGTCTATCAAGAATGCTGTTTGGTATTTGGAAACGATGGAAACCTTAAAAATATAATTCCTTAAATAACCATCATTTGATATATGCAACTGAATCAGACACAGATTCATATAGATAGGTCTATTTAGCCTTACCAGCTGTGTGGCCTTGGGTAAACTAAGTTTTCTAAACCTCTGTGTCCTTATCTATAAATTGGGGATGTGATGACCTACTTTGCAGAGTGATTATTAGGAATTATTTGGATGCTGTGGATAAAACACTTAGCACAGTACCTGGGATATATGGACATAAAGCATAAATACTCACAAGAGCCAGCTGTCATTTATTCTGCTGGTCTTAAAGCTTGAACTCAAGGCTTTACACTCAACGCATTCTAGCTTTGCTCTCCTGTCTTGTATGTGAGAGCGAGGCTGTTGTTTTTAAGGTGAGAAAGTGAAAGTAGCTCAGTCATGTCTGACTCTCTGCGACCCCATGGACTATACAGTCCATGGAATTCTCCAGGCCAGAATACTAGAGTGGGTAGCCTTTCCCTTCTCCAGGGGACCTTCCCAACCCAGGGATCAAACCCAGGTCTCCTGCATGACAGGCAGATTCTTTACCAGCTGAGCCACCAGGTAAGCCCTTTTAAGGTGTATTCTCAACAAATAAATGGATTTCTCGGTAGCATAAGCATCTAAAAACAAAATTGAGAGGCAGTGGTTGTGGTGCTCAGTTCTGGAATTTTACTTGTAGATCTTTGTGATCATGGGGCAAGTTCCAGATCTCTTTGGTTTGGAAAAAAAGAGAAGGCAAACTGGCTTCAGAGCTTTGAATTTTTTGTCTGTTTTTGTTTTGTTTGTTTTCATTTTGTTGTGTTTTGAATAATTTTTAGTTTTAATTGTGGTAAGACACTCAAAATATAATTCACCATCTTAACCATTTTGAAGTGTATGGTTCAACAGTATTGAGGATATCTGCATTATTGTGTAACACATCTCCAGATCTTTTTCATCTTGCAAAACAATGTGAATACACTCAACACTGCTTAACTGTACACTTCAAAATGGATAAGATGGTAAATTTTATGTTTCAGTCACAACACAGGGTTGAGACAGTCAGTAGTTAGAATGGAGACTAAGCTTTGAGTTCCTTTTTGACAGGGAAACCCTGTGGCGGTCTCTTCAAATCTGTCAAGTCCTCAAAAAAGTGAAGTGAAGTGAAGTTGTTCAGTCGTGTCTGACTCTTTGTGACCCCGTGGACTGTAGCCTACCAGGCTCCATCCATGGGATTTTCCAGGCAAGAATACTGGAGTGGGTTGCCATTTCCTTCTCCAGGGGATCTTCCCGACCCAGGGATTGAACCCGGGTCTCCCGCATTGCAGGCAGATGCTTTACTGTCTGAGCCGTCAAGTCCTCAAGTAGATGGCAACTAGATCTAACAGGATTTCCATGGCTGAGGTGATATGAAATCCCTTAGCTTTCACTTGGCTGGTTTGCATCTCATTGATTATATTTTGTTCTGTTCTAAATCTGTACCTCCCAGGAGGAGCAAATCTCATCCACCTTCTGGGTGGGCTGGTTAATTTTCTGTTTCTGTGACCAGAAGTGCATGAGCTTCCGATAACACCGCTGCCATAGCTAATGACATTAGGCTTTTCAGGTGGCACTAGTGGTAAATGACCTGCCTGCTGATGCAGGAGACATAAGAGATGCAGGTTCAATCCCTGGGTCGAGAAGATCCCCTGGAGGAGGGCATGGCAACTCACTCCAGTATTCTTGCCTGGAGAATCCCATGGATAGAGGAGCATGGTGGGCTACAGTCCATGGGCTTGCAAAGAGTCAGACACAACTGAAGCAACTTAGCATGCACATGCACGTATAGCTAATGACTATAACTGGAAGCTTTTTTGCAGCTGGCAGAAGTATGACATCAAACCGTACACTTGGCAATATCTCCCTCTGGCTCAACCAATTTCCTTTTTAATTACATTTTCTCCCCCTCTATTCAGATAGAGATCTCGCAGTTATTATTTTCCTTCTTTCTTAAAATCAGGACCTGTTAGCAAAGGCCCGGTTCGTAATAATACATGGACACAGGCTCGCAGCAAGTCATCATTATGCCCTGGATTTGATCTGTCAGAGGTGCAATGAACTACGTTACCTTTCTGATATTTTGGTAAATGAAATCAGAACCAAACGGATACAGCTCAACAGGACCTTTAAAATGCATAAACTCCTACAGCAGGTAACGTCACAGGACATGGTGCATTTCTGAAAGATAAATTATATATTTTTTTCTACCCGAGTCCTTCTCAGAGGCTATAGGGCCAGGGTTTGGCATAGCTTTGAAATTAGATTTGTAAGAAGTCTGAATAACTGAGTTTGATTATGCCTATTTCATTCGTCCACTTTGCAGTATTCACGGCCGGTCCAAGATTAAGGACCATAAGGATTTTGGCCCCTGTTCTGAATATGAGCATGGTGGTAGTGATGGCTTCCTCTGTTTTAGGTTCATCTCTGAAGCCTCTGCTCTGGTGATAGTTTGCAGTTAGAACACTTTGAAAAACCATGGGGGCCATTTTGCTCAAGTCTGACTCTTATTCCACATTTCATAGTTACAGCAATGTAACTGTGAGCAACAGTGATTAGAAACTGTTCTAACAACAAACAGTGATTAGAAACTGTTCCTCCATGGAATAAGAGTCTGACCCCTTTGATGATTAGGCAGTGAAGAGAAGTTTTGATCATGGCAGTGGAATGTAAAATAGGGGTATCACATATAGGCATTGGATCTGAACATGAGCATTCTAATCTGTACATCTTCTGTGGCGAGGAAACTTTTTCTTTGTGCTAGGCGATCATCATGCATTTTTATTACACTTGAGATTTTGCAAAGAATTTCATATTTCAGTTATTGATTTTTGGGAAAGAATGTGCAGCTGGTGTTGAGAGAATGGTCAGAATGAATTCCTTGTTATGAAATGAGTACAGGGCTTCCCAGCCTTGGCCGTGCCTCTGAAGTACCTGTGGAGATACAGAGAAGAGATTTCTGGTTGCCAAGGGGGAGGTTCGTCAGGGAGGGATGGAATAGGAGATTGGGGTGAGCAGATGCAAACTATTACATACAGGATGGATAAACAACAAAGTTCTACTCTATACCACAGGGAACTATATTCAATATCCTGTGATAAACCGTAATGGAAAAGGATATGAAAAAGAATATATATGTATATATATAACTGAATCACTTGAATCACTTTGCTATGCAGCAGAAATTAGTACAACATTGTAAATCAGCTATATTTCAAAAAAAAAAAAGAAAGAAAGAAAGAAAGAAATACCTGTGGAGCCTGGCTTACAGCCCAGAGCTACTGAATTAGAATTTCTGGGAGTAGAGATTTTTTTTTTCTTTTTAACAGCTCTGAAAACAACTCTGATTCATAGCAGCCAGGGCTGATAAACAGTCTCCTAAGGGACAAACAGATTTCTCATTTATTCATTCATGGTTTGTGTGTGTGTGGGATTTGCTTACCAGGCTCTCCAGTGCTGTGATGAAGGAGAGTGCCTTCTGGCTAATCAAGAAATAGACAAGTTTCAGTCTAAAGAAGATGCACAGAAGGCCCTCCAAGACATTGAAAATTTTCTTGAAATGGCTCTACCCTTTATAAATTATGATCCTGAAACCCTACAGTATGAATTTGGTATAATTTTATCTCCTGAACTCAAGGTAAGAGACTTGGGGGGGCATGGAAACAAATTTTTAAAAGCTATGATTGTGTTAGTGTTGATAAGAGTTTTACTGCTTCACAGGCAACTTTACATCACGTTGCAATTACAGAGTTCTCTTAACGATCGGGGTTATATCAGAGCCACTGTTACATGTCAAAGAATCCTAATATTTATATTTGCCTTATAATGAGTAATTTCCTACCTGGAATGTTAGGTCCATGAATCAAAGTAAATCAGAAGTGCTCAAACAGGAGATAGCAAGAGTGAACATTGACATTTTAGTAATCAGTTAACTAAAATGGACTGGAATGGGCGAATTTAATTCAGATGACTATTATATCTACTACTGTGGGCAAGGATCCCTTGGAAGAAATAGAGTAGCCTTCGTGGTCAATGAAAGAGTCCAAAGTGCAGTACTTGGGTGCACTCTCAAAAATGACAGAATGATCTCAGTTCATTTCCAAGGCAAACCATTCAACATCACAGTAATCCAAGTCTATGCCCCAACCACTGATGCTGTAGAAGATGAAATTGATCAGATCTATGAAGACCTACAAGACCTTCCAGAACTAACATGATATGAAAGATGTCCTTATCATCATAGGGGATTGGAATGCAAAAGTAGGAAGTCAAGAGATACCTGGAGTAACAGGCAAGATTGGCCTTGGAATACAAAATGAAGCAGGGCAAAGGCTAACAGAGTTTACCAAGAGAACACACTGGTCATAGCAAACAACCTCTTCCAATAACACAAGAGAGGACTCTACACAAGGACATTACCATATGGTCAACACTGAAATCAGATTGATTACATTCTTTGCAGCTGAAGATGGAGAAGCTCTGTACAGTCAGCAAAAACAAGACCAGGTGCTGACTGTGGCTCAGATCATGAACTCCTTATTGCAAAATTCAGACTTCAATTGAAGAAAGTAGGGGAAACCACTAGACCATTCAGGTATGATCTAAATCAAATCTCTTACTATTATACAGTAGAAGTGAGAAATAGATTCAAGGGATTAGATTTGATAAATAGAGCACCTGAAGAACTATGGACAGAGGTTCATGACATTGTACAGGAGGTGGGGTTCAAAACCATCCCCAAGAAGAAGAAATGCAGAAAGGCAAAATGGTTGTCTGAGGAGGCCTTACAGATAGCTGAGAAAAGAAGAGAAGTAAAAGGCAAGGGAGAAAAGGAAAGATATATCCATCTGAATGCAGAGTTACAGAGATTAGAAGGAGAAATAAGAAAGCCTACCTAAGTGATCAATGTAAAGAGAGGAAAACAAGAGAATGGGAAAGACTAGAGATCTCTTCAAGAAAATTAGAGACACCAAGGGAACATTTCATGCAAAGATGGGCACAATAAAGGGCAGAAATGGTATGGACCGAACAGAAGCAGAATATATTAAGAAGAGGTAGCAAGAATACACAGAAGAACTGTACAGAAAAGATCTTCATGACCCAGATAACCACCATGGTATGGTCACTCATCTAGAGCCAGACATCCTGGAATGTGAAGTCAAATGGGCCTTAGGAAGCATCACTATGAACAAAGCTAGTGGAGGTGATGGAATTCCAGTTCAGCTATTTCAAATCCTAAGATGCTGTGAAAGTGCTGCACTCAATATGCCAGCAAATTTGGAAAACTCAGCAGTGGCCATGGGACTGGAAAAGGTCAGTTTTCATTCCAATCCCAAAGAAATACAATGCCAAAGAATGTTCAAACTATTGCACAATCTCACTCATCTCACACACTAGCAAAGTAATGTTCAAAATTCTCCAAGCTGGGCTTCAACAGTACATAAACTGAGAATTTCCAAATGTTCAAGCTGGATTTAGAAAAGGCAGAGGAACCAGAGATCAAATTGCCAACATCATTGGATCATAGCAAAAGCAAGAGAATTCCAGAAAAACATCTACTTCTGCTTCATTGACTGTGCTAAAGCCTTTCACTCTGTGGATCACAACAAACTGGAAAATTCTTAGAGATGGGAATACCAGGCCATCTTACCTGACTCCTGAGAAATCTGTATGCAGGTCAAGAGGCAACAGTTAGAACCAGACATGGAACAATGGCCTGGTTCCAAATTGGGAAAGGAGTACATCAAGGCTATATATTGTCATCTTGCTTATTTAACTTATATGCAGAGTACATCATGCGAAATACTGGACTGGATGAAGCATAAGCTGGAATCAAGATTGCAGACAGAAATATCAATAACCTCAGATACGCAGATGACACCACCCTTATGGCAGAAAGCGAAGAACTAAAGAGCCTCTTGATGAAAGTTAAAGAGGAGAGTGAAAAAGCTGGCTTCAAACTCAACATTCCAAAAATGAAGATCATGGCATCCTGTCCCATCACTTCGTGGCAAATGTATGGGGAAACAATGGAAACAGTAACAGACTATTTTCTTGCGCTTCAGAATCACTGCAGATGGTGACTGCAGCCATGAAATTAAAAGACGCTTGCTCCTTAGGAGAAAAGTTATGACAAACCTAGACAGCATATTAAAAAGCAGAGACAATCCTTTACCCTCAAAGAACTGTCTTGGCAAAGCTATGGTTTTTCCAGTAGTGATGTATGGATATGAGAGTTGGACCATAAAGAAAGTTGAGCACTGCAGAATTGATGCTTTTGAACTGTGGTGTTGGAGAAGACTCTTGAGAATCCCTTGGACTGCAAGGAGATCAAGCCAGTCAATCCTAAATGAAATCAGTCCTGAATATTCATTGGAAGGATTGATACTGAAGCTGAGGCTCCAATACTTCAGCCACATAATGCGAAGAGCTGACTCATTGGAAAAGACCCTGATGCTGGGAAAGATTGAAGACAAAGGAGAAGGAGATGACAGAGAATGAGATGGTTGGATGGCATCACCGATTCAATGGACATGAGTTTGAGCAAGCTCCAGGAGTTGGTGATGGACAGAGAAGCCTAGCATGCTGTAGTCCATGAGGTTGCAAAGAGGCAGACACGACTGGGCGACTGAACCAAACTCAACTGAATTTCCTTTTTGAGCTTTGAATGATTTTTAATTAAAAACATTTTTTTTTTTGGCTGAATGGCATGTGACATCTTAGTTCTTCCACTGGGGGTTGAACCTATGTAGCCTGCAGTGGGAGTGCAGAATCTTAACCACTGGATCACCAGGGAAGTCCCATGACTGCATCACTTTTAAACTCTTTTCACTTACTAGCAGCTTTCACATATATTTTCTTGTGCATCCTTCGAGAAATGTCCAAAACTGTCATAGGATATTGGGCCCATATCAAGAACAGTCTACGCCTATCATCTTTCCTTCCTGCTGCAGTGACCACCAGAAGATGCTCTGTAGACACAGATCCAGCTTTCCCACTCAGTTTGAGGATAAAGTGATAAAGGAAGGATATGGGTCTACCTGGGGAATGGGGAGCAGTAGAAGCTCGTGTTGGCAGGGTAGAGAGCTTAGGTTAGTTCAGCACCACCCCCTTGCAGCTGCCATCAAGCTCTCTCTCCACAGTATAGATAAGAGCATCTTGTGATGTTATTTGCTGCTAAAGTGTCTCATTGACTCCAAAGTTTAGAATAGTATTTAAATCCATGTTTAGCTTCAGATCTTAGGGGCATGCCGCAGAAGATCAGAAACATAGCCTTGGCGATAACCAAGTGAGTCTAGAAGCAACGAAGCCTAACTCTTGCTGCCTCAAATCATATAGGAGGGCCAGAAGGGTACATTATCCATCAGTGACTCTGAGGAGCCTTTTACTGAGTTAGACAAAAAGTTCATTCCAGTTTTTCCATACCATCTTACAGAAAAACCCAAACGAACTTTTTGACCAACCCAGTATAACATGGTGAACTGTAGAATGTCCTGCAGGCTAAAACATAACAAACTACTGTGACAGCGCTTAACTTGGTAGCTTTCTTGTGCTCAACACACCCTCTTTTCTAGCTGTTATCCCCTTTCAGCCAATGAAGGGTAAATCACCTATTCAGTGACTGACTTATTTGATGATTGCTTGATAAATTTCTTCTTCAAGTTGTTTTGGTCGAGACCTTCTGGTTTTGTAACCATGTGAAATAATGCCTTAATCTGTTCCCCATTACTTTCCTAAATTTCTTCTAGTTGTATATTAAAGTCTAAATTAATTTTGTATCTGTCTGAGACTGAGAAATGTAATAGGATTTGTTATGACCCCCATTTCAGAAAATATTTCATAGATTTCTTGTGTAACCTGCAGGTTCAAATGCAGACCATCCAACTCAAGCTTGAAAACATCCGAAGTATATTTGAGAACCAACAGGCTGGTTTCAGAAACCTGACAGATAAACATGTGAGGCCGATTCCGTTTGTAGTATCTGCTTCTGACAATTTGGTCAGATCTGGAGCACCATTTTTTTCACCTACACAAGGTAGAGTATCTTAGATTCCCCTTTTCTCTCTCTTTTCTTCTTGCTGTTGTTTACTTTGTTACTTTTAATGTAAATACTGAACTCATTCTTCAATCCTGAGAAATAGGAATTGTTTTTTTTAAGCATCCTTGGTCATGTGCAGATTGTATTGCAGAAGGCAGGAGTCATGATAGAGATTATTGTACAATAATTAAACATAGTAGTAATATAGTACAGTACAGGATGATGAAAATCTGGGCTGAATTTCCCAATTTTGCAGTGAATATGAACTTTATACTAGCATCAAACTCACAATTCACCCTTTTCTTCAGCAGGTGCAAGGAAGCATATGAAAATAGTATATACATACATGCGTTTACCACTTATAGGGATAAACTATTATTTGGTTCTTATAGGCTTCTAATAAGTGAATGGCTTAGATAATCAAATAGATTGACTTTTCTAAAGACGTACAGGTAAATCAAATAATTTTGCTAGTAATTAACTGTTAGAGAGTTCATTTACTTGTTTTAATCTTTGTAGACGATTTTAAACATGTAATATTTATTTCTATTTTCTAAGTTCTGTGGGATAAAATAATGATGCTCTCTGTGGTATTGAGCTACTCTGGAAATAAGATGACTATTGCCCCAAGGTTTTCCTTGAGCTGCCTCTGGAGCCCCTTAGGGGAAAGTAGTTTGGTCTTTGGGGCCCTAAGTTAGTTAAGTTTGTGAAGGTGGGCCTAAATTCCATCTCTTTGATCTGAGAGAATCAGAGACTTCATTAATATATGGGAACTGCTTTGAAAATCAGAGAAAGCCTGAGCCAGGCATAATGAATATAAAAGTCCAGCTCAGCTCCAGCAGAGATCATATTAAAACCAAGTGATGAAAGCAGGTAACTAAGCTAAGATGATAAAAGTCATGTAGTTAATGGTTATTAAATATAAAAATATACTCACAAATAAAACTATAAGCATTGCCATAAATGAATAATACTAAGAAGATACTAGGAAAAAAAGAATAAGAAGAACAAAAACCAATAGGGGATCAAAACCAACAGCTATGAGAATAAAAATAGAATAGGTTGATATTCCTAAGCAGAAGACAGAACTCAGTTGCATTTCTGGCTCCATTCCTGGGGTGTGTGACCAGGGACAGTTCACTTAACCTGTTTTGTTGATTTTGCCTTGTTTTGTTTGTCTGTAAATTAGGAATAATAATGCCTATTGATTTCAAAGTGAAATACCTACTGAAGGCAAAGTTAAAAAATTGTAGAATACTTAAAAATACTCAATAAACCAGACTATTCCTTCCCTCTTATGAAGGCCTCTTGCTTTATGGTTCTCTAAAAGCTCAACTCCTCTGAACAGTTGAAGAACAGAGCTCTGAAAAGACTGCCCAAGATCCGTTCAAGGCCTTAGTCACTAAAAGTACATTTTGTTTTGTGTTGTTTCATTTTTTTTCTTTCTGATATTCTTATTTAATGGCATTACACTTTCTTTCTGCAGTGGGAGTTGGATATTCTTTCTTTCAAGCATGTAAACTTTTTTCAAAAGGTACCCATCTTTATTACTTTTCATCAGTACATTTTCTGAGTTTGTGTACATGTGAAAAATCAGTTTGGCACCTAAAACCAGCAACAGTTCCTTCTCACATTCTACTTAAGGTTAACTTTCTCATTTTTTTCATCATAAGCATCCATTAGCTTTCATAATAAGCAATCCACTTATATTGGAAAATAACTATATAAAAAGTGGATTATTCTCTTTTATCAGATGACCACTCGTAAGACAAAAACAAAGAAAACAATTGGCTTTTAACTTAAATTTGTTAAAATAAATTTGCTTTCATTTTAGAGACTGTGTCACCCACAGTAAGCCTATTTGTTGGGAGTAGCTTGAATTTGCCTAAGGTATTTATGAGGAAGATGGCAGCTTACTGAATAAATGACATGGATGGATAAATGATTATATCAGTTATCTATCATGGTTCCTAAATTAAATCAGAGCATCATTTATGCTACAAACACGGTTCATTTTACCTACTTGGTCTGTGAGTAATGGAAATTATAACAATCAGGTCCAAATAATTCTTCAAAACTTTTAATTGCTAAGTCAAATATATAAGATTTGGTTAAAAAAAATATGAGATTTGGTCAAATCAACACGGAAGTGTTAATTTTTTTTTAATAAAATAAGTCAACCATACTAAACCAAAAAAAAAAAGTCAAACTGTTTTTTTTGTTGTTTTTGTTTATCTTTATTAATTTGCATCAAATAGAATCTTTTGTCTGGCACCTAGAAAGATGTAATAAATATTTTGCTGAATTAATATTTCATATAGAGGGAAGTTATGAAAGAACATTGTGTGTGAGAGATAAAATGGTTTGAGCTCCTAAACCTGTAGCTCTAGTCTCGATCTTTCTCCTAAACTTCAGAGTCTGTAGTTACAATTTGCCTCCTTGAATTTCCTATTGGCAGCTCAGTCTCAGCATACCCCAAAAGGATGCCATTTTTTCTGCTCCTCTTTCTCACTCATCCCCACCTCTAATCAGTCCAAAATTCCACTTCTTCGAATCCGCCCTGCTAGCCCTCACTGCCACTTTCCTAATCCAAGCTAACACCCATCCATTGCCTTGACAACTATAGCAGTCTCCCTGTTTCCCACTTTCCCTTCTTAAATGCCCCTAGTTGTCTTGCCCTTTGGACTTTACACCTAGTGTTCTCTTCTCTTGCTTAAGGTAAGTTCTTCCTTCCTGCCTCTCCTCCTCTCCTGCACCCCAGTTTGGTCAGGCGTTATACTGTGGGATATCAAGCCCCTCTTCATATCTTCCTAGCTTTAGTATAATTGCCTGTTTTCTGTTTCTTTTGCTAGAATGTAAGCTCAGTTCTGGAGAAGGCAATGGCAACCCACTCCAGTACTCTTGCCTGGAAAATCCCATGGACGGAGGAGCCTGGTAGGCTGCAGTCCATGCGGTCATGAAGAGTTGGACACAACTGAGCGACTTCACTTTCACTTTTCACTTTCATGCATTGGAGAAGGAAATGGCAACCCACTCCAGTGTTCTTGCCTGGAGAATCCCAGGGGCGGTGGAGCCTGGTGGGCTGCCATCTGTGGGGTCGCACAGAGTTGGACATGACTGAAGCGACTTAGCAGCAGCAGCAGCATAGTCACATTATTAAAAGAATGAAGACATCTATTGGGTTGGCCAAAAAGTTCAGGTCAGATTTTTCTGTAACGTCTTACAGAAACACCTGAACAAACTTTTTGACCAACCCAATACCTTGCTTTTCAAAAAAGATATACTTCTCATAAATTTTGTATGCACTCCTTTTTCATCTCTTAATGTATTTGCAAAGAATTAATTAGTAAAAGCTAGTTTGTAAAGCTCCCTAAGTTTGCTTTATAAGTAACTTTGGATCTCTGGATATCAAGTTTCTTTAAAGTGATGGACATCAATATTTATTGAGAAACTAATTTTATATGGTAATTGCCACTAAGTCTAATTTATATTTATCCATTTACATATATATTATATAAAGGTAAAAATTCCTGTATAGAATATATTTTAAGTAAATGGAGAGAAGGATAAAGTTTAGAGAACTCATTAACGGCAGAGTCTTTCCCTGAGTGGGCCTTGCAGTGGCTCCCAGTAGAGGCAGAAAGGACAAGAAATCTGTTCCTTTCATGGTGAGAAGTGATGCACACAGCCCTTCTGGGCAGGGTTCTTTTCAGCAGCCCTGAGACTTAGGAACTTGAATGGCCTAGTCTTTGACTGGACCATGCCCTGGACTCTGGAGGAGCATGTGGACTCCTTGCTTGGTAATACAAGGGCTCACCCTTTGTAAATGAAACAGAAAGATTGAACAGAACAAAAAGAAAGATTACACAGGAAGAACAGAAAGATGGAAGCTTGGAATTTTGATGAAGTTGGGTTTTTTTTTTTTAATTTGGTTTTGTTTTAGCATTTTAATGTGCTTCAGTAATGTTGTTTTATATAGAGTGCTTAGAAACATGAATTCTGACAGTAGATTATACAGATTTGTGTACCACTTCTGCTTCTTGGACATCTTATGCTTAACCTATATAATGGGAAAGTAGTACTTATCTTCAAGGGTCAATTTGAGAGGTAAAAAAGCAAATGCACATATAGGGCTTAGAATAGTGTCCAGCATATAGTAAGTGCCAAATAAATGTCAGATGCTCTAATTATTAGTTAAATTGAGATTTTATCCTGAAACTCTTTTTGATTCAGTTAATCAGTGAGCTACAATTTGATTAAATGCTTATATATTAGAATGATAACTAAATCTGCAAATAGTCATAGGTACTAACACCTAACTTCATGCTTGCTCAGCAATCCAGTGAGTGTTCAATGAATGAGAGAATGGGTGAATACATGGCAAAATCATGCTCTATGAGAAGTTGAAATCATATAAATAAGTCTAACCAATCATCTGTTATATATAGTGTGATTTTAAAATACTAATATAAACATGTTGGCACATTAATCTCTCTTTTTAATACACATGCACATATTTTTATGAAAGTATTGATTTTAATTTTTGTTTGAAATTCTTCTCTTATATTTCTCTATCAGGGAAGAAGACTTGGAGACAAAATCAGAGCAACATAAAAGTAAATATCATTAATTAATTCAAAATTGGCTTTATTGCTGTAGTTGCAGAAGCAGGATGGGGCTAAAACCGTATTTTTCATTCACTGAACCAATATTGTGCATTTGAAAGCCCATTATATCTAGAAGAAAAAGGTGCTGCTGTGTTATGTCTAATTACAGTACTGGCCTAGCCCCAGTTGTATGAGCAGTTTCTCAAGTCTTGACTCCAGTTCAGAATAAATGCTGTAGAACATCTCATATAAGTTCTAGTTTCTCTTTCCTGCCTGCACCTCAATTCAGCTGAATAAGTGCTGCACCTTTTTACAAAATGAAATTCCTTTCATAAGTGATTCCAGTCCTGCAAGTAGAAAGCATGGACAAAGGACAGGTTCTAATGGACTCCCTGCTAGGCTAAAAAAACACACCTATTCTTTTCTTGGTAGATTCAAGTTTCCTTCTGAGTTATTCATGACAATCTGGTATCTGCAGAGAGTAGTCGCCTCATAACTGCAGCATCTTACGTTTTCTTTGTATGTTCTTGATGGTAAATAAGGCCAAGAATGTATCTCCCAGAGGCAGGATAGCATGTGATACAGATTGTGTGGCTAGAATGCCTGACTTCAGCCCACCTCCATCACTTACTGGCTGCATAACCTTGGGCAAATTCTCTGGAAGTCAGTTTCCTTATCTATAAAATGGAGGTAATAAGAGAACACCCTCATTATGGAGTTAGTATAACTAAGATAAAATAATCTAGTCTTTATGAAGTACTTTGAGTATTGTGTGGTGCATGGTAATGCTCTAAGTGTTTTATGTAGTTGTTAGCAGGCTAGCAAATGACCCATACTGACACACCATGTCGATCATCATGTTCTACAGCCACAGTTTCTGGTTTCAAGAAGGAAACAGGCTGAATGCCAAATTCCTTAGTCTGCTGTGTCTTTTGGTTCTGGTTTCAAGTCATGCCTGCCTTAATAGCTATGTGGATTTATTCATTTGCATATCCCCAGGGTAAAAATAGAAGGCTGTGATTCTGTACATTTCATTGGTGAGATACCTAGCTAGTCATTCCAGTTCCCAAATGCACATATACTTCCAAGTCAAGTCAATTTGCACAATCCTTAGGCATTTAAAATTTGATGGTTCAAAACTTTTCAGCCTTGTATTACAGAACCCTCTTAGGAGTGGATGGCACATACCTATCTGAGAAGTACAGTATGCAGTATTTTCAGTCTTAATTATAGTAGTTAAAATGATAACACTTGGTACATGGAGCATACAGAAATTAAAGTACACTTTTAAAGAGGGAATATGAGGGACTTCCCTGGTGGTCCAGTGGTTAAGACTGTGCTTCCAGTGCAGGGAGTGTGGGTTTGATCCTGGTTGGGGATCTAGGATCCCACATGCCTCGCAGCACCACCCCCCCCCCCAAAAAAAAAAAAAACAAAGCTTAAGACAGAAGCAATATTGTAACAAATTCAGAAAAGACCTTAAAAAATGGTACACACACACACACACACACAAATCCAAAAAAAGAGGGAATGTAATAATGGTGGCTGACCATGGGTTTGGCAGTTTTATCACTTACTAGGTGACCTTGGCCCTTTGTGAAAGCTCTCTGAAACTCGGTTTTCCCTTTCCTGGACAGTCAACTTTTTTTTTCCCTTTGGGTCCAGATCTTAGTTCCCCAACCAGGAATGGAACCCATGCCCCCTGCAATGGAAGTGCAGAGTCTTAACTGCTGACCCATCAGGGAAGTCCCAGGACAATCAACTTTTTAGGAATTAACCTCATTTCCCTGAAGTGCTACAGAGATGAAACATTACTTAATGTATAAAGTAAATTGTAATGAATATCTTAAATCTGTCCTCTTAGGCAACTAAAATAATTTTAACTAGTATATATCAAAGTTATTTCTGAGAAAAATCATAATCATAGTGTTACTTTTTAGTTTATATAGTTAGAATGTAGAAAGAAGAAAACTTAATTTGGGCTACATTTCCATGAAGAAGAACTATACCTACATAGATGCTAATTTCACTTTTCTTTTCATTTCAGACTGAAGCAGTGTATGATTGTCAGGAGAAGAGAAGTTCTGCTCAGTCCTCCAATTTGGACAATGACAATAGCTTGGATATTTTAAAGAAGTATCTTTTATTTATTAACATACACCCATATACATATCTACCAGTAGGAGGCTCTGATTCAGTGTTCAAAGCAAATGTACTTAGAATTTTGAGTTCCTAGAATATGGTTCTGCTGGGTTTGATCAAATGTGCACTAGAGAAGGTGTCAGAAGTCCTGGCCAACCTATGCTCTGTTTATGTGACTTGAAAATTAACTAGATCTTTTCAGATTCATAGTCTCCTCTTTTATGAAAGAGGTGAGAGTGAATGGGTCAATGTTTCAAAAACTACAGAAGATTATGTAGATATACAATATGATTTTATAGGTACTAATAAAAATCGTTTCATTCACTTTCATATTATTATGTTAACATTCCACACATATGAAGTCACCTTTTAAATTTTATATCACAGAGTTTTGAGTAAGTAACCAGTAGTTTGGAGCAAGTAACAAATAATTTGAAACAGAGTTATATGCAAAGATTGTTAAATGTTAGTTAAATTTATAAAAGTGTAAAAATTAAATTAAAAAGAGGCCAAGGATAAAAGTTAAATTAGGGACTTCCCTGGTGGTTCAGAAGTTAAGATTCTAAGCTTCCACTGCAGCAGGTATGGCTTCAATCCCTAGTCAGGGAATGAAGATCCTGCCTGCTGTGTGGTGCTGCCAAAACACAAAAAACAAAGAAAAAGAAGTTACATTAAATGGATAACATTGGGGAGTGAGGAAATAAATTTTAAATACAATGTCAATTGGAAATCACATTGGAAGGAAAATGTATTTTATTTTATTTTAAAGAGATAGTAAACAAAGTTACTACAGAAAGTTAAGTATGATCTATATTTGGGAAAACCAGTATTATAAATTCATATCATGTCTTGGAAAACTTCAAAACATTACTGAGGAAAAAGGGAAAATTGTGTCTAAAATGCTTATATGATTTTTTTCTGAGAGAGAGAGAGGGAGAACAATAGCACAGAAATTGTGCTGTCCAAGAAAGTATTTTAGGAATAGATTTGTGAGTTTTTAGTAAATGATTCTTAAGCTTAGTGAGTTGGAAATAAAATTAGTTTTGTTTTTTTTTCCTCATTTAAAAATGACTCCTGAGCCCCACTCCTCTTTTTTTTTTTTTTTTAAATACATTTTAAAGAGTCTTGTGGGTAGTACTTATTCTACAAACCATAGAATTAATTTTTTATTTTGATGATAAAACCAAACCATGGGTAGTTCCTCTGCACTGCTAATTTTCATCTTAGACAATTTATCATGATAATAAATGAAATGTTACAATACAATTCTAAAGCCATAAAATAACTGACAAATACGGTCCTTTCATTTTAGCCACGTCCTAAATGAGCTGATACAGACGGAGAGGGCATATGTTAGGGAACTGTTTACTGTTTTGTTGGTAAGTGACTCATATTGTATTTTCCTGTCTTTTTTTAAAAATTAATTTATTTATTTTAATTGGAGGCTAATTACTTCACAATATTGTAGTGGTTTTTGCCATACATTGACATGAATCAGCCATGGGTGTACATGTATTCCCCATCCTGAACCCCACTCCCACCTCCCTTCCCATCCCATCCCTCTGGGTCATCCCAATGCACCAGCCCTGAGCACCCTGTCTCATGCATTGAACCTGGACTGGTGATCTGTTTCACACATGATAATATACATGCTTCAATGCCATTCCCTCAAATCATCCCACCCTCGCCTTCTCCCACAGAGTCCAAAAGACTGTTCTTTACATCTGTGTCTCTTTTGCTGCCTTGCATATAGTGTCATCGTTACCATCTTTCTAAATTCCATATATATGCGTTAACATACTGTATTGGTGTTTTTCTTTCTGACTTACTTCACTGTGTATAATAGGCTCCAACTTCATCTACCTCATTAGAACTGATTCACATGCATTCTTTTTCTGGAATTCATTAGGAAGTGCAAACTTAGCTTTTTGTCTCCTTCCTTGATTGTTAAATGTGTGCATTCAGGTTCTCCCTCTGTAGTGAGGATTGTGGCTTCAGAATTCATTACAGAAGAGATAAGCTGTTCTGTTAGGAATACAGTGGATTGTTATAATTATTCCCAGGGTGCTATTTAGAGATCATAAGATAAAGCCCTAAGTATGGAGAAAAGCATTCACTTGTTACAAATGTCATATTAGTAATATTAATTTGGTCTGGCAAAACTCAAACACTTATTCCATGTTTAAGGAGAAGTTAATGACCTGTAATATCATCTTTCATACCTGGTTTGTATTTTCTTTCATTTTAGCTACACTAAAGGCCAAAAAGTTGTCCCTTTCTTCTACCCACTGAGTAGAAAACCTGAACTTCCTTGTCCTGCTATTGAAAATAATAATAATAGTGGATAACTTGGGGGAACTAGAAGATATGAATAATAAAATTACAAACAACTTTACCCTCTAATCCCATATACATTCTGCTGTACTTGTATCTTTGGTGGCCCAATCGAATGATGATGTGACTATTTTTTAAATGAATAAATATATTTATTTTGGGTAGGGCTATAGAGCGGAGATGGATAATCCAGAGATGTTTGTTCTTATGCCACCTCTCCTGAGAAGTAAAAGGGATGTTCTCTTTGGAAACATGGCAGAAATATATGAATTCCATAACAAGTATGTAATTGCTGAATTGAATTTTCTTTTTTTGTGATTATTATTTAAATGGTTGTTGACCAATATAGCATATTTCACATAAAATCATATTTTTTTCTTTGAAATTTTTACAGCATTTTCATGAGCAGTCTGGAAAATTGTGTTGATGCTCCAGAAAGAGTGGGATCTTGTTTCCTGGAAAGGGTTAGTTCAATGATTATTTCAAAATATATAAATATATAGGCCACCAACATAGCATGTCATTTTCTAGATTTGGAGACAAGGTAGGCATCATTTTTTATATCCTTTTATTTTTGCAGGCGACACATCACTCCAGCAAGTATTTAATGCTAAATCAAGTTTTGTTACAGGAATGGTGTATTGGAGCATACAAATGGCTATTGTATTCTGTGGCATCAAATGCTACAGTGGCTCAGCTTGTGACCTCTGACCCCTGGGTGATCCCAGGAGTCCAGGGACCATCCTGACTATGAAGATGCAAGAGTTGGAATCATCTTGGCACACCATTCTTGGCTTGGTTAATTTCTAGCCTGAGAGATGCCCTGATAGTCCCCTCTAATGTATGTGAAGTCTTCAAATCAAATATTTGGCTTTCAGACACCAAGGCATCTATCACAGGAACTTTGCAAAACAGGGAGCTGTGTGTTCTTGTTGTTCTACAATATCTTTCAAGGAGGCTCATGTCTCTGTGTCCCACGGGTGTGCTTAGTATAATTGACTTCCCAGGCTCTATAATCACACTCTCCTCCATTAGAGTTTTCTCTCACAATATTCTCTGCTTATCTAGCTCCTCCACTTCCTGAAAGATCACTTTTGTTTTGACTTGAGAGTCAGTTTGATAGAGGTGATCACTGAAAGTGTCCAAGGAGATATCTTATCTCAGGAAGTGTTTATGGAGTGAGAAGATAGTAAGGATAAGGCAGAACCTTTCTCAATATATCCTAACATTTAAAGGCATTTAAATCATGGTCACCTTATGAGAAGAGCTGACTTATTTGAAAAGACCCTGATGCTGGGAAAGATTGAAGGCAGGAGGAGAAGGGGACGACAGAGGATGAGATGGTTGGATGGCATCACCAACTCAATGGACATGAGTCTGAGTAAACTCCAGGAGTTGGTGATGGACAGGGAGGCCTGGTGTGCTGCAGTTAATGGGGCTGCAAAGAGTTGGACACGACTGAGCGACTGAACTGAACTGAACTGAACTGAAACCATGGCCAGATTCTTCCCTAATTCTTCCCTAATTCCCTAAGCAACAGCAGCTCCTCTTGCCTTTGAACTTATATGGTACTTAATGTCTGTGCTACTCATTGGGAATTTTACATGTACTACGCATGTTTACACATGAATTTCATGAATTCTTTCTCCAACTAGATGGAAAACTGATTGAGGCAGGGTCCATATCCTATATATTTTTCTATCTCTAGTAAGGTCAGCAGAGTTCTTGGAAACCAGTAGTTTAATAAATGCCTATTGATCTGTTCATTCATTCAGCAGTCATCAACTATTAAGTACCTAGTTTGAGCCAAGCACTGAACTAGACAGTGTGGAATATCAAGACTATTCACATAGGAAAAGAGGGATTCCACTGTGTCCAGTGTCAGTTGTGCTGTATTAATGTAGTACAAAGGGTCTTATAGGAGCCAAGAAGAAGTGCATCTGATATTGATTGGAGGTATAAATGATGGCTGTATAGAAGAGATGACTCATGAGATGAGTGTTAATGACTGAGTAGGAGGTAGCCCATTAGATGAGGGTCAAATGAACAGGGAGAGAGAAGAGGGTGAGCAGATACTGCACAGGGTTCTGGTACAATGATGATGGTCCAATGGGGACCCAAGGACCTTGGGAGTTACTATTAAGTTCATTCATTAGGGAACGGAGTAACTGAGAGCAAAGAAAGAGTGTATCTCTTGGTACCTGGTTAGCTCGTAGTAATCAAAAAAGTAGTCTGTTTTCATAGTTCATTCAGAGAAAGCTTTTTTCCCTCTAACTCTCAAACTTGATAAGTGGAAGTTATGAAATTGCTTGCATAATTATGTGTCCCTCTCCCCGGTTTGCTGGGCATGCTGGTCTTGGAATATAAAGAAGGCTTCTAACCTGGCCCTTTAAGCCACATTCCCTGTGATGCTTGACCACACTCACTCTTGCTCAGCCTTTCTTGATAAGAAAAGGACATATTCACAAATCGCTAATACATTTGCATTTTCTTTTTATCACAGAAAGATGATTTTCAAATGTATGCGAAGTATTGTCAGAATAAGCCCAGGTCAGAGGCAATTTGGAAGAAGTATTCAGAATGCGCCTTTTTCCAGGTATAGTAATTGTTCAAGTATTGGATAAAGTCTCTGTGGAAGACACTGGGATATTTCTTATTTATAAATTCATTTTCTGCTTTCAGTAAGTTATATATATGTGTGTGTGTGTGTGTGTGTGTGTGTGTGTGTGTGTGTGTGTGTGTGTTAGTCGCTCAGTCATGTCTGACTCTGTGCAACGTTATAGAGTATAGCCCAGCAGACTCCTCTGTCCATGGGATTCTCCAGGCAAGAATACTGGAGTGGGTAGCCATTCCCTTCTCCAGGGGATCTTCCTGACCAAGGGATCAATCCTGGATCTCCTGTATTGCAGGCAGGTTCTTTACCATCTGAGGAAGCCTTTTATATATATATTTAAAGGTGCTGTTTGACCTTCCCCAAAATATACATATATGTATACCAACATATTTGCCACTCCCTAGAGGCAACTACTTTCTGCTTTTTTAGCTATCTCTTTCATTATTTACCGCCATATCTCCAAATATCATACTTATATTGCTGCTTCCCACGAAAGAAGATGAGAATTTAGCTTTCTTTCATTGTTCTTGCCTCCCTGCAGAATTTCTGTTGTCTTCACATTGGTTATGGCCTAATAATATTCCATAGTATGGATATTCCACATTTTATTTACCCATTCATCACCTGATAGACATTTGAGTTGTCTCTACCTTTTGTGTGGGCTTCCCTTGTGGCTCAGCTGGTAAAGAAGCCGCGTGCAATGCAGGAGACCTGGGTTCAATCCCTGGGTTGGGGAGATCCCTTGGAGAAGGGAAAGGCTACCCACTCCAGTATTCTGGCCTGGAGAATTCCATGGACTGTATAGTCCATGGGGTCACAAAGAGTCGGACACGACTGAGTGACTTTCACTTCACTTCACCTTTTGTGTACAAGCTTTTGTGTGAACATTATTTTCTTTTCTCTTTTCCATTAACCTGGGTATGAAACTGCTAAGTCAATTCTGTTTAACTTTTTGAAGAACCATTAGATTGTTTTCCAAAGTTGCTGCACCATTTTATATTCCTACAAGCAGTGTATGAGGGACCTAATTGCCCCACATCCCCGCCAACAATTGTTTGTATCTAATTACTTCTTAAACAAGCATTTATTTTTATTTCTTTATGTTCTTATATTTGTATTTTTTATTTTTTTAATATAAATTTATTTATTTTAATTGGAGGCTAATTACTTTACAATATTGCAGTGGTTTTGCCATACACTGACATGAATCTGCCACGGGTGTACATGTGTTCCCTATCCTGAAACCCCCTCCCACCTCCTTCCCCATCCCATCTCTCTGGGTCATCCCAGTGCACCAGCCCCAAACACCCTATATCATGCACTGAAACTGGACTGGCAATCTATTTCACATATGATAATATACATGTTTCAATGCCATTCTCCCAAATCATCCCACCCTCGCCCTCTCCCACAGAGTTCAAAAGACTGTTCTATACATCTGTGTCTATTTTGCTATCTCACATACAGGGTTATCGTTACCATCTTTCTAAATTCCATATATATGCGTTAGTATACTGTATTGGTGTTTTTCTTTCTGGCTTACTTCAGTCTGTTTAATAGGCTCTAGTTTCATCCACCTCATTAGAACTGATTCAAATGCATTCTTTTTAATGGCTGAGTAATACTCCATTGTGTATATGTAGCACAGCTTTCTTATCCATTCATCTGCTGATGGACATCTAGGTTGCTTCCATGTCCTGGCTATTATAAACAGTGCTGCGATGAACATTGGGGTACACGTGTCTCTTTCCATTCTGGTTTCCTCAGTGTGTATGCCCAGCAGTGGGATTGCTGGGTCGTATGGCAGTTCTATTTCCAGTTTTTTAAGGAATCTCCACACTGTTCTCCATAGTGGCTGTACTAGTTTGCATTCCCACCAACAGTGTAAGGGGGTTCCCTTTTCTCCACACCCTCTCCAGCATTTATTGCTTGTAGACTTTTGGATAGCAGCCATTCTGACTGGCATGAAATGGTACCTCATTGTGGTTTTGATTTGCATTTCTCTGATAATGAGTGATGTTGAGCATCTTTTCATGTGTTTGTTAGCCATCTGTATGTCTTCTTTGGAGAAATGTCTATTTAGTTCTTTGGCCCATTTTTTGATTGGGTCGTTTATTTTTCTGGAATTGAGCTGCAGGAGTTGCTTGTATATTTTTGAAATTAATTCTTGTCCATTGCTTTGTTTCCTATTATTTTCTCCCATTCTGAAGGCTGTCTTTTCACCTTGCTTATAGTTTCCTTTGTTGTGCAGAAGCTTTTAATTTTAATTAGGCCTCATTTGTTTAGTTTTACTTTTATTTCCAATATTCTGGGAAGTGGGTCCTAGAGGATCGTGCTGTGGTTTATGTCGGAGAGTGTTTTGCCTATGTTTTCCTCTAGGAGTTTTATAGTTTCTGGTCTAATGTTTAGACCTTTTATCCATTTTGAGTTTATTTTTGTGTATGGTGTTAGAACGTGTTCTAGTTTCATCCTTTTATAAGTGGCTCTCCAGGTTTCCCAACACCAGTTGTTAGAGAGATTGTCTTTTCTCCATTGTATATTCTTGCCTCACTTGTCAAAGATAAGGTGTCCATAGGTGCGTGGATTTATCTCTGGGCTTTCTACTTTGTTCTATCGATGTATATTTCTGTCTTTGTGCCAGTACCATACTGTCTTGATGACTGTGGCTCTGTAGTAGAGCCTAAAGTCAGGCAGGTTGATTCCTCCAGGTCCATTCTTCTTTCTCAAGATTGCTTTGGCTATTCGAGATTTTTTGCATTTCCATACAAATTATGAAATTATTTGTTCTAGCTCTGTGAAAAATACCGTTAGTAGCTTGATAGGGATTGCATTGAATCTATGGATTGCTTTGGGTTGTATACTCATTTTCACTATATTGATTCTTCGAATCCATGAACATGGGATATTTCTCCATCTATTAGTGTCCTCTTTGACTTCTTTCACCAGTGTTTTATATATAGGTATTTTGTTTCTTTAGGTAGATATATTCCAAAGTATTTTATTCTTTTTGTTGCAATGGTGAATGGAATTGTTTCCTTAATTTCTCTTTCTGTTTTCTCATTATTAGTGTATAGGAATGCAAGGGATTTCTGTGTGTCAATTTTTTATTCTGCAACTTGACTATATTCATTGATTAGCTCTAGTAATTTTCTGGTGGAGGCTTTAGGGTTTTCTATGTAGAGGATCATGTCATCTGCAAACAGTGAGAGTTTTACTTCTTCTTTTCCAATCTGGATTCCTTTTATTTCTTTTTCTGCTCTGATTGCTGTGGCCAAAACTTCCAAAACCATGTTGAATAGTAGCGGTGAGAGTGGGCACCTTTGTCTTGTTCCTGACTTTAGGGGAAATGCTTTCAGTTTTTCGCCATTGAGGATGTTTGCTGTGGGTTTGTCATATATAGCTTTTATTATGCTGAGGTATGTTCCTTCTATTCCTGCTTTCTGGAGGGTTTTTATGATAAATGGATGTTGAATTTTGTCAAAGGCTTTCTCTGCATCTATTGAGATAATCATATGGTTTTTATCTTTCAGTTTGTTAATGTGGTGTATTACATTGATTGATTTGTGGATATTGAAGAACCCTTGCATCCCTGGGATCAAGCCCACTTGGTCATGATGTATGATCTTTTTAATATGTTGTTGGATTCTGTTTGCTAGAATTTTGTTAAGGATTTTTGCATTTATGTTCACCAGTGATATTGGCCTATAATTTTCTTATTTTATGGCATCTTTGTCAGATTTTGGTATTAGGGTGATGGTGGCCTCATAGAATGAGTTTGGAAGTTTACCTTCCTCTGAAATTTTCTGGAAGAGTTTGAGTAGGATAGGTGTTAGCCCTTCTCTAAATTTTTGGTAGAATTCAGCTGTGAAGCCGTCTGGTCCTAGGCTTTTGTTTGCTGGAAGATTTCTGATTACAGTTTCACTTTCCGTGCTTGTGATGGGTCTGTTAAGATTTTCTATTTCTTCCTGGTTCAGTTTTGGAAAGTTGTACTTTTCTAAGAATTTGTCCATTTCTTCCAGGTTGTCCATTTTATTGGCATATAGTTGCTGATAGTAGTCTTGTATGATCCTTTGTATTTCTATGTTGTCTGTTGTGATCTCTCCATTTTCATTTCTAATTTTGTTGATTTGATTCTTCTTCTTTTGTTTCTTTATGAGTCTTGCTAATGGTTTCTCAATTTTATTTATCTTCTCAAAGAACCAGCTTTTGGCTTTGTTGATTTTTGCTATGGTCTCTTTTGTTTCTTTTGCATTTATTTCTGCCCTAATTTTTAAGATTTCTTTCCTTCTACTAACCCTGGGGTTCTTCATTTCTTCCTTTTCTAGTTGCTTAGTGTGGAGTTAAGTTATTTATTTGACTTTTCTCTTGTTTCTTGAGGTAAGCCTGTATTGCTATGAATCTTCCCCTTAGCACTGCTTTTACAGTGTCCCACAGGTTTTGGGTTGTTGTGTTTTCATTTTCACTCATTTCTATGCATATTTTGATTTCTTTTTTGATTTCTTCTGTGATTTGTTGGTTATTCAGCCGCGTGTTGTTTACCCTCCATAGGTTGGAATTTTTAAGTTTTTCTCCTGTAATTGAGATCTAATCTTATTGCATTGTGGTCAGAAAAGATACTTGGAATGATTTCTGTTTTTTTTTTTTTTTAATTTACCAAGGCTAGATTTATGGCCTAGGATGTGATCTATCCTGGAGAAGTTTCCATGTGCAGTTGACAAAAAGGTGAAATTCATTGTTTTGGGGTGAAATGTCCTATAGATATCAATTAGGTCTAACTGGTCTATTGTATCATTTAAAGTTTGTGTTTCCTTGTTAATTTTCTGTTTAGTTGATCTATCCATAGGTGTGAGTGGGGTATTAAAGTCTCCCACTATTATTGTGTTATTGTTAATTTCCCTTTTCATACTTGTTAGCATTTGCCTTACATATTGTAGTGTTCCTATTTTGGGTGCATATATTTTTATAATTGTTCTATCTTCTTCTTAGATTGATCCTTTGATCACTATGTAGCGTCTTTGTCTCTTTTCACAGCCTTTTTTTTTAAAGTCTATTTTATCTGATATGATTATTGCTACTCCTGCTTTCTTTTGGTCTCTATTTGCATGGAATATCTTTTTCTAGCCCTTCACTTTCAGTCTGTATGTGTCCTTTGCTTTGAGGTGGGTCTCTTGTAGACAACAGATATAGGGGTCTTGTTTTTTTATCCATTCAGCCAGTCTTTGTCATTTGGTTGGGGTATTCAACCAATTTACATAAGGTAATTATTGATAAGTATGATCCCATTGCCATGGGTTCGAGTTTATACACCCTTTCTGTGTTTCCTGTCTAGCGAAGATCCTTTAGCATTTGTTGGAGAGCTGGTTTGGTGGTGCTGAATTCTCTCAGCTTTTGCTTGTCTGTAAAACTTTTGATTTCTCCTTCATATTTGAATAAGATCCTTGCTGGGTACAGTAATCTGGGTTGTAGGTTTTTCTCTTTCATCACTTTAAGTATGTCCTACCATTCCCTTCTGACCTGAAGAGTTTCTATTGAAAGATCAGCTGTTATCCTTATGGGAATCCCCTTGTGTGTTATTTGTTGTTTTTCCTTGCTGCTTTTAATATTTGTTCTTTGTGTTTGATCTTTGTTAATTTGATTAATATGTGTCTTGGGGTGTTTTGCCTTGCATTTATCCTGTTTGGGACTCTCAGGGTTTCTTGGACTTGGGTAACTGTTTCCGTCCCCATTGTTTGGGACTCTCAGGGTTTCTTGGACCTGGGTGACTATTTCCTTCCCCATTTTAGGGAAGTTTTCAACTATTATCTCCTCAAGTATTTTCTCATGGTCTTTCTTTTTGTCTTCTTCTGGGACTCCTATGATTCGAATGTTGGGGCATTTAACATTATCCCAGAGGTCTCTGAGGTTGTCCTCATTTCTTTTAATTCTTTTTTCTTTTTCCCTCTCTGCTTCATTTATTTCTACCATTCTATCTTCTGCCTCACTAATTCTATCTTCTGCCTCCATTATTCTACTGTTGGTTCCATCCAGAGTGTTTTTGACCTCATTTATTGCATTATTCTTTATATATTGACTCTTTTTTATTTCTTCTAGGTCCTTGTTAAACATTTCTTGCATCTTCTCAGTCCTTGTCTCCAGGCTATTCCTCTGTAACTCCATTTTGTTTTCAAGATTTTGGATCATTTTCACTATCATTATTCAGAATTCTTTATCAGGTAGATTCCCTATCTGTTCCTCTTTCGTTTGGTTTGATGGGCATTTATCCTGTTCCTTTGCCTGCTGTGTATTTCTCTGCCTTTTCCTGTTGTTTATATTGCTGAGTTTGGGGTGGCCTTTCTGTATTCTGGCAGTTTGTAGAGTTCTCTCTACATTTTTTTGTGGAGTTATTGTGGAGTTTTCTCCCTGTGGGTGGGGTTGTACTGGTGGCTTGTCAAGGTTTCCTGGTTAGGGGAGCTTGTGTCGGTGTTCTGGTGGGTGGAGCTGGATTTCTTCTCTCTGGAGTGCAATGAAGTGTCCAGTAATGAGTTATGAGATGTCTGGTTTTGGAGTAACTTTGGGCAGCCTGTATATTGAAGCTCAGGGCTGTGTTCCTGTGTTGCTGGAGAATGTGCATGGTATGTCTTGCTCTGGAACTTGTTGGCCCTTGGGTGGTGCTTGGTTTTAGTGTAGGTATGGAGGTGTTTGATGAGCTCCTGTCAATTAATGTTCCCTGGAGTCAGGAGTTCTCTGGTGTTCTCAGGATTTGGACTTAAGCCTCCTGCTTCTGGTTTTCAGTCTTTTCCTTACAGTAGCCTCAAGAGTTCTCCATCTTTACAACACTGATAATAAAACATCTAGGTTAATAATGAAAAGTTTCTCCACAATGAGGGACACCCGGAGAGGTACACAGTTACATGGAAAAGAGAAGAGGAAAGAGGGAGATAGAGGTGAGCAGGAGTAGAAGAGGGGGAATCAAAAGGGGAGAGAGCAAGCTAGCCAGTAATCACTTCTCTATGTGCTCTGCACAGTCTGGACCACTCAGAGATGTTCACGGAGTTACAGAGAGAAGAGAAGAGGGAGGAAGGAGACAGAGGTGGCCAGGAGGATAAAAGGGGGAATCAAAAGGAGGGAGACAGATCTAGCCAGTAATCAGTTCCCTAAGTGTTCTCCACAGCCCTGAACACACAAAGAGATTCACAGAGTTGGATAGAGAAGAGAAAGGGGAGGGAGGAATTAGAGGCGACCTGGTTGAGAAAAAGGAGAGTTAAAAGGGGGAAAGAGCAATCAAGCCAGTAATCTCACTCCCAAGTAAAAATGAGTAATGAAGATTGAGTTCTTAAAGGTACAAAATTGATAACAAATACCAAAAAGGAAAGATTAAAAATCTAGAGTGGAGGTTAGATTCTCAAAAATACAATATTAAAAAAAAAAAACAAATTCACAAACATTATAAAATATATATATGAAGTTTGCTTCCCTGGTTGCACAGACTGTAAAGCATCTGCCTGTAGTGCAGGTGACCGGGTTTGATCCCTGGGTGGGGAAGATCCCCTGGAGAAGGAAATGGCAACCCGCTCCAGTACTCTTGTCTGAAAAATTCCATGGACTGAGGGGCCTGGTAGGCTACAGTCCATGGGGTCGCAAAAAGTCGGACACGACTGAGTGACTTCACTTCACTTTGCTTTAAAAATAGGGTCCTTTTTTTTTACAAAGTAATAGTAGGTTATAAAAATGAAAATTAAAGGATTAATAGAGGATGTAAAAGTAAAAAAAAATTAATTTAAAAATGATAATAAAAAATATATCTAGGACTTTCTCTGGTGTTGTTGTGGACAGTGTGGGGTCAGTTCATTTCTGATAGTTCCCTGATCTGGCTTATACTCTCAAGATCTATAGATCCCTCCCTATGCAGTCATTGCTAACTACAGGGTTTTAATCTATTGCACTTGTCATTTCCAAAGCTGTTCCCTCTGTTGATTTTAGCTTTTTCTGTTTGCTGGTCTTTTCAGTGTCTCATTTCCACCCTGACACAAGTGGGCAGTGGTGGTCCCTTTTTTAGGCTCACTTATTCAGTCTTGATGTGGGGAGGGAGGAACACTGCAAACAAATATTACTGGAGTGTGTGGGGAGTGCTCACAGTGTTTCAGCAGCACTGGGTTTGCCCCCACTCACAGTGTGTGTGCTTTCCCAGTCTACACTTCTCAGGCTTTAGGTTGCTCTGCTGGAAACTGTCTGATGCGGGCCCTGGGTTGCATGCACTTCCCCCGTCTAAGCCACTCAGGTTCAGGTTCTTGGGTACTCTACAAAGGTGTAGACTTGGTTGGGCCTGCGTTTTGTGCCCTTCCCAGGTCCGAGCAGCTCAGGTGACCAGGTGCTTGCCCAGCGCAGTCACCCCCAGTTGGAGGTGCATCTTATTGCCTCCCCTGTCCCTCCACTCAGTTTTCTGGGTGTACAATGGGCGTGCCTTCTCAGGTGTGCCGTGTGTCTCTTCTGGAGAGCTGATCTCTGGCTGCGACCCTCCTGGTGGATGTCAATCATCCAGAATCCCAAGAAGTCTTGGTTAGCAACGAAGCCTGCTTGCAGTTTGGTAGAGGATGCCTCTCCCAGGCTGCGATTGCACGCTTCCAGCTCTGGCTGGCTGCCCTCTCCTGCCTGTCTCCGGTGGGGGATGGGCCGGTCCACAGCTGGCTAGCTGTGCTCAGTCCTTTGTTCTGTGAGTGGGCCTGGCAGTGTCTTAGGTTAGGGCTTTTCGTGGGATAGCTATCCCACAGTCTGGGTTGCTATCTCAAATTAGTTTCCTCAGATTGCCCTTGGGGCATTTAGGCCTGGTCCTTATCCTAAGCAGTGCAGCCCGTGCCTCCCTGTCCAGGCCCCGCTTGCTAGTGGCAGATGCGAGCGTCTGGGCTGCTTCTCTGTTGGGAGTTGCTGTTAGCCACGTAATCTGTGGGTTTTGATTATTTATTTATTTACTTTTCCTCCCAGTTATGTTGCCCTCTGAGATCCCAAGACTCGCAATAGACCTGCCGGTGAGAGTGTTTCCTGGTGTTTGGAAACTTCTTTCTTTTTTAAGATTCCCTTCCTGGGACGGATCTCCGTCCCTAACTCTTTTGTCTCTCTTTCTATCTTTTATATTTTGTCCTACCTCCTTTCAAAGACAATGGGCTGCCTTTCTGGGTGCCTAATGTCCTTTGCCAACAAAGGTTCGTCTAGTCAAGGCTATGGTTTTTCCTGGATGTGAGAGTTGGACTGTGAAGAAGGCTGAGCGCCGAAGAATTGATGCTTTTGAACTGTGGTGTTGGAGAAGACTCTCGAGAGTCCATTGGACTGCAAGGAGATCCAACCAGTCCATTCTAAAGGAGATCAGCCCTGGGATTTCTTTGGAAGGAATGATTCTAAAGCTGAAATTCCAGTACTTTGGCCACCTCATGCGAAGAGTTGACTCATTGGAAAAGACTCTGATGCTGGGAGGGATTGGGGGCAAGAGGAGAAGGGGACGACAGAGGATGAGGTGGCTGGATGGCGTCACTGACTCGATGGACATGAGTCTGAGTGAACTCCGGGAGTTGGTGATGGACAGGGAGGCCTGGCGTGCTGTGATTCATGGGTTGCAAAGAGTCAGACATGACTGAGCGACTGATCTGATCTGATCTGATCTGAATGTCCTCTGCCAGCATTCAGAAGTTGTTTTGTGGAATTTGCTCAGCGTTCAAATGTTTTGTTGATGAATTTGTGTTCGAGAAACTGGTCTATCTGTCCTATTCCTCTGCCATCTTAGGACCACCCCTTAAACAAGCATTTAAAATTACTTCTTATACAACCATCTTTTTCTTAAACCCCACCTTCATCTCCAACTTTCAGAGGAGGAAGGCATTCTTGGAGGAGGGGGAAAGGTGTTCTTGAACATAAATTGAGTTATTCCTTGGGGTTGCCCTTTGCCAGTTTCCAAATTTTGTAGATGTTTTCCCTTCTCTCAGCTTGTAACTTTAGGTTTTGCCTTGTAAAAATGTTTCCATCGTGTTAGTTGTATTTCATGAGTGAGAAGAGCCAAATACATGTATCAGTTCACCATTTTTAACCATAAATTGATAATTGAATTAGATGTATTGAATTTTACCCATATATAGAGGAGGGTCCTGGATCTTACATAGGTATATCCTCTCCCATTCCCTTTGTGTTCTGCACTTCCTATATGCACATTTCATCCCAAATAGCTTCATTTTGCCCTAAATATGGACTCTACAATGTTCCCAGGACCCAGAGTCATGACTCCTATATTTATAGTGGCAGCAAGCCAGTAATCAGATGAAATATAGCACTAGTTGATAAAGGCTATATTTTTCTTGTGACATTTAGGAAACTCTTCTCATACCCAGTCTGATTTATATTCAGTGCAACCTATTTCTTTTCTGGGTCTTGTCATGTGGAACTGAGCCTTTTGTTAATTTTCTTGGATACTCTGAAGAACTTTCTGGTCATGTTAACATAGGATCATTCATTGCTTTCTGACTTTTTAAGCATTCCACATGATTGTGAATTTATACATAATTTTTTTTTGTCTTTGAAATTTGGGGATTTTCTCTCTCTCCAATCCTTGAAATAATGTTCACTGTAGTTTTCCAGATATACTGCCTCTTAAAATTTCCATACCATATAGGACAGCGATCTTTCTGGTAAATTTTCCTTGAGATGTAAGAAACATCCATGCATTGGGTCTAATCAGTGAACATTTGGCATTTTCATAGGCAAATGTCTTAATTTAAACTTATTAATAATTCTATTTTAATGACAGGAATGTCAAAGAAAATTGAAACACAGACTTGGTCTGGATTCCTATTTACTGAAACCAGTGCAACGTATCACTAAATACCAGTTACTGTTGAAGGTAATTACATGAAGCATTTCTTTCTTTACTTACTTTTTTGGGTCAGATGTAGCAAAGCCATTAAAAAGGAAGCACTAGAAATAGGTAGGCTCCCTGACTGGGAGGGCTAGATATAGCAGTAGAATCTATGCTTTTAGCTGTTTGTGTCCATACAAGTTACAGTGATACATGGACAAGATTGACTGCAGAAGGTTTACTGTTGTTAAGTGGAACTAAACAAATACTTCTTACAGTTTTGAGACTGTATTTCCTATGAGCCTTCTCAGTGAAAAATAAAGATAGAATATCCCTCAGTAATGTGAAAGGATTCCTAAAATGTCATGTTAGGTATAAATACAACATTGTTTTAAAATGTCTTTTCACAATGTTCTATGGTGTACGCATGGTGAATAAAATTAATTGCTCTACATGGAGGACCAAAAAGATGTGTAATTGTTTTAAAAACGAATCTCTAGTGTGTCCTAATAGCTATTGTTTGCCAGTATTGAATGTTCTTTACTTTCTACTGTTTAGTCACTATTCCATTTCTTCCCCAGTTTTGACATTGTTATTAAATATAGTATTAATGTGACAAATAGCATGTGAAAGAAATTACTCAAAAAAGTGCCATTATCTTTGGATTCCTCCTTGAAAGCATGTTAGCGAAAAATATATTCATTTTCTCCAGCTATTAATATCTGCCTAATATTAAGTTTAACTCTTGACTTCTAATTACAGGAGCTATTAAAATATAGCAAAGACTGTGTCGGATCTGTAGAATTAAAGGAGGCACTTGACACAATGCTGGATTTACTGAAGTCAGTTAATGACTTAATGCATCAGACTGCAATAAATGGCTATATCGTAAGTAGATCTTCATGATTGTTGCAGTTTTACAGGGTAAGCATGTTAACATCTCTTTCTTCCTCTCCTGGAACAACTGAGAAATAAGACGTGAGAGGCAGACAAACGAAGGATCTAAATGTCAGCATTATTACTTATGATGCTAAGTGGAAAATTGGCTTCAGATCAGCAGCCAGATGGATTTACGACATTCCCCTTGTACCTAACAAGGCCTACCCCCAAGTGCAGACCTTGGGAGATCCCACGTGATGGGATATTTGGGTCTATTCTAAGGAGACATATGGTCTCAGAAGTGCTCTTTGCCCAGGTCCAAGATAGAGAGATGGAAGAAAGAGATCAAATCTTTAGGAGTTAGCTCCACCCCGTGGGAAAACTTGGACTGGAAGAGCTCACTCGCCAATCAGGACTGAGAAAGCCATGGGGAGAGTTGGCCCAGCTGAAATACCTCCACATTGGAGACATGAAGCCAGGGAAAAGAAGGTTTCTTCTATCTCCCAGTCCCACAGTCATTTTGTAACTGGCTGACACATGGCATGTTTTCATGTGAAAAGTTATGATGAATGAAACTTTTAAAACTATAAATTATGCTTCAGGGTTTTAGTAGCTTAAACTAAACACTGTAATGATGCTGTCAGATCTGAATGCCCTTCTGCCCTGTACTAATGAGCTGAGGTTTTCTGTTCCAGGGAAACTTAAATGAGCTGGGCAAGATGATAATGCAGGGTGCGTTCAGTGTTTGGATTGGACACAAGAAAGGTACTACAAAGATGAAGGATTTTGCTAGATTCAAACCAATGCAGCGGCACCTTTTCCTGTATGAAAAAGCCGTCGTATTTTGTAAAAGGCGTGTTGAAAGTGGAGAAGGTGGTGATCGATACCCATCATACAGTTTTAAGCACTGTTTGAAAGTAAGACCTTTTGAATTGTATAATGTAATAGTTTCTCGTGTATGCATATATTGTATTCAAATTTGTGTACTTTTTCAGTTCAGATGACTGGGTTTTATACTTTACTCACACACATTTGTATATTTTTTTCTAAACAAAATCTTTTGTTTTAAACTGAAGTATAATTGGCCTATAACATTGTATTTGTTTCAGGTATATAGTGTAATGAGTCAATATTTGTACATATTGTGAAATGATCGCCACAAATAACATCCATCACCACACAGTTAAAAACATTTTTTTTCTTGTGATAACTTTTAAGATCTACTCTCTTAGCAAGTTTCAAATATGAAGTACAGTATTATTAATCATGGTCACCATAGTTACCATGCTATACATTTCATCCCTGGGGTTTATTTATTTTACAACTGGAAGTTTGTACCCTTTGACCCCCTTCTCTACTCATTTCTCAAGCTCTCACCCATGAAACCTTAAGTAGGAGTCATATAGAGATGTCAGGTGAAGCAGAACTTGTCTGCCTGAAGTGAGAACCAGAAAGGGCAGAATGTAACCTTCTCTTCCTCTCTCACTTCAGTCCCAGGCATTCCTCAAGGGGGCGCCCTAGTGTCCTGCCTGGTGCAGGAAGAGACCCAGGCTCCCCCATTTGCCCTGTCTTACCAATGACACCAGGTGGAGTTCTTGGTCTTGGTAGCAAGGACTTTTTATCACACAGGAGAGTCAAAGAGGAAAGAGTTTTTTCCTTTTTTTTTTCAATGTAATTAAAAAATGGATCACTTTTTTTGTTGTTGTTTTTCTTGGCCTCGCCACTCAGCTTAGTTCCCCAACTAGGGATTGATTCTGTGGCCCCCTTGCACTGGAAGCACAGAGTCTTAACCACTGGACTACCAGATCTATGTCTAGCATATTCCCATCATATTCCTCCTCCATCCCCTCTCTTCCTGGGTGTTCCAAAGCCACCTATTGCTGAATCTTGCCCACACCTGTCCTGTCTGATCCTTAGAAATTGCTTTCTTCTCTCCCATAACCCAAACCACCATTCTGTCCTACAGTTAGTTTGGTATTCAAATGAGAGCAGTATTGTGTGAGGAAGTTATTGGCAATTCAGTGCCATTCCCAGCTGGTTTTGACATTTGAGAAGAGGAACTTCCAATCCACAGGAGTCTGTAATTGGCAAATTTGATTTTTTTCACACCTAATTAATTTTATCTTTCAAGTTCTACATTGTAAAAGCAGTATAGCATTTGTTAAAGAAAATTTGGGGACTTCCATGATGGTGCAGTGGTTAAGACTCTGAGCTCCCACTGGGAGGGGCAGAGGTTTGATCCCTGGTCAAGGAAGATACTACATGTTGTGCAGTGTGACCAAAAAAAAGAAAAGAAAAGAAAATTTGGAAAATGGAGAAAATTGTTACCCTCAACTTCCCAGCCACTATCATTTTGGCTATTTCTCATGAGCCTGTTGTTTCTTGGTTGTTAGCAAGTTGAGAATTGATGAGATATCCAGCAGTGGTAATAAAGGGGATGGGCCATATGTCCTGAGCAGGCACGAGGGCTTTGTGTCAGGAGGCCCCCTGAGAAGCAGACCCTGCTTTTGATTCTTCCCAGATGCCAACAACTGTATACTCTTCCTGACAGAATTCCTAACCACAGTTAGGTCTCTGATCTTTTCCTATGGTCTACTTTCCCTGCTGAACCCACAGCTATGGCTCTTCAAAACTCTCACTGTTTTCATAACAAATGTCCTGTTGCTCTTTTGATATTAGCCACCCATCTCCAAGCCCCTAAAATCTCCAAGGGTCTTTTATGTCTCTAATAAACTTTGGTTGAAAATCAAGAGTTTGTAATCGACATCAAACAGGGTTCAGGTTTCCTGCTCTCTGTATATCTGTTCCCCAGGAAGGTACTTTATCTTCATAGACTAGTTGGACCCAAATCCATTTGATTCACTTTTTATTTGTAGAGTGACCTAGTTACTACTAATGGACTATTTCTGGCTTGTACTGATTTTTCTTTTTTTACTTTTCTCTCTCTCTCTTTTTTACTTTTAATTTATCACAAATTGGACACACTAACAGAGTAGTTTAGTATTTCTAAAGTATATCAGAGTGAGGATGGATTGGTATGTGGTAACCAGTTCATGAGAATGCAAACAGTGGTTACCATGGACACAGAGGGTGGGATAGATGCAAGAAACATTTCCATGGCAGGTAAACAGGAAGGCTTGTTGACTTACTAGATGCAGAAAATAAATAATAACTGACATTGGAAGGAAAAAAATCAGCCTGTTTTTTCTTTGATTCCACAGTAACACCTAGTGTCCTTAATAAAAGACATTAGTCACTGATGCCTGCAAGGATTGAGACCAGCATTATTAGGAAAATGGTGATGTTGCTCACAGAGAAAGATCGAAATTAAGCTATTTCTTATAAGCCTCACTATGCTTTCTTCCTCTTGCTTACATGAAATTCTGGAATTAAATAATTGCTGGTAGGACTAGTCAGTGTGTTACATAAGAGTTTGGATTCCTGGTTTCAGAATCTTCCCCTTGGTAGAGAGGATCAACGTGGAAGCACTTTCAAGGAACTGTTGCCTTGACTTCATCATATCAAGCTGGAATTTCATGGCCTGACAGCTGTATGATGACTGCGTGCTATATTTTAAGTTGACAGCTCCTGTGCAAAGGAAAGGCCCTAAAGTACACACACACAGTCAGTCAAATGGAGACATTCGAGTTCTTCAGATTCCTTAGTTCATGCGTTTATTATTTTCATCTATGTTTTTAAGTGTAACAAATATATGCGTCATGCTATTTTGCTAGGAGCTGTTTAAATGTTATCAGTGTTAATTCATTTAATCTACATAGCAACTTTATATGAAGTAGGAATTATTATAAACCCCATTTGAGGATAGGCAAGCCAAGTTCCAGAGAGGTGAATATTTCATCCAAGGGCATAGAGTCACACCCAGGCAGATGGCCTCGAACTCCATGATCATAACACCTGCACCATGCTGGCAGGTCTTGTTCTTGCTTGTTTATTTCATTCCTTCATTCCTTTTTATCTCTATCCTCTGCACTTCATCTCCTCTCTACCCCTGTAGCAACCATTCTAATTTATTTGATGTACATCCTTCAGTTTGTGTGTTCTTTTTAAATACATACTAATGTTCTGTGCCCATTTAGTTTTTTTTAATATAAATTTATTTATTTTAATTGGAGGCTAGTTACTTTACAATATTGTATTGGTTTTGCCATACATCAACATGAATCCACAACAGGTGTACACGTGTTCCCCATCCTGAACCCCCCTCCCACATCCCTCCCCATATCATCCCTCTGGGTCACCCCAGTGCACCAGCCCCGAGCATCCTGTATCATGTATCGAACCTGGACTGGCGATTCGTTTCACATATGATATTATACATGTTTCAATGCCATTCTCCCAAATCATCCCACCCTTGCCCTCTCCCACAGAGTCCAAAAGACTGTTCTATACATCTGTGTCTCTTTTGCTGTCTCGCATACAGGGTTATTGTTACTATCTTTCTAAATTCCATATATATGCATTAGTATACTGTATTGGTGTTTTTCTTTCTGGCTTACTTCACTCTGTATAGTAGGCTCCAGTTTCATCCACCTCATTAGAACTGATTCAAATGTATTCTTTTTAATGGCTGAGTAATACTCCATTGTGTATATGTAGCACAGCTTTCTTATCCATTTGTCTGCTGACGGACATCTAGGTTGCTTCCATGTCCTGGCTATTATAAACAGTGCTGCAATGAACATTGGGGTACACTTGTCTCTTTCAATTCTGGTTTCCTCAGTGTGTATGCCCAGCAGTGGGATTGCTGGGTCATATGGCAGTTCTATTTCCAGCTTTTTAAGGAATCTCCACACTGTTCTCCATAGTGGCTGTACTAGTTTGCATTCCCACCAACAGTGTAAGAGAGTTCCCTTTTCTCCACACCCTCTCCAGCATTTATTGCCAATTTTTATAAATTGTATTCTGATATAATCCTCATTTTCTTTCTTTTTTGATCCCAGAAACTGTTTTCAAGATACAGTTATGTTACTGTTTTATACCCAATACCTTGCTTGTAATTGCCTCACGGCAGTTCAGCCTTGCTGCATTTTTTGTTTTGTTAATATGAAGATAAATTTTTAAATAATACTAACTCAAGAGGTAACTATTATGTATCCCAGATACATAAATATAAGTCTTAAAATTTGTAGTTATTGGTTATAATCCCAGAGTTCTTGACCCACTGGGAGACTTTTTAACAAGGTAGTTGACATCATTGTACTGCCCTGAAGACAGAAAATTAGTTTAAAAGTCGGGGCCCTGAGTACTTGATGCAGCAAGATGTCTTCAGATAAAATGCTTTGTAGTAAAGAAAATAAATTCACAGCTGTCAGAAATCATCAATGAAAATGTGAAGGATGAGGCAGAGATCACAGTTACGGTATAACTATAGAATCAGCTTTGTTCTTTTGTTTTATATATATATTATTTATTACATAGTATATCATATGACTGATAGAACTTTAACTCTGCCTCTATTCTTAAAAATCTTTCAATAAAATCTTTATATTTTATTATTTGAGAAAATATGTACAATCCATGAATTGCAAATAGATTGTATTACAGTGGATCATTTGTAGTGAATTGCTTAGAGCTAAGAAGGCAATGGCACCCCACTCTAGCACTCTTGCCTGGAAAATCCCATGGACGGAGGAGCCTGGTAGGCTGCAGTCCATGGGGTCGCGAAGAGTCGGATACGACTGAGTGACTTCTCTTTCACTTTTTACTTTCATGCGTTGGAGAAGGAAATGGCAACCTACTCCAGTATTCTTGCCTGAAGAATCCCAGGGACGGGGGAGCCTGGTGGGCTGCCGCCTATGGGGTCACACAGAGTCGGACACGACTGAAGTGACTTAGCAGCAGCAGCAGCAAGAACAATATTGGAGAAGGAAATGTCAGCCCATTCCAGTATTCTTGCCTGGGAAATGCCATGGACAGAGGAGCCTGGCATGCTACAGTCCATAGGGTCGCAAAAGAGTTGGGCACAACTTATCTACTAAACAACAAGAGCAAGAACAATATAGTTTGATAGAGATAATTGTTAGATTTCCAGAGTAACTCAAAAGATTTATTTAATCTATAATGCTGTGCTTTATGTAGGCAGTGAAAAAATAGCAAAACTGTTGCTATTCAAATAAGGAGAAGCTGAGAAAGCAAACTCATACTTTAAAAAAACTCATCGTATTATCTAAGCCTTTAATGCATGCTATATAATCCTTCTATCAACTCTATGAAATAGGTACTCTTCCTATTTTATAGTCAACACAAGTTCAGAATGATTAAGCAACTTGCACCAAGACACTTAGCTAGCTCATGGGCTTTCCATCTTACCATGCTGTTAGGACAAAACCATGTATTGAAACAAAATCAGTTTAAATAGAGCTTGAATATGAGATTATTATTTATCTTAAAACCTGATGTTTGAACAAAAGTAGTTTAGTTAGAGTGGTTGAGTAGGAATATAAAGATGATTTTTGATCATTCTGAAAGTAACTTCTGAGTACATTCAGGGTAGATATCACAGGCTTTTTCATTTCTAAGTATAATCCCTTTTCTTTTTCTTGGTATGGGGATCTCACTAAGCACTACTCTTAATGCTTATCAGCTCTAATTAGGATCATTTGGGACACATGTAAATGGAACAGAGTGTGAGATATTCCTTTAGATAATTAGGCAAGAATTGAAAGAAAAGAAGGCAGAAGGAGACTAAAAGAGAATGTGTACAAGGGAGTGAAATTGCTCAAAATGGAATTAACCAAGCTACTAGCAGCACAGGATAAAAGAAAATGGAAAAGTTTGTGCTTTGCACAATCATGTGAAAGAGAAGAAAAACTATGGTAAGGAAGGATTATTGCATGTCAAAGTTTCCCTGGCTACAAGAAGACATCACTCTCCCGTGACAGATTATTTATTTTCCAGAGAGGCTGAGAGATTGGTGGAAATAGAGGGGATTTTTGTGTAGCTAATTGGTTCCTGCCTGACCTGTAAATTGGATGTCTATAACATGTAGGATTTCTATAGACATAAGTAATAATTTATGAGATTAACTTATCTGGCCTATGATTATTAAAAATAAACCATTTAAATTAGTTTTGGATGACCTTGTTCACTGATATTTAACTACTTTTACTTCTGTGTTTGACACAATTCGTTTTTATAGTGTACTGTTAATTTATAACAGAATTCAATCTTAGGTGGACTACTTGGATGTTCAAATTTATAACAATTTGTTTCAGTCACTGGAATGGAACGTGTAGTCTGTACTATAAGTGCATAGTTCAGTGAAACCATATAAATATTCAGGTCTGTGATTGAATTCATCATTTCATATTTTTTGAATGTAAAAGTATATTTTGCACAAATGAGAAATTCTGTTTCATTTAGAATATGATGGGTATGACGGGAATAGATTTAATGTAACTTCATTTTCAGAATAAAATGCTCATAAAAATCATGACATATATTGTAGATGGATGAACTTGGAATCACTGAATATGTAAAAGGAGATAACCGCAAGTTTGAAATCTGGAATGCTGGAAAGGAAGAAGTTTATATTGTCCAGGTTGGTCATTTAAGAATTGTTCTAGAAACTCTACCTGCCTTAAGATACAAAAGTCTGAATTTGCAAACAAAAATAATTTTGGTTACATTACAGAAATTCTCAGTCCTTTCCTATAGGTCACCTAAATATTATTTGATAATTATTCTTTGTGATACAGTTAAACATGTTATCAGTTAGCAAATTTTCTTTGATTCTTTTATTTAAATATAGTTGGTATACAATATTATATGTTATAGGTATACAATATAGTGATTCATAATTTTTAAAGATTATTTTCCATTTATAGTTATTATAAAATATTGGATATAGTCCCCAAGTGATTCAATAAATCCTTGTAGTTTATTTTATACTTAATAGTTTATAGCTCTTAATTCCCTACCCCCACATTGCCCCTCTACACTTCCGTCTCCCAGCTGGTAACCACTAGTTTGTTCTCTGTATCTGTGAATCTGCTTCTTTTTTGTTATATTCACTAGTTTGTTTTATTTTTTGGATTCCACATACAAGTGATATCATACACATGATATCATATTTGTCTTTCTCTGACTTATTTCACTTGATATAATACCCTCCAAGTCCATCCTATTGTTGAAAATGGCAAAATTTCATTCCTCTTTATGACTGAGTAGTATTCCATTGTGTGTGTGTGTGTGTGTGTGTGTGTGTGTGTGTATATATATATATACTGCCTTTTAAATCCATTGATCTGTTGATGCACACTTAGGTTACTTCTGTTGGCAAAAGTTTTTTTAACTTGAGATGTGTCTGTGATGCTTTCTATGGCTTTAAGTTTTCACTGCTACATCAGGAGACTTATGAATAAGAACTGGAAGCCAAGAGCTTGGCTGGTGCTTTTCTGTCCCCATCAAATTTCTAGAGTTACAGATTGATAACAGTGCTGAATTCCTCTTGTGCTCAGCATTCAGAGAGGACCTGATTATGAGACAAGGTGATATGATGGTTCAGATGAGGTCGTTGTTTCTAAAGAATGTGGTTAAAGCTCTGGCCACACATGCTATAATGTTCAACCTGTATCAGGGAAGAGGAGAGAAATTAGAACATTTTAAGAGCCATTTCAAAAGTATTTGTATCATGACTTGTTATCTGTTGACAATGCTTGATGTTTTTTATTTGTTTTAACTCTGTCTTCATTCAGTTCAGTTCAGTCACTCAGTCGTGTCTGACTCTTTGCGACCCCATGAATCGCAGCACGCCAGGCCTCCCTGTCCATCACCAACTCCCAGAATTCACTCAAACTCATGTCCATCGAGTCGGTGATGCCATCCAGCCATGTCATCCTCTGTCGTCCCCTTCTCCTCCTGCCCCCAATCCCTCCCAGCATCAGAGTCTTTTCCAATGAGTCAGCTCTTCGCATGAGGTGGCCAAAGTATTGGAGTTTCAGCTTTAGCATCAGTACTTCCAAAGAACACCCAGGACTGATCTCCTTTAGGATGGACTGGTTGGATCTCCTTGCAGTCCAAGGAACTCTCAAGAGTCTTCTCCAACACCACAGTTCAAAAGCATCAATTCTTTGGTGCTCAGCTTTCTTCACAGTCCAACTCTCACATCCATACATGACCACTGGAAAAACCATAGCCTTGACTAGACGGACCTTTGTTGGCAAAATAATGTCTCTGCTTTTGAATATGCTATCTAGATTGGTCATAACTTTCCTTCCAAAGAGTAAGTGTCTTTTAATTTCATGGCTGCAATCACCATCTGCAGTGATTTTGGAGCCCCCCAAAAATAAAGTCTGACACTGTTTCCACTGTTTCCCCATCTATTTCCCATGAAGTGATGGGACCAAATGCCATGATCTTCGTTTTCTGAATGTTGAGCTTTAAGCCAACTTTTTCACTCTCTTCTTTCACTTTCATCTAGAGGCTTTTTAGTTCCTCTTCACTTTCTGCCATAAGGGTGGTGTTATCTGCATATCTGAGGTTATTGATATTTCTCCCGGCAATCTTGATTCCAGCTGGTGCTTCTTCCAGCCCAGTGTTTCTCATGATGTACTCTGCATATAAGTCAAATAAGCAGGGTGACAATATACAGATAATTCATAAAAATATATGCTCTTGGCTTGATTTAGATGTAAGATTTTTCTTATGTATTAACAAACTTATCTTGTAAGTAATGGGAGGATATTTAAGGAGGGAAGATAACTATGCAAGCAATTGTTTTTAAATTTTTTTGGCTGCACTACGGTGTGGTATGTTGAATCTTGGTTTCTGAACCAGAGATCAAACCCAGGCCCTTAGCAGTGAAAGCACCGAGTCCTAACCCAGTAGTCCACCAGGGAATTCTGTGCAATAGATTGTCTTTTCAGAAACAATAGAGCTTGTTTTGTTTTACTAAAATTAAACATGAAAACATTTATATATTTTATTTTTTTATTTATTTTTATTTTTTTAATTTTATTTAATTTTTAAACTTTACATAATTGTATTAGTTTTGCCAAATATATTTTAAAAACCCTGCTACACAGAAAAGAATAAGTGAGATTTATATTTCACATTTCTCTAAGCATTGGGCTTCCCTAATGGCTCAGCTGGTAAAGAATCCACCTGCAATGTGGGAAACCTGGGTTCGATCGCTGGGTTGGGAAGATCCCCTGGAGAATGGAATGGCTATCCACTCCAGTATTCTTGCCTGGAGAATTCCATGGATTGTATAGTCCATGGGGTTGTAAAGATTCAGACATGGCTGAGTAACTTTCACTTTTCACTAAGCATTACTATTGAAGGGCAGTTTCAAATTAGTCTTGACTATTATTTCATCTAATCTGATGGCTGTTTATTTGCTTCTTGGAAGTTTAAGAATCAAAATGTTAGGGTAAGAATATGATAGTTCAGAATATAGATTATGTTTAATATAATAATGACCTTTGTTTTACTATAAAGCATCCTTTTAAAAAGGAAACATGTCTTCTCCTCCCTCATTTTTTAAATCTTTAGGCTTCAAATATAGATATGAAGATGATGTGGTTAAAAGAAATCAGAACTATTTTGTTGAAGCAACAGGAACTTTTGACAGGTAAATTCAAGCATGCATTCTCTAGAACGGGAAGTATAAGAACAATTCAGTGTCTCAGATTTGTGATAATTTTTACAAGGAATGGGGCTGATATTTACTTTCTACTATTTACAATTAAACTCGTTAGTAGGAGATCAAGATTCAGGGAGCTGTTTGAATTATTTCAGAAAATGAATTTTGCAGTAGAAGATGAGCTCTAATGCCTGGGAAGCAGTTTTGCAGTGATAAAGCAATCTGAATGTGTTAATTCTAAGTCCTTCCCATGAGGCAGCTCTGTGTGGGAACTCAGTAATCAGTGCCTAGTAATGTTGGCCTAAGAGGGGTGCTAGTTATAAACTTGAATGTCTTGAATAAAATACAGCATGGTTTGATCCTTTTCTATATTCCGAATTCAGACTGGCCTTCCCTCTGGCTGTTTTAAGTCTGTGAAGGTGAACTAGAATGGGATTGAGGTCTGTGTGTATGCACATGTGAAGGTTATTGGTCCTCAAGGAAGTAAGAAGCATGGCTTCCAAATGATGCTTATATAAGCTTTGTTTTATTTCACAGTTAAGAACCGAGAACAGCATAATCAGTTAACAGAGCAGAATCATTTTTCTTCTCAGCAGAATGACGAGTAAGTGATTCTTCTTTAAGAAATATCACTCTTCCAATCTTCTGTTTTCTGTGTGTAACATGAAACAATGTAATTAAACTATCAGACAAAAGATACCTTTTAGCAATATCTCATCAAATTCTATAAACACATCATTTTCTGGGTTCTATCCTTGGGCATGGAGCCTGATAGTCCTTAATAGTTATCCCACTGTTTCTCTGATGTTAAAGAAAATAATAGTTTGGGCTAATTTTTTAAATAAAATTATAAATGCTTTGTTCTCCTGGGGGGGAGTTACATGTAGGCTGGTAGCAAAAGCAGTTAAGCTCATGGCTTTCTCTTTAAAAATTTTCTGGACACCTTCAATCTGATTGGAGAAAGAGGGATATAAGAATGATGATGTACTGGCAGCTGATACTGGCCCATAGCTTTGTGGTCCCTTGACAGAGACCACATGCTGGTGACTTGGCCTCTCTATGTAGTTAGAGAAGAGGTATGGCTCCTGGGTGGCAGGGGCGGGGAGGAGGGATTATGCCTGGACACAGTCACAAAGTCTTTGAGGAAGGTAGCAGTTCTAAATGATAGCTATGCTGCTGGTTTAGAGATTTGGCCTTGTATTCTGCCTCTAGGAATCCTAGAAGTTGGAGTTTCCATAGAACATTTGCATATATGCCGAAAGAATCCCCACACTTATTTCAAAGCCTTGGCACAGATATTCACCATGCAGCATCTGCATGATGTAGGGATCATTGAAAGACTTATTAAAAATACTTTTTCAATGGTACAGATGAACTTATTTACAAAGTGGAAATAGAGTTAGAGATGTAGAAAACAATCTTGTGTTTACCGGGGGGAAAGAAAGGAAGGATAAATTGGGAGATTGGAATTGACATATACACATTACTATATATAAAATAGGTAACTAACAAGGACTTACTGTATAGCACAGGTCAATAGTAAGTAATGACCTATATGGGAAAAGAGTCTAAAAAAGAGTGAATATTTGTATATATATGTCTGATTCACTATGCTGTACAGCAGAAAGTAACACAACATTGTAAATCAACTATACTTCAGTAAGAAAATTTTTTAAAATGCTCTTTTTCTCTTTGTTGCACATCATCTTTCACAGGTAGCTAAGATCAGGTGATAAGTATGTTGATTTATCTGAGGCTTTAGGAGAACCATTTTTAAAAATTTATTTATTTTAATTGGAGGCTAATTACCCTACAATATTGTAGTGGTTTTTGCCATACATTGACATGAATCAGCCATGGGTATACATGTGTTCCCCATCCTGAACCCCCCTCCTACCTCCCTCCCCATCCCATCCCTCTGGGCCATCCCAGTGTACCAGCCCTGAGCACCCTGTCTCATGCATCGAACCTGGACCAGAGATCTGTTTCACATATGATGATATACATGTTTCAGTGCTATTCTCTCAGATCATCCCACCCTCGCCTTCTCCCACAGAGTCCAGAAGACTGTTCTATACATCTGTGTCTCTTTTGCTGTCTCACATATAGAGTTATCATTACCATCTTTCTATCCATATATATGCATTAGTATACTGTATTTATGTTTTTCCTTCTGGCTTACTTCACTCTATATAATAGGCTCCAGTTTCATCCACCTCATTAGAACTGATTCAAATGTATTATTCTTTTTAATGGCTGAGTAATATTCCATTGTGTATATGTAGCACAGCTTTCTTATCCATTCGTCTGCTGATGGACATCTAGGTTGCTTCCATGTCCTGGCTATTATAAACAGTGCTGCGATGAACATTGGGGTACATGTGTCTCTTTCCATTCTGGTTTCCTCGGTGTGTATGCTCAGCAGTGGGATTGCTGGGTCATATGGCAGTTCTAATTTCAGTTTTTTAAGGAATCTCCACACTGTTCTCCATAGTGGCCGTACTAGTTTGCATTCCCACCAACAGTGTAAGAGGGTTCCCTTTTCTCCACACCTTCTCCAGCATTTATTGTTTGTAGACTTTTGGATAGCAGCCATTCTGACTGGCATGAGATGGTACCTCATTGTGGTTTTGATTTGCATTTAAGAGAACCATTTTAAAAATCACAGTGGAAGTCTTTATTTTCCAGGGTTTACAGTACTCAATATTTTGTCATATATTCTAGAAGTCTTTACATTTCAGACAGTATTGACTCTATAGTAGCTGATTCACCTCAACAGTATTAATCAGATTAAGGTTTTAATCATCATTCATATATACCTTATATATGTATAAGTATATATATGTACATATATATAAGTATATATACATATAATGTATGTATGTATATATATATATATCTAATTCATTGAAGTTAAAAGTTCATAGAACAATAGTGATTTTTTGTTGTTCTTTATATTTTTCCAAATTATGGAGTATGGTTGACAATTAAAATTGTATACATTTAAAGAGTACAATTTGATGATTTGATATTGTGTGATTGCATGCATGCTCAGTTGTGTCCAACTCTTTGCAACCCCATGGACTATAGCCCACCAGGCTTCTCTGTACATTGAATTCTCTAGGCAAGAATACTGGAGTGGGTTGCCATTTCCTCCTTCAGGGCATCTTCCCAGCCCACAGATTAAACCTGTGTCTCCTGGGTCTTCCCCTTTGGCATGTGGATTCTTTTCCACTAGTGCCACCTGGGAAGCCTATGATTTTTTTATTAATATTTGTGTGTGTGTATATATATATATATGTATATATGTATGTGTGTGTATATATATATATATAGTGAAATAATCACCACAGTCAAACTGATTAACATATCCATCACCTTACATAGTTATCCTTTCCTGTGTCTGTAGTGAGAACATTTAGGATATACCTCCTAGCAAATTTTGGGTATACAATATAATATACAACAGGAATTTTATATAATATTACCTGCCTTGGGTTCAGAAGGGAATCATTTTTTTCCATGCTGGCTTTGATCCTAGGATATAAGCTTCTGTATATTATGAGCTATTATCACACAGACTTAAATACAGGGGAAAATCAGCTCTGCTTATGGATTCTTAGATTATATTCTTTTTTTTTTACAATTCATTTATTTTTGACTCTGCTGGGTCTTTGTTGTGCTGCAGGCTTTTCTCTAGTTGCAGTGATCAAGGGCTACTCTCTAGTTGCGGTGCACAGGTTTCTCATTGTGGTGGCTTCTCTTGTGGAGTACGCGCTCTAGGGCATGCAGACTTCAGTAGTTGCAGCACATGGGCTCAGTAGTTGGGGCTCCCAGGCTGTAAAGCACAACAAGTTCAGTAGTTGTGGTGCACAGGCTTAGTTGGTCTGAGGCATGTGGGATCTTCCCAGACCAAAGATCAAACCCAAGTCTCCGGCATTGGCAGATGGATTCTTTACCACCGAGCCACTAGGGAAGCCCCTAGATTATGTTCTTAACACATGGTATCAATGGAAGAAATACCATTTTAAATTTCTTATTACTCTTAGACTGTAAGAAAGCTCACTTTTTACATATTTACTATTTCAGAGGGCAACACAGAGGTTTTATAGGCGCTGAGGAACCTGAGTTGGGACATATCAGCACTATGGTGGAGGTCGGTGAGTCCATCACATCAGTTCAAGCAGAAGCAAATACAGGTATGTATAATGGTTATCTAAAGGGAGGATTCATGGTTGTGCAAATTGTTTTCTCTCATTGTTATTTTGAGAAATCTTTCCATCTATTCACTTTATACTGAAGAAAATAGAGTTAACCCATTTTTAGAAAGCTCCTCTGTCTTGTATATATATGCAAGTTTCTCTGGTGGGCACTGCCGAGTGGTCTGTGTATGGTCTGTGGACTGGTGTGGTCCGTGGACTAGTAGCATCAGCATCACGTGGGAACTTGTCAGGAAGGCAGGTACTTTGGCTCCATCCTGGACCTTCTGAATCAGAAACTCGAGGAGTGAGACCCAGCCAGCTGTGATGTCACAAATTCTCCATGTGATTCTTTCTGGCACCTGCTTAAGTTTGGAAGCCCCTTCTACACAGGATACAGAGGTGAATAGAACACATATACTGCATCAAGGGAGGCACTTGTGACTCAGTATAGGTGTAATGAATAGAAAAGAGTTATTTACAACTGGAATATTTTCTTTTCTTTTACACATTTGGTCATTTAAAGGGATTTAAAACAATTTGTTTACTTCAACGAACATAACAGCCTGATTGCCAGGAATCTTACAGTACTCTGGGCATATAGTCTAATTGAGATACACTCAGCTGCTATCCCAATAAAGCTAGGACTGTAGAAAGATAATGCAACAAGCAATGAAAATCCAACTTGATAGTGTGATAACAGGGAAGTAAAAGGTGCTTCAGAGGCATTCAAGAGGGTCACATTAACAACTCCGGGATCAACAGAATAGACTTCTCTGAAGAAATGGCTAATGGAGTACCTGATTCTCAGTGCTTAAACCTGATGGTCCTCAATCTGGAAGACTTCTCTACTAGCTGAGGAGAAACAGGAACAACAGCCTTGCTCAGCTTCAGCTCCATTTACAGGTCACTTCCCTCAGGTCCTCTATACTGTGGCCCCCTGAACCATCAGGAGAGAGACTAGTATCACTGCTTTCATTCTACAGATGAGGAAACCAGGTCAGAGAAAGTTGACATGGCTTGTTCAAGGTTACATTCACAGTTTAGTGTGGCCAAGATGACATTCTGTTACTTCTTCGCCCCATCCAAGTGCTTCATTCATATCAGTTCAATGCATGCTATTAATTATTTTTATTAATTAAGCATCTCTTACAGGCAGGTTCTTATGAGACACACAGTGTGTAACACATGGTCCTTGCATAATAAAAGAGATAAGTCCAAAATAACCATATTACCAGGTAGAATGTTAGAAGTGTTATTAAAGTGGGACCAGGAAGAATGCTATAGAAAGAATTTTTGAAAGAGATGACGTTTCTGTAATAAGGAGTATAATAACTTGCACCAACCCCAACATGAAACCATCCTAAAAAGTTAAAGATGTGTAGATATTTCTGAAATATCAGAAATTCTAAACTAGTATAACCCAATTGGAGGTTTTGTTACAAAAGATAGTATTCTTGGACCATTGAAGTGTATAGCCTTGATTATTACAATTGGTTTTACTTCTCTCCTTGTGGTGTACCGGTAACTGCCATCCTGCATGATTTTCTTACAGTTTGGACTGAGATGTCATCACCTGCAAAAGTCTCTGATGAACCTGAGAAATGGTCCAGTAACTATTTCTACTCCTCTTATGATGGCCATGAAGAAGAAAGACCTCTAATGGTTAGTAATGACATATTAAGATAAATAAATAAAAACTCTTCAAGCAGTTTTATTGATGAAATAGATTAGGCACACAGGGGCAGTCTTTTGTCAGTGTCCTTGAGGTTATTAGAGGTGTTCCAAGGCCAAAAGACTTGAAATAAGTCTTACCGTGAACATTCAGTAAGCACTTCTCTCTGTGAGAACTTGTTTGAGCCATACATTGAGCCCCTACTGAAGTTAATGAGATAGTCAATCATTCCAAGTCTTATATCATGACCAATTTTATCTTCAGTTTTATTTTATTTTCAATCTGGGCATGTGCAATAAAATCAGAGCACAACAGGAAGTTCAGGTATACTTAGAATAGATTCCAGATTAGATATAGGAAATAAATATGACACATTTAAGAACTATTTAATTTCATCTGGGGAATATATTTTAGTAGACTGTCAAAAAACATGCTAATGCTACGAATCTTAGCATATTCGAGCAAGGAACACCCCATAAAAATAAAGGCTGCTTTAGGGTAAAAGTAAATGTTTTCTAGAAGAATTAGTTTTTGGTGTTATTAAGCTCCTAGTGGGTTATCCCAAGGAGTTAGGACTGTTTAGGATAAATCTCCAGTTTTCTGAAGTCACCAGTGTAGAGGGTAGGAATATTGCTTTTGTAGTGCACTGTTCCTTGGTGCTTTTCAGAGGAATACATTCAGTTGGGCAGTTCTGGTCTCAAAGCTCCATAGCATTGATGCTGGAATGCTTTCTTTAAAAAAGCAACAGAATATTTTTTCCATCAATAATACAATGACCACAATTCATATTTGTATGGTCATTTACAGTTGACAAAATGATTTCACACTGAATATTCATAGTCTTAGTGAGAAAAAGGGCAGGGTTTACTCCCTCCAACTGACAGGAGGAGACCGAGGCCCAGAGCTGGTAAGAGATTTGTCCAGAGTTCGTTGTGTAGACCAGTAGTACTCAAACTTTTTAGTGAATTTGCATTTTTCAAAAAAAGAAATGTAGTGAGAAGGGTAGCATGTGAAATATTTTTGCAACCAAAAAAAAAATGAAGACATAAAGGACTTACCTGATGATCCAGGGGCTAGGACTTTGTGCTTCCACTGCAGTGGCACAGGTTTGATCCTTGGTTAGGGAACTAAGGTCTCTCAAGCTGCATGGTGCAACCAAAAAAATTTTTTTTTGCAAATCTATTTAACATCTGACTTCAGAAAAAACAGCTGGATTCTTGTACTGGCATTTGCATTCAGTCTGTTGTGCTATCACACATTTGGTGACCTCTTGAAAATGCCTTAGTAGACTTGTGAGAGGATGAGAATGAAAAAGGCAAATAATAGAACTTTGACTCTTGCAGGCCCTGGGAACCCCCCAACCTTGAGAATCACTGAAAAGAACTTTCATTTCCTGAAGTAACATTATCTGAGGACAGGAGGGGTCATTGTTCAGATGGGAGCAACAAGCCAGGGGAAGCTGGGTGGGGTTTCAATGTTTGCTGTAAATTATGCTCTATGAAGGGACGGTCAAGAACTGAGAAAGCTTTCACTAAGTATTTTTCCAGCTATCATGTCTGAACATAAAGCAAATATGCAAAATTAAAGAATGCTTTCATCTTAGGGGACGGGAATGGAGAAAACCCTAATAGCTCTTCTCCTTTCTCCCATGAATTCCCTGACTTGTGCTACTAAGGAAAATAGATACAAAGATAATACAGTGCATTCTACACCCCTCAATAAAATAACACCCAAACTAAATAGCAAAGCGAGTTGGAATGAGCTATCTTTTAGCCTCACTTTATCAAGTCAAAACCAAGAAATAATGGGTGCTGCTTCCCTTGGAGAAGCCCGAGTCGGAGATGGCTGTCCTGTTTTAATGAAGCTACTCTCTTGAATGGCGAGTAGCTCTTTCCTGCCTGCTTCTCAGCCCATTTGATAAAAATACTGCTCAAAAGACGTTCAGCCCAAGTGATGCGGATAATATTTTCAGGTTAATTCTTTTGGATGTGCAAAGGCTCGATACTGCATAATTCTTTCTTTCCTTTTTTTAAACCTTTTAAATTGTATCTTATATATAATTGGAGGATAATTACAGTATTGTGAATGGTTTCTGCCATATATAGACAACTTTCCTTTTATATTAAAAAAGCATTTTTAATTATGGTACTCTTTTTCTATAAAATCATATATCCAATGTCTAAGATACTGTGCTGGAAAAACTCACATCTCACAATACATTTGGACTCGATTATTATTTCTTCTCTGTCTACCTTGTAACCAAATGCAATCTGTGTGCCTTGGATTATTTAGCTTATTAATGAATTAAGTTAACATTCTAGCTGCAAAATGATTAAGGCCAAGTAAAGCACAGCATTATGGTTTAATATGCTTTTATTGGACTAAGCTTTTGCGCCCATGATTTTTACCTGTGCAAAATGATATGAAGCACAGAAATCCTTTTGGGGACATTTGTAAATCTTTGTTCAGGGCCACTGCCTTTTTTATGTGCCAAGATAATTGTGTTTTATGAGAGTAATTTACAAGTAACAGTATTTAAATACTATTTTCATGCTTTTTTCTGGATTTATGTTTATTATTCATGTAACTTAAATTAATCGGGCTCTGTTATTTTCTGTGTCGTTCACACTGTAATTCTCTTCTCACAAATAAAAATGAATTCTTCAGGTTAAATAAACACATGTTCTGCTGTTTTGTTTTGTTTTTTTTTGCTATCGCAAACTGTTCAATGTTTGTTCCTACAAAGCTGCTGCAGCTAACCACATTTGCCATCGAGGAAAGAGCAAAGTCTTTATGTCACAGAACATGCAGTTATGCAAGTAGTTTTGCATTCAAATTTGTAATGTCATTTTTCAAAACAACCTTACAGTCTCCAGGCAAATATAAAGCCCTAGCAGATTGCAGGAAGAGAGGCTCAGAAGACCTCCTGATTAGAAATGGAGATGTCATTCAGCTTCTCCATGAGGATGCTGAGGGTCGATGGTAGGTGCATTTTCCATGGCTATGTTAACCTTCCCCTGGGGCACACAGATCTCTAATCAGATGTTCTGCTTTACTTGTATCTTTGTTATACAGTCTCAAGAAGCAGAAATATCACATTTCTTATCAGTGTTTCAATTTCATTGCTTCAGCCATGCCTATATAGCTCACTGAAAGGAATGTTAACCTTTGGTGAGTGAAGAATGCTTTGAAAGAATGAAATGCTTTGAGTCTGCATGCTCTTTTGTGGTTTACCTTTGACTCAGATGTTTCACCTGATATACTTGGCTTTGTAACAGCTACAAATCACATTACATTAGGTCAAGTCATTCATTAATTCATCACATGTTTAAATGCCCACTATGTGCCAGGGACCATGTTCACTATTCTACAGCATAGCTGCACTTTGCTTTATTAGTTCAAATACTGACTTTTTAGTCTTATCATTTTGTGCTCATTCATCGGACTTTATATAGCACTCATTGAAAAGATGCTTCTGCCAAATATACTGTTTAATTACAGAGAACCCAAAGCAAGAAGGAAATATTGTTTGGGAGAAGACTGAATGAAACTTCCATAAAGCTTTTGGAAATTTTATATAAAATAATTTTGCCTTCATTGTATCAATAACTTTAACTGAAATGCTACATTGACTGTGTACTCTGACCCTAAAGGTGGAAGAGTGTACACATGAGAGTGAATTAATGATGGATCAGTAATGTAATAGCCTCTTTTGTTAGTAATCTAAGTCCTATGTAGATTACTCAAAGGACTCAAGCATAGTGTCATGAAGGTCTTTGAATACATGCAATAGTTTTGTGAAAATTTGAGCTTCAATGCATTGTATATGTCAATTTTATTACCTTCTACTACCATTATTGGCTACTAATTCACTTATTATTTAGGTTGGTGAAAAATCTAAACAGAAGAAAAGAAGGTCTGATTCCAGGGAACAGTTTGCAGATTTTAATCGGTGACTATAGGTTTCGGAATGCCAAAGGTACAGGTATAATATGAACTGGATTGTATGCTATTTGTTTAAAGCCTAAAAATGTTACAGCTCCACCAAGTGTAATTGGCATAGGATAAGAACCTCTCTGCTCTTTGAAATAAGCTGCAAGTTGACTTATTAATAATTTTCTTTTAATAGTTTTAAATTAATGAATAGAGATGTTTTAAACATGTCGAACTTTTCCCTACAAAATTGATAGGTTTGAAAGGAAAGTTCATATATAGTGCTGCCTTGTAAGAGATCCTTCAGAACTAAATATTGATGATATACTTTTAAGGATCCAGCCTTACTATCCAAGAATGCTTTACCAGTATGTTTTTACTCAGTTTTAAGAGCATATTCTTTCCTTATGGTAGGTTTCTACTGCACTTGTGTATTCATGAACACACATACACAAACACACTCTGTTTTGTGCCCGAGTTAATGTGTGAAGATATTATGAAGCAAGGAGAATGTTCCTTTCTATTAACCATTAGTTAATGTTTAAAAACCATTGGTTAACAACCATTAGCACTTGAAATTTCTGTATACAAACCAATATTCTTATAACATTTTTACCTGATACTCAGCTATTTATACAAAGGCAGCACAAAAAACCCAGACTTGTTTGTGAACAAGATTATTATTATATGTACATATTTCTTTGCATTCCTAGTTTTGGACTTGTATTTGAATTCTAGGTGATATTATCTTGTGTTTAAATGAATCTAACAGGCCAGGAGTAACTAATTTGATTCCAAATTTCATTTATGGCGTGAAACAAAACCTAAGTGTGATAGGATTCACTATAAATATTGGGTCACATGGGAATCCCCAAAATGGAATCTCTTCTTGTTTTTTTGTTTGTTTTTGGTTCTCTCAATCTGGGCCACCTTTCAAAGGTTTTTTGATAATTATTGAATTGCTGAATTATATAGATAATTAGTAATCAGAAGAAGTTGCTAGACCAACAACCTGACCCAATTGGCATTTATTCAAAATCTATACCCAACAACTGTAGAATATACTATTATTTTTAAGTATACATGGAACATTCACCAAGATAGATCATACATTAGATCATGAAAGAAATCTCAATAAATTTCAGAAGATCAGAATCATACAGTCTCAAAAGATATTATGCTAGAAATAGATAATCCCTAAATATTTGGATATTAAATAATACACATGTAAACAACACATGGGACAAAGAGGAAATCACCACAGTAATTATGAATGAAAATGAAATGTGACATATCAAAATTCAGGGATACAGCTCAAGAGGGAGGGAAATGTAGGGAATTGTATAGGTTTAAGTACTTGTATTACACACTTAAAAAGTCAGTATAATTTGCCATATTAACATAATAAAGGGGGAAATTATGTAATCATTTCAGTAGATACAGAAAACCACTTGACAAAACTCCATACACATTCATGATAACAACTCTGACTATGATAGGGATAAAGGGGAAAATGTGTGCTTGTAAAAAACCACAGTTAACCTCATACTTAATGCTAAAATATTGGAAGCTTTTCCCCTTAAGATTGGGAATAAGCCAAGGATATTCATTCTCACCATTTCTATTTAACCGTATACTGGGAGTGTTAGTCGGTGCCATAATTCAAGCTAAAGAGATAAGAAACAAAAGAAAAGAGACAATGTTCTCATGTTTAGCAGATCTTGTTATGTCCAAAACCATTGGAAATCTATACACAAAATGACTCTACTAGAAGTAATAAGTGAATTCTATAAGGCAATGGTATACAAAACCATTATACAAAAGTAAATTGTAATTCTGTATCCTAGTAACAAAGAATTGAAAAAAAGAAATAAAGATACCATTAGTGATTATATAAAGCATAAAATAAACAGGAATAAATCTAACAAATGTCCAAGGCTTCTATATTCAGATGAACAGATAATTGCTGGGATATATTTAAGATGACCTACTGGAAGGAGAGATATACCATGTTGGAAGATTGGAAATGTTATTGTTAAGAAATCCATTGTCCCCAAATTGACAGATAATTCAATCAAAATTTTAGCAAGCCCTTTTGAATAAAAAATAAGACAGGTTTATTATAAAATGGATGGCAAAAAAAAAAACAAACCTAGAACAGAAGAATCTCAAAAATCTTGAGGATTTACATATCTGATTTCAAAACCTACTAAAAGGCTACAGTAGTGAATACAGTGGGTATTGGCTTGCTGCTGCTGCTGCTGTCACTTCAGTCGTGTCTAACTCTGTGTGACCCCATGGATGGCAGCCCACCAGGCTCCCCTGTCCCTGGGATTCTCCAGGCAAGAACACTGGAGTGGGTTGCCATTTCCTTCTCCAATGCATGAAAGTGAAAAGTGAAAGTGAAGTCACTCAGTCATGTCTGACTCCTAGCGACCCCATGGATTGCAGCCTACCAGGCTCCTCCATCCATGGGATTTTCCAGGCAAGAGTACTGGAGTGGGGTGCCATTGCCTTCTCCAGTGGGTATTGGCTTACGTATTGAAAAATGGAATTGAGAAATAGACCCACATATATTAATATATAACTGGTTAATGGGCTTCCCACGTGATGCAGCGGTAAAGAATCTGCCTGCCAATGCAGGAAACAGAGGTTTGATCCCTGGGTTGGGAAGATCCCCTGGAGAAGGGTATGGCAACCCACTCCAGTATTCTTGCCTGGAAAATTCCATGGACAGAGGAGCCTGGCGGGCTCCAGTCCATGAGGTCACAAAAGAGTTGGACACAACTGAGTAACTGAGCACACATGCAGTGTTTAATCAAAGTGTCAGCTGAATGGGGAAAGGAAGGTTGTTTTAGCAAATGGTGCAGGGTATCCACATGAAAAAATGAAGCTCCATCCCTACACCTCACTCCACACACAAAAATTAATTTGAGTGGGCATCATAGACCTAAACATAAAAGCTAGAAACATAAAGCTTCTAAGCATTCATGCCTGTGAGCAGTTAACCATTTCTTTCTTGTATTATACAGGACAGATACAGTGCTAACCATAAAGGAACAGTATCAGACAAAGAAACATTGCACATGCTGAATTGAGCACTTTACCCTTTAAAAATGTGTATGTATTGAAATAAGGTAAAATCCGAGATAGTGACATTTTGCACACTTTCAAAAGCCAAATAGTTGTAATGAATCATATTTTCCCCCCAAATTAACTGATTCCATCTTACACATTAAAGACTTAAGTTCGAAAATAAATAAGACCATCTTTCTGCCAACTGCTTTGTGCTTATTTAAGTCAGTAATGAGAGACAGAGAGAAAAGAAACACATGAATTACTTAAAATACATGCTCAAAGAACTGTGTAAATTAACATATATAAATCATTTTTAACGAAGCATATTTTAAAAGCCAATAAAACTATGAAATAACAGTGCAGTGTATATACTAGAAAATAATGGCTTCTCTTGTACTCAGGTCTCCAAAATTCAAAATTGAAAACACCAAGTGCATTCATCTAACTTCCATATAATATTAGCATTTCTATTCAACATTAGGAACACTCAGTAGATTTTCCATAACTTTTATCATCATCATTTAAATATAGAGCCAGATGTCCTCAAACTTAATTCAGGACAAAGTTAATTACATTCAATTTTAGCTAACTGTAATGCAGGACATGTACAATTACATATTTGATTAGTTTTAATTTGAAATGATTCCATTACTGTAACTAATCACAGTAGATTTAGGGCATATTACCATTCTTTGAAAAGTACATGACAAAACAACTTAAATCTACTTCAAGCCTGTGCTTATTTTTCAGGCAATAAAGGGCTTACCATACATTTGTTGATGTACGTACACTTTATTTGGGGGAAAAAATCACACTATTCTTTCCATTTGTATTTTCTACTTTCTACCATCAGTACACTTTTCACTATCCTTTTCTTTCTTGCAGTGTCATTGGGAGAGTTACATGTAATGGATTGGTATATCATCTGCATTTAAAGCATGCATTACTCTCTTAGTGTGACATGCTACTAGATAAGGTGACATGGTTCCATGTGTCCCTGTTCTCTAGCAAGTTCTGACTTTAGATGTTTTAAAAATATACATTTCTTTCAAGTAACATGTATTTATGACAGATCGAATTAACAAAAATTAATACTTATTGGTAGATTTTGGTTGAATGCTATAATATCATGTGGTCCTGATTGAGATCTATCCTCATATTACATTGCATAGGACAAAATAGTATAATGTGGCCTCCAAAAATAGATTGTATTATGTGTCAGTTAATGGATTAGGAAATGAAAATTGACCACATATGCAACTGTCAACAGCACTTAGGTTTCAAAATATATATTATTTTATTTGTATTCTGGCAAATGGACTGTAAAAGTATTTCTGTGAATTATGTGCTTAACATGTTTCATCTGTATGTACACAGCATAATTCATACAATATTTGTGAAATCTGGTTGTATGTGATGTGAATTGTATTTATTTTGCTTAAATGGCAACCCACTCCAGTGTTCTTGCCTGGAGAATCCCAGGAACGGGAAGCCTGGTGGGCTGCCGTCTATGGGTCGCACAGAGTCGGACACGACTGAAGCGACTTAGCAGCAGTAGCAGCAGCAGTGAAGTTACGCTGTTCGTAAAATAGATGCTTTTTATAAACCATTATGTAACAGAATAACAACTTTCATATTAAAATAAACATCCAAAAGACATCACCTTTGAAATTAGGATGGACCTTTTGAATCCTCACATTTAGTGTTAGAAGTCATAGCACGGGCAACATTTTGGCCTTAAAAGTCACTGGAGTATTAACATCATTCTTCATTATTTTGTAGATGCTGCTCTGAGTAACAAGGAAACTAAGTTCCCCTTGAATTAAAGGAGAATGAATAGACTTTAAAAAATAAGGTTTCCTTTGGAGGGTGAACTAGATTATAGCTCTAGTTCAGTGTTAACAGATAAACAGTACAAGAGTCAGATGATCCTATGCTGCCAATGACATTCACAGAATTTCCTCGGGACTGAGGTGGACTTTGTCGTTCACAGTTTGTGTCAGTCTTGCAAGAAGCCATCTTCACACCCTCCATCCCCTCAGGTGAAAAGTGCAGTGTTATTTTGTTTCCAAGTAGGGTTTTTCATGGCATGTATTCAGATTTCCATCTGAAAACCACATTATCAATTATTCTGAACATTTACAGGCAAAAATTGGGGGGGTAACTTTTCAGTAACAAAATAAAAATCCAAAGAGAGATGAGAGATAATCAGAGATTTTAAACCCCTTTGGTAATTGATAGTTTATTATTTAATTTCATTATCTTTGTGACTTTATTATACCAAAGGGATATGTTCTGAAGGACCTCTTTTGCACTTAGACTGGTATTTAGGGTTGTCAGAGCTGTCTTTGAAAGGCCCAAAGCTAAAAATCCTGCAATTAGGATGTGGAAGTTTACATATTATGCATTGAAATTTAGAATACATCACAGCTTTAAGTTAAATATTAGTATTTGCACAAGAGGTGTTCTTGTAACAAAGCTCTGCTTTCCAGTGTCTTTACTTGCTTTTGAATTTTTTAGAAAAATCTATTCTAGTGCAGGGTTTCATAAGTTATATTGTATTTCTTTGTGTGCCTTTTCTTTAATAGTATATGTATATGTATGGATGTCCTTTTAAATATGTAAACGGTAAGATCACTTGTTTTAAAGCAGAGGCTCAGTTGTTGCATGCAATGTTGAACTTAGGCTTGGAGTATTTTGTATTATGGGCCACTGAAGTCAGTGGTTTGAAATTGCTGCCTTTTGAATCATGGATCGTGAGTTTTACTATCAAGTTGGCATATTAGGTGCATGGTTTTTGATGACTGGTTTTACAAAAAATAACACAACTATATAATACACAAATTATTTATCTTTTAAAGTAGTTTTGTGTATTATGTCAAATCATAGTTTGTTTCAATGGTATCATTTGATGTAACCATTTATATGACAAACCAATTGTATTTTATTCAAAGGCACCTGTAAATTATAAATCTTCTAATGTCCAATTGCTAGAATTTGTGATGGCTGATTTATAACTAACTCATGAAACTGTCCATATGTTTGATATTTCACTTGATTAATGCTCCTGAAACAACAACAAAATATTAAAATACACTTACTTTGTTTGCTGATCCTGTGGCTAGAAGATAGAGTTAGGAGTGAAAACCTTCGAATAATGGTGCCCCTCTGCACAAAACATTTAATTTTCGTGGTATTAAAATAAGGATTTTAATCATTTAAGAAAATACTGAGTTCTATAGATTCAAACATACAGTATAGCCTTTTAATGTTTTAATCACTGGACAATGAATGCTATATTTGTACATGTATTTGTATATGTAACTGCACTGTATTGATTTTATTGGACTTATGTGTGTTACTATGAAACATAGCAGCAATTTCCCTTTAAGTCTTTGAATTTTAATTACATTATAAATATACTAAAAATGTTAATGTACTTGCATTAATTCCACATTAAAAATATCCAACCTTAAACTCGTATATTTTTTTCATTTAATATCATTGAAAAAGCTTTTCCTTTCTTTTTTTTTTAAATTGAAGTATAGTTGACTTACAATATTGTGTTAATTACTGCTGTACAACAAAGTAATTCAGTTATATACACACACACATATATATTTTTTTCCATTATGGTTTATCTTAAGATATTGAATACAGTTCTCTGTGCTATACAGCAGAACCTTGTTTATCCATTCTATATATAAAAGCTTACATCTGCTAACCCCAACCTTGCACTCAGTCCCTCCCCCAAGTCCCTCCCTGCTTGGCACCCCCAGTCTCTTCTCTAATCCATTATTCTGTTTCTGTTTCATAGATAGGTTCATTTGTGTCATATTTTAGATTCAACATACAAGTGATGTCACGTGGTATTTGTCTTTCTCTTTTTGACTTCACTTAGTGTGATAATCTCTAGTTGCGTCCATGTTGCTGCAAATAGCATTATTTCACTCTTTTTAATTGCTAAGTAATATTCCATTGCCTATATGTACCACATCTTCTTTATCCAGTCATCTGTCAATGGACATTTAGGTTGTTTCCACGTCTTGGCTGTTGTGAATAGTGCTGCTATGAACATAGAGGTGCATGTATGTTTTTGAATTATGGTTTTGTCCTGATATGTGCCCAGGAGTGGGATTGCTGGGTCATATGCTAACCTATTTTTAGTTTTCTGAGGAACCTCCATACTGCTTTTCACAGTGGCTGTGCCAACTTATGTTCCCACCTACAGTATAGGAGGGTTTCTTTTTCTCCACACCCTCCCCAGCATTTGTTATTTGTAGACTTTCTATGATTGCCCTTCTGACTGGTGGTACCTCATTGTAGTTTTGATTTGCATTTGTCTAATAATTAGTGATATTGAACATCTTTTTATGTGCCTGTTGGCCATCTATATTTCTTCTTTGGGGAAATGTCTATTTGGGTCTTCTGCCCATTTTTGAATTGAGTTTTTCTGGTTGTTGTTATTGTTGAGTTGTGTGAGCTGTTTGTATATGCTGGAAATTAAGCCCTTGTCTGTTGCATCGTTTGCAAATATTTTCTCCCATTCTATAGGTTGTCACCATTTTGTTTATGGTTTTCTTTGCTTCACAAAAGCTGATAAGTTTGATAGGTCCCATTTGTTTATTTATTTTTTAATTTCTATTGCCTGGAGGGAGTGACCTAAGAAAACATTGGTATGATTTGTCAGAGAATAGAAAACTCCTTTCCTTTCATTTATAGGTGATACACTAAAGACACCATAATTATTTTGAGTTACTTGCTTACCTTCACTTTTGTCATAACGTTGTAATAAATAAAGAAAATGAGCTCAATGATAGACAAAATACCATACAACAAAGAAAACCCAGAAACAGAGTCTTATATGTATGTTATTTGCTGTATTGATGGATGTAGCATTGCATGTGGGGAAATGAGAGACAGTTTAATACATAGTGCTAGGAAAGTTGTAAAAGCATGTTTACTTGTAGCCTTGCTTCTCTGAGAGAAACAGAGACATCTAACCAGACCTAGGGTAAAATATTTTGCTCAAAAAGTTTCTTTACCCAGATCTGTAGGATGGCAGTACATGAGGTTTCAGGGGTTAGATAGCCATAGTTGTGAGAGGGTATTTCCACACACTGAAAAAAATCTGCTTCCATTTGATGAAGACCAAGGAAAGCTGGAAAGCATCTAGATACCCACAGTTGTTTTATGAACTGTTGATTTTGCAAAGGGCTCTTAGCTGGGTTTGCTAGACTTAATCTTTTCCACAGCCCATTAGGGAGTTAGAACTTATGCATTAATATAGAAAGAGAATCAAAACCTATCACATTGGTTTGGTTGGGTTGTTTTAGTTGTTTTAATGACTATCCCATCACATATTCAGCTATTTCTTTTGGCCTTTAAATTTGTTTTTAGCTTTTTTGAGGAAGCACCAGCAGTGAACTGCTTAATCAAACATGTAATTCATCTTCAAGAACTCCCTGAAAATTAAAATGTGTGTTCAAGTTTTTATTTATGCATTGGCTGAGGAATAAGTATTGGGCTGACCAGAAAGTTTGTTCAAATTTTTCTGTAAGAACTTAAGGAAAAACTTGAACGAACTTTATGGCCAACCCAATATTATTGTTGACATTTCCACAGTTACATATGAATCTCACAATATACAGTATGTAGTTGTTATAAAAGACTTCCCAACTTCTAGGCTATGGTATTCTCTTCAGAAGAGAGAAAATTTAAGAGTATATTTTTGAAAGTATAAGAGAGTATGAGAAATGCTCCACTTGAAGAGAAATTAGGTCAGTGATTTTGTTTGAGGTTTAGTCAGAAATCAATCCAGTTTCACTTAACAGACTTTCTCTGAGAAAAATGCTTGTTATTAGTAGGTATTAGAACACAGGAATGGTCTTCCCTTAGGAGCAGTAGACTCCAGAGTGCTCAGTGAATCAAGTCTCAAGCAATTAATTGTCAAAACAAGTCATTTTTATTACATTTCAGTACACTTACCCTTTGTTGATTTGGGATGATCAGTTTGTAGTTGGTCTTATGGGGTCTGCTCAAGGACAGCAAGCAAACCAACCAACCAATGTTACAGATAAAACTAAACCCTTAATATCATTCAAAAGGAAATTAATAGAAGTGACAATTGGATTTTTTTTTAAATTCTCTTTAGTTCAAAATGTATTTTCTATGTTAAAGCTCAAGACATAACTCAAGTCTAAAATTTTCCTTTAATAGAGTCACAGATGTAGAGAGCAAACTTAGGGTTACCAAGGGTGAAAGGGGGGAATGGGATAAACTGGGAGATAGAGATTGACATATATATACACTAATTATGTGTAAAATAAGTAACTAATAAGAACCTGCTGTATAGCACAGGGAACTCTACTCAATACTCTTTAATGGCCTATATGAGCTATATGGGAATAGAATCTTAAAAAGAGGATATATGCATATGTATAACTGATTCACTTTGCTTACTAACAACATTGTAAGGCAAGTATACTCCAGTAAAAATTAATTTAAAAATTTTAAAAGTTTTCCCTTGTACTTGATGAGAGGCTACCTTTTAATCGTTGATCACCTCATTTCACATATGTGAATTCACCATTAAATTCTGAAGTAAATGTATACAAAATAGGACTAATAATGTGTATTGAGAACAGCCCATGAAGCTGGACTTTGTGAAAAAGGTAAATGAAACTTTCCTTAAGCCCAAAGCAAATAAAATGTACACTGCTTCAAAGATACGTTTCGTCTAAGTATTCATGAGATAGACTCACTAACTCAGTTACTCCCAATATAACCAAACAAACAAAACTCAGGCTGGAGAATAAATTAAAACATCATAATAGAAAAGAGGAGCAGGGTAGAGTGAAAATCAGAAAGATCTGAAGCATGAAAAGAACGTGATGTGCTGAGAATTATCTTAGTGAATATTTTTTTTATCTCAGTTTGATAGTGAATGTGCTCTTTTACATGGCAAGCTACAAGAACAAATAAAATAAGTGAACTTTAACTTCTCAACCATAACAAAAATGACTTGGAAAAATCCTAGTGGATGTTTTGGAATCTAATATTAGAAGCTAAAGTGGTCTCTTTACTGACCTTGGGGAAGACAAAGCTACACTTATAGATTTAGAGCTAGTTTCAAAATACCTGAATTCAATGCAAAACAGCCATTTTACATATGAGAATTTGTAGCTTTAAAATCTGCTTGTGTTCCTCAAAATACCAAGTGTTGGAAAGGATGTGAAACAAGAACTCCTACATGATGTTACTGGCACATAAATTGGTACAACCCTTTGATGAACAGTTTGCTAATACCAAATAAAGTTGAAGTAAATGCTGTATAGCTTAGCAATTCCACTCTGAAGTATCTACCCCTGGGAAACACTGACACATGTGCTCAAGGAGCTCAAGACTATAACCACGGGCCTAAGGCTAATCTGTTTTACATTTCCTAGAAAGTAATGATACCGCCTCTCATAATCCTTGGAAGGACATGAATGTAGGCATTCTATTTATCTGTCTCTTTTTCTATGGCATATTCCCTGTGTTCAGGGTGAATTTCTCATTCTTACCCTAGATGACTGTGTTTTGCTTTGATGTGGTCAGTAATAGGTTGTTTTTCTGCCATTTCATTTATCCATTGGTTCATTAATTTAACAAGCATGCACTGAGTTTCTCGGGGCTTCCCAGATAGCGCTAGTGGTCAAGAACCCGCCTGCCAATGCAGGAGACAAGAGATAGGACTTCGATCCCTACGTCAGGAAGATCCCCTGGAGAAGGGCATGGCAACCCACTTCAGTATTCTTGCCTGGAGAATCCCCATGGGCAGTCCATAGGGTTGTAGAGTTGGACATGACTGAAGTGACAATGTGCTGTTTCTCAGAGACCTAGTGTATTCTTAATTTGGCTACTTACTTTCGAGCTGAGTTTTAATATCGTGAAAATGCATGCTTATTTTTGTCATATATTCCAAGAGGAAAACAGATTTTTATATACAGATCTTCACTAAAGCATGTCATGTGTAAATCCTGGGACCCTTTTAGCTTTATGAGGTCAACACCTGAGCCACTACATGATTATTGATTTGCAGAAGCTATCTACGACAGCATGCTGGAAGCATCAGCAAGTTTTTATAGATTAGGATCTCATATTTAACATTGCGAAGAAGCAACGTTTTGAAAAGAAGTCCTTGGAATCAGGAATATCCCTGTACCTATTTCCATCCTTCTCTAACCAAGAGGTAACTCTCTGGGACAGGGTAGGGATCAGGATGGGGGGAAAAAGAGGTCAGTCTCCTACCAGGGTGAAATGATCTGGCCAGGAGTTCAAAATATTACTTTCATTCTGTGACAGGTCCTCAGCTCTGTTCTAGAAGTAATTGCCTCTTTATCTATAACAAAGTTTCTGCCTGCTGTTTTTCCCTTCTGATAACCTTATCCCTACTAGAGGCTGAAATTAACTGGAAATCTCTAGGCAAGCCATAACCCCACAGACACAGTGGAAACAGTCTACCTTGAAAGTACTCTTTGAGAAAATGAGTAATCTGGATACTTGGCTTGGTTGGAAAGGACAGGGGTCCCAGGCCAAGTTTTTTGCCTGCTGTAACTTCAGCAGTCTCCATAGTTTCCAGAACATGATTTTTGTGGCTTTAACCATGAGATCCCCCACCCCCCACCCCCAGTTTTTATTTTGTATTAATCCACTGACCCTAACATTCTTTTTTTAATCCTGAGATTTCTAAATGGCATCAGCCTCAGATTCAAAAAGAGCCCTGAGTGCTTTGCTCAGACAGGCCTGTCAGCTGCTGAAGTCTGTTTCCCTTGTCACCCAGGACTGTATGGCATTGTTAGCACCCCAGCTTCGGCTGGCTTTTGAAGCCTTCCTTCAGCTTTCAAACAACAACTTCTGCAGTAGCCTGCTGTCTTGGCGTGCTGCCTATGTTTTACCCCACACGGTTGCAATCAATCGAGCTGAAATGTTTCCGGGATGACTGTGTGCCAGATGACAGTGATCAACTTGCTGTGGAAGTCAAATGTCACACCTGGTAGGCCCAGTTCTCTCAGCTTGGCTAAAAGCCAGACACCAGCACTGCAGGTTCACTCCACAGGTGCTACCCTGAGTCCAGGACTGCGGTTCCAGTTTGTTATTGGACGGCCACTTTGCCTTCCCTGCTGCCCGATGGTCTTGTTGATTTGGTCACTTGTTTGTCAATTAGAGCATCACTAATAAGAATTTCAGGCAGTGTTCAGTCCCAGGTTTGCTGAAAGGGTTTCCACCAATGCAGAATGCCCCCCGCTGCCCTAAAAACACAGACAAAGCTCTAATTGAAAGCACTTCCATGTGCTTTTCACATGTGGAAAGTACTTCCACATGTGAAGTGGAAGACCTGGGTCTGGCCTTATCTTGGCCTCAATTTCCTCATCTGTTAAATGGACAGAGTGATTTGGATGGTGTCTAAGGGCCCTTGCAGCTCCGACTTTCTTAGATTGGACTGTCAGCTTTCAGAAGTGGTTTAAGAATTATAATTAAGCAATTTTGTGAACTGGTCTGTCACAGTTCAGTAAAGTAAAGGAGAAAACCTTTCTCCCTTGGCAGAGAAAATTGGACATTTTGTTCCTGTCACCATTTAGCAACTAATATTCAAAAGAACCCAAAACAATCATACTTAAACAGCAACTTGAAATGACTGCACTACATTAACACACTTTTCTCCACTCAGCAAGAGTTCTATTTTAACCTGTCACTTCCAATATTGCAGCAGCATGTTTCAGCCCATTTAGACTAAGTAACTACAGCGATTTTGAAAGCATTAATCATTCTTATATGGCGACTGTAAATGCTCTAGGTAGAATCTAGCGAGGGCCTGGCTCCAAAGCTCTTAGGTGGGCTTAAAGGCCCCAAATGTTTACTGGCAGCAACATGCCTCAGGTGGCTCTTAAAGAATGCAGTCATTTTTGAACTCAGGGGATAAAAGACTGTGGCTCGAGACTGGTGGGCCCAGGAGCTCCTCCCTCTGCCACAGGGAAGACCAATCACAGGAAGTGTAAGACCACGTCCCCATTGCTCTCTTTGTAAAGGGTGGTCTCCATGGCAACAAGGCCAGTGGCTCTCTTTCACTGATCGCAGAGCGCTGGGGCTACAGACCTTGCTTCCTTCAAATGTGAAGTAACACGTTTCCATACATGAATCAGTGTCCTACTGAAACCTAAGGTGGATAATCACAGTGTCTCCTCTCTCCTTTAGCCAACAATAAGCCAAATTGATTTCTTTTGTTTGTTCATGAAACCTTAATGGTAGGCATTATTTTTATTTAAGTTTGGCCTCTTCTGATATTCAATACAAGAGTAATTCCTATTGTGGGATAAACATGGATTCAGATTTAGCTAACATTTACTGAGGAACTATTGTGTAGTTGCATAGTAGACAACAAGGCAATTCACATACATTATTTTAGTTAACTCACAAACTATATAAATGTGAACTCAAATGTAATAAACACTATTGGAGGTTGGCATACAGTAATCACTCCTTGAATATTTATTGACTAAAAGAATGGAAGAACGTGAACTCACTGACTATCACAAGGTCAACAAGGGCCCTTGGAGAGCATCCTGTCAAACTCTATCATTACATAATGCAGAAGTCAAGGCACAAAATGTAGAGTGACTAGGACTTCCCTGGTGGTCTAGTGGCTAAGACTCTGTGCTCCCGATGCAGGAGACATGGGTTTGATCCCTGGTCAGGGAGTAAGACTTGACATGCTGCAACTAAGACCTGGCACAGCCAAGTAAATAAAAATCTCTTTTTAAAATGTGGAATGACTTATCCAAGGCCATATTCACAAATATTTAGACTCAATTCTGTTCTGTGTGGATCCAGACCACTGTCCTCACCAGGACACAGCACACACTGCCTCCCATGAAAGCTGCGTGACAACAGAGCATCAAATCTCTGCTGTGTCATATGGCATTTGGATGCATTCTTTTGAGTGTCCTGCCAAATGTAGTATTTAGGAGCCCTTTCTTTGAATGATTCAACAAAAAACACTTTTTGAGGAATTGAAAACTACATTTATTGATATTTGTATTTTAAAAACTCAAGGAAAAAAGGGATTAATGAGAGTAAGTTGAAATAAATCAGCAAGTGTGAGGCCTGGATGGGGGTAACATGTGGGCAGGGGCAGCAGCAGATTGGTTGGGTCAAAGTGGTCCAAAACATGGTGTTGTCAGTAGTTTCGCATGTAATCACATGCAGGGTAAATTATTCACATCAACCAAATTAATGAAAAGCCAAGGTGTGAATCAGAACATCAATTTAACTCACAAAGGGAAATAGTCTAATAGATCAAAATATTGATGTGATTGATTGATATATCGGGTGGTCAATAACCCTCTAGAGAATATAATATAGAAGGCCTAATTATAATAATAAAAAAAAAAGTGGTCTGGTGAGCATGGAACCAGCAAAAGGGAGTTTGCTGGCTCATGGGAACGATACATGTCTGTAAGCCTGGTGCAGCCCTCTCCACTGTAGCGATATGCCAGTTGAGGAGGCATGATGCTCGTGTTTTCTGGTCTGAGCAATTTCTTCCTTAGCCATGAACAACACTGGAGACACACCAATGAGTTTTCTTGAAGACACTATTCGCTCTACTTGCAAACTGACTGTCAACTCACCTGGCTATATGTCTGTTTTCTTGGTTATAATAACATGCCCGTTTGCCTTCATGGAACCATGTTTAGTCAAACCTCCATAACAACACAATTACAAGTCCATAGGAAACTACTCTGATGGGTCATTCCTTCCATTATGTATTATTTTAATAATGTGACTGTCTGAGAGGAACTTTTCCTCCAAGATCAGGCACCTTACTTTATCTCTGTGTGATGAAAAGGTTGCCCAAGACCAAACTGAGAGCAAGTCTGGGTTTGATAGGTGCACAGCAATAAAACAGTACAACGCTTCCTTTCCCTCCTTTAATGCCTATGTAGGGAAAAGGGGAGAGAAAGAGAAAAAGTGATTTGGGCATTAGGAGGTGGAAAGGATAAAGGATGCAGGAATAAGGATATTGAAAAAGAAGTAGTGTTTCCCATGACTTTTAATCTCTCAGCTGCTCCTGTGTTCTTCCTGAATGAATGTGGGGCTGGCCTTATGATGGACTAGACCAAGTATCCTGGATACAGATCCAATAAATTTTAACTTGGTGGGGGGATGTTAGAAAGATCTGGCATGTGGAATGCTGCTAAGGACAGAGAAGCAGTGAGTTGCTCCGCTGGAGAACTACAATGCCTGATGGGCAGGATGAAGAACTTAACTTCACAATTTGGTCAAGGGCTGGACCTGAAGGAATGGCCACAATTTCCCACCACAGTATGTTTCTCTAGTGATTACATTTTCTTATCTACTTATTCTAGTAAAATATGAAGTCTAGCTAGACTTCTCCCCATAAAGAGAAAAAGGAATATTCATAGAAGGTATACACTCAAATCTAAAGAGATGGGAAAGTGATTAGTTAGTAAAGGACCTTGTCCATGTTCAATTCCAAATATGTCAGCCTTGGAAATACATTTTTCTTTATGTGAGCTTTGTTTTTTCCTTAATCCAGTTGACATACCGGGACACCTTGGTATATATGCCATATTTTCCTTTCATTGCACACTCTTCACCCCAGCTAATAATTCCAGTTAAGAAACTGGTACCTTCCACTTCGGTAACATGGGGTCCCCCACTGTCTCCTTGGCATGAATCTTTACCTCCCTCATGGTAGCCAGCACAGAACATGTGACTGTAGATGCTGAACTTTGTGGATCGAAGACACGTGGCTCGGTCAACAAGTGGAACTTTCAGGTACTGGAGAATTGAGGCTGACCTCCCTCTGTTGAAGACTTTGCCCCAGCCACTCACATAACCATAACCAAATTTAAGGAAGATGTTCGTGTAGTCCCTGTCAGCAATGCAAATAGGGGTTACATAGCTATTTAGCTCTAAGGGTTCATCCAGCTCCAGGAGGGCAATGTCGTGGCTGTACTTATTAATAGATGCGTTGTAGCTGTGGTAAGGAATAGCACGGATCACATTTCGCTTTTGCTCTGTAGGTTCTGGCTTCTCGGTGTTATGCTCACCTATAGAAAATAAATGTCTTTTTGAGCCACAGTCTCTCCCACAAAGAAACACATTTTCCAAGTGTCCATCTAGCATCACTTCCTTGTGGTGGTTTAGTCACTCAGTTGTGTCTGACTCTTGGGACCCCATGGGCTAGAGATCACCAGGCTCCTCTGTACCTGGGACTTCCCAGGCAAGAATACTGTAATGGGTTGCCATTTCCTTCTCCAGGGCATCTTCCTGACCCAGGGATCGAACCCCAGTCTCCTGCGCTACAGGCGGTCTCCTGCATTGCAGGTGGATTCTTTACTGACTGAGCCACCAGGGAAGCCCCTGTCCTTAGCTGGCAGCTTATATTCACCCACTGAAAATAAATTTCTCTTCGGTCACATATCACCTTTCACATAAAGAAGCAGATTCTTCAAGTGTCCACTTGGCAGCATTGAATTATCTGCCAATCAAGTGTCAAATACCTTATTCTTGTATTGTTACGATTTTGGTAAAACTTATTTGAGGGCCAATGCATACTTTTCAGAGCAAAAAGCCATTCAGGACCATCAGATAGATGGATCTGTTTACCCATGCTGTTTATAAGTCTCATCCTGTTCACAGGTGATAATGAATTGACTTGTTATGAATTATCTTCAGTTCAGTTCAGTCACTCAGTCATGTCTGTTTGCGACCCCATGGACTGCAGCACATCAGGCTTTCCTGTCCATCACCAACTCCTGGAGCTTGCTCAAACTCATTCCCAATTTCAAGGATTTGGACTGCTTTTTTTGAGTACAGATAATACATTCATTTAGTATTCATTCAAATGTCAATTGAGGGCAGGTTACAGCTTGTGCCAGGGGTAAGGATACAAGCACCAGTGATATGACATGGCTTTTGCAAAGGCTCAGTCTGGGGGGGAAATGGACACATCAATAGATAAGTATATTTGCACTGAGATGAGTGCTAGTAAAGGTCTGCCAAAAGAATGATGCAGAGGGATTTCCCTGATGGTCCAGTGGTCAAGAGTCCACCTTCCAATGCAGGGGGCTCGAGTTTGATCCCTGGTTGGGGAACTATCTAGGTTGGTCATAACTTCCCTTCCAATAAGTAAGTGTCTTTTAATTTCGTGGCTGCAATCACCATCTGCAGTGATTTTGGAGCCCCCAAAAATAAAGTCTGATGCTGTTTCCACTGTTTCCCCATCTATTTCCCATGAAGTGATGGTACCAGATGCCATAATCTTCGTTTTCTGAATGTTGAGCTTTAAGCCAACTTTTCTACTCTCCTCTTTCACTTTCATCAGAGGCTTTTTAGTTCCTCTTCACTTTCTGCCATAAGGCTGGTGTCATCTGCATATGTGGTGTTGGAGAAGACTCTTGAGAGTCCCTTGGACTGCAAGGAGATCCAACCAGTCCATCCTAAAGGAGATCAGTCCTGGGTGTTCACTGGAAGGACTGGTGCTGAAGCTGAAACTCCAATACTTTGGCGACCTCAGGCGAAGAGTTGACTCATTGGAAAAGACTCTGATGCTGAGAGGGATTGGGGGCAGGAGGAGAAGGGGACGACAGAAGATGAGATGGCTGGATGGCATCACCGACTCAATGGACATGAGTTTGAGTGAACTCCGGGAGTTGGTGATGGACAGGGAGGCCTGGCATGCCGTGATTCATGGGGTCGCAAAGAGTCAGACATGACTGAGTGGCTGAACTGAACTGATCTGAACTGGTGAACTAAGATCCCACATGCTGTGTGGTGTGGCCAAAAAATAATAATAAAAAGTAAGGATGGAATATGTTGGATTTTGAAAAGATGGCCTCTCTACCACTAGTTCAACTTATTTGGCAATGATCTTAATAGACTCTAGTAAAATATGATATGGGCTTCCCTGGTGGCTCAGTCGGTAAAGAATCTGCCTGCAATGCCGGAGACGGGGGTTCAATCCCTGGGTCAGGAAGATTCCCTAGAGAAGGAAATGGCAACCCACTCCAGTATTCTTGCCTGGGAAATCCTGTGGACAGAGGAGCCTGGCAGGCTACAGTCCATGGGTCACAAGAGTTGGACGTGACTTACCAACTAAACCAACACCCAAATGATTTAGCAGTCATATAGAAGATCTAGGGCTGTTGCAAACAATTACCATCCCTTGTTTATTTACCTGCAACAACAGTAATTTTAACACCAGGCTTGATGCAGTGGGCTGCAGTTACAACCCATTTTTCATTAACGATGGAACCTCCACAGAATGCAGCAATTTCACCATGCAAAAGGACCTGTGGAAACAAAATGATGAATCTTACTACATAATATATTTGATCTACAACAACAACAACAAAACACGTGTGCTGTTGAGAGGAGTGAGCAAAAAGTTGGCTTCTAGGTGCTGGCTGAAGTGGAGTGTTTCTGGCAAGTGTCAGTTTTGAAGATGTCTTAGTGTTCCTGGAGCACAATCAAAAAAGCCATTTCTGAAACTGTCTTGAAGAGAATGAGTAGTGATAGCCAGTGAGCAGTGATAGCCAGGGGGAGTGCTAGAAGAGGCAACTAGGAGGAAATAGCTTCTTTGGATGATGTGGGGTCCTTGGATTTCTTTTCCAGGCAAGTCAGGTTCTCTGATAGCATAAATTGCTTCTTGGGGATATGGCTGGTACATTCAGAAACGCACTGACTTGACTCCTGGAGATCAAGTGATTACTGTGTCTCCTGTCCATGCACGAGGAAATCTGCTTGCCATAGAGCATTTGAAAGAAAAACTACTGACTTTTCCAGGAGATCTTTTCAAGCCCTTTCTCAACAAGAATGATATGAAATGAGACTTAATGGCTGTGCTATGCCCATTCAGGCAGGGGGCAACAGCCAAACTTGTGCACTCCTTCCGGTCTCCCCCCTACTATCTCCACCTCCCCTCACTGGATCTGTATGCTGCCCTGTCCTAAAAGATCTACTAAGCTATGTTTGATTTGGGGACAGAGATGTTTGAGCACTACCTTGAGCCTGGGTGTGATTAGATAAGAGGCCAATCCATTCTTTCATCTACACATTCATCATATAACCAGAGTGGACTACGGATATTTTCACCACCTCAATGTCTAGATCAACTTGGAGAATTTTCACTTCCTGTGTATGCAAGGGCTTTGGTCCACCTCTTCAGGAAGAAAGCTGGGAAGTGTGAACACTAGAGGGCACACTCAACATTTGGTAAACCCTTTGTGGGTACTGCTGCCCTTTTACTGAAGCACACACAGCCTCAGGCATAAGCCCATTCATAATAAACTAGGAAAAAGGGGTGGCCACTCCTTTCCAGTGTGAGTCTGAGAAGGTCCCTGGGGGCATATTCTAGTGAAGATGCTTTTTGTCCTGAATTCTGTTTATTGAACCCTGGCTAATCCTAGACACTAAAGCACTAGCCTCCCACATGGAGACCTATGGGGCTGACTCATTGCAAGCCTCTGACCCTCTTTTCTAAACACAGGTTTCCCTCTCATTCTAGCTGTCGTTTTTCATGTTGAAAAATAAAAATATAGGAAAACTCACACAACATAATAAACACCAGTTCACCCACTGTCCAGACTCAACAATGATCTTAATTTTTTTTTGAATCTGTCTTGCTCACTATGGACAAATCATTGTGCTAAGTGTTTCATGTACATTTAATACTCACAACACTTTGTGGAGTGACACATCCATACAGATGAGCAAACCGAGGTTTAGACATGCAGTTAGTTAAGATTAGTTAGTGGTGAGGCTTCTAAGCACCCAGTATTTCTCCTAGTGTGCTTGGTGGACCAATTGCATCTGGGGTGCTTATAAAATGCAGCTTTGGGAGCCCACCCAGATTTCATCAGAATATTTCCTGCGTGAGATAGGAGAAAATGCAGATCGCCAGAATATCCTTATGCATAATTAGATTCGAGAAATTCTGTTTCAGAATTTCCATGGCTTGGTGACCTTTATGTTTTAAAAGTGATTACTCCAGAAGGAGCTGGCTACATAATTTGCAGGGCTTGTTGCAAAATGAAAATGCAGGTCCCCTTGTTCAAGCTAGGAAAAATTGTCATGGAAGATACTAAAATAAAACAGTTTTGCTTTTTTTCTGTGGTCTCTCACAACCTATCATGGTGTTGTGAATTTACTATTTAAAGTTGGGCTCCCTCATGTGTGGGGTATAGCCACTGGGTGAGCACAGGCACTCACAGGTGCCCAGGGGCACTGAACAGGCATTCACAAATGCAGCTCTCAGCTGCCAGGTCCCCTCTCCCACCAGCCCTGTGCTGGTGCTCTGGTGCCATCTTCCCTTCCCACTGGTTCACTGAAGCCATCAACAGCCAATGGTGACTCCCAGGGGATTTCAACTTGCATGTCAGGATATGTTCAGTTCCTGGAATGAAGGGAGGCAAGAGGTTTGCCCCCGTTACTCCCCCTCCAAATGTGCTAGGACGGATTTCTGGCCATGTGAGATGCCATGTAGTCATGCCCCTTCCTCAAATGGCATAGAGTCTGGGCACCCAGCTTCAACTCTCTGTGTGCCTATGCTGGAGGAGGATGACAACAGTAGCTGCTGGCAGTGAGGAGGGGGCATATGGCAGTGTGCCAAAAGTTGGCGGTGGCATGGTCATTGGGCGGCTGGGGAAAGGGAAGACAGAGCTAGCCAAGGCACCAGAGGACAGAGGAGAGGGAGGTCAAGAGTCCACCCCTGCGTGGTACTGAGAGGTGAGCCTGCAATGACTTGAGGTTCCAGGTTACCAGAGCATGCATGCTCCACTGTCTCATTAAACTTGAGTTATAAAACACAAATGCAAAGCATTGAACTACAAATGCGGGACCCTTTGGAAGACAGGGCCCTGCAACTGCACTGGTCACCAGTTCTTGAAACTGGCCCAGACCTCAGGTGAGTATCCTCACCAGGCGAATTTACACAACACTGTTCTTTACTGGGCCTCATGACTACAACTGAATACATCTGCTCAAGTGACAGGAGTTAAGCATTCTTATACAATGATATAATGGTGCTTATCCTCTATATTAGAGGCGAATTGGACATCTCTCAGCTTAATGGGCTAGTTAGGCCAGAGTGAAGGATAGCCACAGCCTCAAGCACAGAGACTATGTTGTAGCTAGTCTGATTCCTGCCAAAGACTTGCTGCCTGGAGCTCCTACGCTGTTCTGGTGGATGGCTGAGAAATACAGTTGTGTCCTTTCAAGCCTGAAGAGTGTTTTGGCTTTTTTTTTTTTGCCCATTCCTGATTAGTATTAGAAACTTTGGTAAACATCTTTGCCAAGAAAAAGCCCTAAAATACATTTGCATTTAAAAATATTTCAAGTGACTTTGTTTTGGAATGTTTACTTGACTACTTCAGGATCACAGCTATCTAAATGTTAGCTGTTTGGGGATGAGCTGTCTGCATGGCCAAGGACAAGTTCTTACATGACATCACTTTGGAGAACGATCGGAAAAATGGGAAAGCATATGTTCTGAGCAAGGTGTCTGAGTGCTGATTTGTCAAACATTTTAATGTTTGTCATATCCTAACAGGAGCACATTTTCTCTTTCACACACACACAGATACACACCAAACACACCCACATACATCTGCAAAATACACATTCACATATCTATTGTGATGTTCTTCACTGACAATGCCAGCCTAAAGTAATAGCTGCTCCCCTGTTGTTCCTTTTTTAACCTTTTAACCCAAACTTGACCTTTCTCTGTCATTTCGGTAAACTCTTACTCTCCCTACCTAGCCACCTCTTAACAATTTTTCTTTGCATACTTGTTCTCTTATGTATAAAGAGCAAAACCATTTCTACATGATGTATGGTTTATTAAGCCTACAGGTGTGATTCACCCAGCCCTTGGCCCTACTTCATTTTTCTGAGCACAGAGGGGAGGATCACTTTTGGCTTTTAATGGTTAACTAGACTAGTAATGACATCTGCATTGCAGGCAGATGCTTTACCATCTGAGCCACCAGGGAAACCCAGTCACTGAAATAGACTTCATCAAACCATCCTAAAGAAGAATTCTCTAAATGTTCTGTCCAAAATAGTTTTGTGGGGCCAGATGAGATTACATATGTCATGTTTTCATTTCTGCTAATTGGAACTGTATAATCTGAGCTAAGAAAAATAGAGGATTATCTTTTCAAGTGAAGATATATATATATAGTCTTAGGAAGTTCATGTTATATCTTATCTTCCTCCCAATATCCACCCCCACCCACCCACCCACCAGGAGAAAGAGAAAGTTCCGGTGTATACAGATGGTAACTACTTGTTGTCTGCCATGGGGGTGTGTTCTAATCAAATGGAAAGAATTGGGTCTGGGTAGGTACAAACCACTCCAGTATTCTTGCCTGGAGAATCCATCCCATGGACAGAGGAACCTGGCGGGTTACAGTCCACGGGGTCACAAGAGTTGGACACAACTGAGCAACTAAATAACAACAATATAAAGGATTAAAGAAAGCTTAACCACTTGTGAAGAAAGCTGAGAATTAATGCTTTTGAACTGTGGTGTTGGAGAAGACTCTTGAGAGTCCCTTGGACTGCAAGGAGATCCAACCAGTCCATCCTAAAGGAGATCAGTCCTGGATGTTCTTTGGAAGGACTGATGCAAAAGCTGAAACTCCAATACTTTGGCCACCTCATGTGAAGAGTTGACTCATTGGAAAAGACTCTGATGCTGTGAGGGATTGGGGGCAGGAGGAGAAAGGGACGACAGAGGATGAGATGGCTGGATGGCATCACCAACTCAATGGACATGAGTTTGAGTGAACTCTGGGAGTTGGTGATGGACAGGGAGGCCTGGCGTGCTGCAATTCATGGGGTTGCAAAGAGTTGGACACGACTGAGCGACTGAACTGAACTGAACTGAACCATTTGGTTTCCATTTGTATTCTGGTGTCCTCAATCTCACAGAATGATCTTCAAATGATTAAACGTACAATGAAAAGTGAAAGTGTGAGTTTCTCGGTTGTGTCCGACTCTTTGCGACCCCATGGACTGTAGCCTGTTGGGCTCCTCTGTCCATGGGATTCTCCACACAAGAATACTGGAGTGGGTAGCCATTCCCTTCTCCAGGGAATCTTCCCTACCCAGAGATCGAACACAGGTCTCCTGCATTGCAGGCACATTCTTTACCATCTGAGCCATGTAGCTCAGCTTAAACATACAATGCTGCTGCTGCTGCTAAGTCGCTTCAGTCGTGTCCGACTCTGTGTAACCCCACAGACGGCAGCCCACCAGGCTCCCCCATCCCTGGGATTCTCCAGGCAAGAACACTGGAGTGGGTTGCCATTTCCTTCTCCAATGCATGAAAGTGAAAAGTGAAAGTGAAGTCGCTCAGTCGTGTCCGACTCCTAGCGACCCCATGGACTGCAGCCCACCAGGTTCCTCCGTCCATGGGATTTTCCAGGCAAGAGTACTGGAGTGGGGTGCCATTGCCTTCTCCGATACTGATGGCTAATACGGAACCTGAGGCCCATGATAAACCGAAAGAGAAAGACCAGGCACATCCCATCCAGGACAGACAGATCGTAACTCAAAGCAGAAGAGGAGGGTGGAGCTCTTGGGGGCAGGTTCACGCATGCTCAGAATTATTGGCTGGCAGGGTCAAGTGAATAGGACCAAAAGCAAGTGAGATGTTTAGAAAGCTGAAACTCAGTGCTGCTTTCTCCAATTTCTGACTTTTAAGCTGTTGATGAAGGTAGTCTTGTAATATAGGTGTTGCGATTTCCCTGTTTTCTCTAATGTTCACATATTTCATAGCTTCCCTTTGTAGCTCTATGAAATTCGAGTTCTGTTTTAGTCGCTCACCCTACCAAGGATATACCGACTCTAGGAAATAGCCTTTCTGTTCCCATATACTGCAGTCAACCCTCTAGCTTCCTCTCTCGGCTCCTGAGTGGCTCTGCAGAGTACCCGAGTTCTCCAGGGACCCTGAACCCAGAGCTGGGCATCTGGAAGGAAAATGCAGGTAACTGGTCTCACCCCTCTGCTTCTCTCTCAGACCCTCTGTCACTGTGATGCGGGATTAGAGGTCAGAGATCGGTCAAGTCTGCCTGCGCCTTTGACCTTGGGGGTCGGAGGTCAGAGCAGCCGGAAATGCAGGGGGTTCTGGGAAGCGCCTGTGGCCAACCCGCTGCATCTGCAGCGGCTTTGCCTCCAGTGGGCAAGTTGAACCGAAAGCCCTATAATAAGGTAAACATGCACGCAGCCGCTGACAGCCGCGCAAAAGGTGAGCTCGCTTCTTAGGGTCTCAGAGCGGGGGCGGGGGGGGGGGGGGCGGTGGCCACGGTCTCTAGCCTGCCCTGTCTCATCTCCCATCAGGTGGACCCGGTCCCTCGACGGTCTGGGATGGCCTTGTCCCGCTGCTGCGGTTCTTGGGACAGAGCAGTGCCTCAAGTCAACAATTCGACGAGCATCTGCTCCACCAGATGTGCTCCCCAAGCTGCCCGGCTCCCGTGACTGACCCAAGTGGCCGGAACGGCCTTTCTTCACCGGGAACAGGGTCCACCTGCCTGCCTGGAACTTGCATCCATAAATCCTCCAAGAAAAAGTCGTCACCCCCTTGCTCTTGTGGCCCTTCAGCTCTCGCCAGCCAACAGCTCACCTAACCCTTTTCTTGAACAGGTTAGACGTTTCCAGTTCGTTCAAATTATTCGTTCAGATCAGATCAGATCAGTCGCTCAGTCGTGTCCGACTCTTTGCGACACCATGAATCGCAGCAGGCCAGGCTTCCCTGTCCATCACCAACTCCCGGAGTTCACTCAGACTCATGTCCATTGAGTCAGTGATGCCATCCAGCCATCTCATCCTCTGTCGTCCCCTTCTCCTCCTGCCCCCAATCCCTCCCAGTATCAGAGTCTTTTCCAATGAGTCAACTCTTTGCATGAGGTGGCCAAAGTACTGGAGTTTCACCTTTAGCATCAGTCCTTCCAAAGAAATCCCAGGGCTGATCTCCTTCAGAATGGGCCGGTTGGATCTCCCCGCAGTCCAAGGGACTCTCAAGAGTCTTCTCCAACACCATAGTTCAAAAGCATCAATTCTTTGGTGCTCAGCCTTCTTCACAGTCCAACTCTCACATCCATACATGACCACAGGAAAAACCATAGCCTTGACTAGACGAACCTTTGCTGATAGGAAACTGAACTCCATCTGGGCCTCTTTGCCAGACTACTTCACCCACGTGGTCGTGTGATTCCCCATCCCCTTTTACTGACACAGCAGCATTTTGAATCTTTTCTAGGTGGTGTTGCAACTACAGCTGTTGCTTACTTTCTCTTGATGCTTGGCCTTCAGCAGGGGTGTTGCAGTCAGGTCTGCAATCAAATCAGGTATTTCCACCTTGTAGATTAACTGTGAAATGGTGGTAGTTGGCTCATCCATAAATGGGGAGACATTCTGGTTTGTTTTTTTTTTTTACTGTTTTGTCTCTGTCTAAAAGTGAATTTAAACTTTTTTTTTTTTTTTTTTTAATTTCCATTTGGCTGTGCTGGGTCTTAGTTGCAGAATGCAGAATCTTTAGTTAAGTCATGTGGAATTTAGTTTCCTGACCAAGGATTGAACCTGGGCCCCCTGCATTGGGACTGTGAGTTCTTAATCACTGGACCACCGGGGATGTCCCTAAAAGTGACTTGTATATTCAGTTTATCTCCTGCTTTTGAAACCCAGTCACCATTTGTGAGAAATTGGGTGCAGTGGATGTGGAGAGAGAGCTTCTCTGGTGAGGAAGGAATCAGTGTGAAAGTGTGACAGGGTCTTTCTGGAGTATCCTAGAGAGTAGGATGGCTCTTCACATTTGGAAAAGACAAGACTGAAACCTGGTGCTTGGTACCTCTGCAGTCAGTAATCTTACTTCATAAGGATGAAATAGCGAGTAAATGTGTGTGGGGATGAGTGATCTTGAACACTCCAGATGACCTTACCTAGGCTGATAGGAAGGAGACAACAGGTGCCCTCACTATTAAGTGTGCAGCAAGGAAGACATGAAAAGATTTGTAATGATGGGTCTCAAATCTAGCCCTTGGTTACCTCAAAAACATGGACAGGTGATTCTCATGTGTGTTGTCTGCAGATCACACCTGGAGAAAGGTGGGACTAGGTACCATGAGTCCACTGTTTGGTGTTTTGGACCCTAGCTGCTGGGCTTCCCTGGTGGCTCAGATGGTAAAGAATCTGCTTGAAATGCAGGAGACCTGGGTTTGATCCCTGGGTCAGGAAGATCCCCTGGAGAAGGGAATGGCTACCCACTCCAGTATTCTTGCCTGGGAAATCCCATGGACAGAGGAGCCTGGTGAGCTAATGTCCACGGGGTTGCAAAGAGTCAGACACAACTGAGCCACTAACACACACACACCCTAGCTGCTATAACAAGTTTGTTTCCTTTGGACCAGTGAGTTTCCAATTGTACAGTGTGTCAGAATAACCTGAAGGGCTTGTTTGTGCTCAGATTGCTGGGCCCTACCCCCAGAGTTGCTGATTCCTGTAGGTCTGGGGCACAGCATGAAAATGTACAGTCCCAACAAGTTCCAAGGTGAATCTGATGCTACCACACCTTGAGAACTACAGCCTTGGACCAAGCCCCTACCTCTTATGCCCTGCCTGGGTCCAGTACCCCAGTTCTTGCTTTAATCCTTCCTGAGTTCTTTTAAAAATGCCTTCGAAATACTCCAGTTTCTCTGGACCTAGAGACTTTCTGACTCTGTCCAGTTCTCCCAGGGGCTGAAGCTGAAGTAGTACCCAGAGCCCCAGTACTGGTGACCTCGCTTCCAGACATCCTCGTTGCTTGTTAGAAATCCTGTTATGCCATGTCCTTGATGCCAAACTCTCCTTGGCCTTGTGTGGTAGCTGTCCCTGGATTTCTCTCTGAGCAGCTCCTCACCTATGGGAATTTCCTCATCCTACTTTGTGCTGAAACCTGCCTAAACACTTCCCTCATCCCAATAGGTCTGACTGATGTCTAGTCTCAGCCTCCCACCTGGCCCGTCCCTTTTGCACTGGGCTCCAGTTTTGACACACCATCAACACTGAGTACCTGCCAAGGGAATTGACCTCTTTCAGCATCTTCTCCACCAACCACACGACTGAACTCATCGAATGATTGGTTGCTTTGAGTGACGTTATCCCAAATTATTTCAGCCTCAGAAGAATTTTCATAGTTCGTATTGGAAAAAATAGTCTCAGCACGGGTGAGCTTCTTAGAAATATGTGAGACAGAGACTCGTCCACAGGGAAATGGCACTAGACAAATGGAAAAAAAAATTAGTACTCTAGTATTTCTCATTGGCTAGCAGACAAAAGTCTGGCCCATCCTTGTCATGTCTGAGAAGCAAGCCCATCGATAGTTTTTAAAAAATTGAATCAATGAATATAGTCTCAAACTAAGAGGTTAATTGCATTATTTCCATGGAAAAGTTTTCAAACGCTTCATGAAAAGGCCATTTGGCTCAGGAATCTGTCATCTTTACAGAAACAGAAGAGGTGTTCCCAAATCAAATTTCCTAAGACTTTATCTTCCCTGGTGGCTCAGACAGTAAAGTGTCTGCCTACAATGCGGGAGACCCGGGTTCAATCCCTGGGTTGGGAAGATGTCCTGGAGAAGGAAATGGCAACCCACTCCAGTATTCTTGCCTGGAAAATCCCATGGATGGAAGAGCCTGGTAGGCTACAGTCCATGGGGTCACAAAGAATCAGACACGACTGAGAGACTTCACTTTCACTTATATGAAGTCCAATGACTTCCTGTTTCTTTATGAAAAAGTTTTGTTTCCAGGTACTGTCCTTGAATGGAAGTCTGGGGATTGGTGCCATATAACCTTGATTTTAGAATTTGGTAAATGGGATGTCTACTCCTTATTGTTAACAAGATTTCATTTTTGAGGCCACACTGCATGGCTTTTGGGATTTTAGTTTCCTAACCAGGGATCAAACCCAGGCCTCTGGCAGTGAGAATGCAGAGTCCTGTGCACTGGACTGCCAGGGAATTTCCAGGACTTCTTTTGTAGACCAAAATGCCTTCAAAAAATCCATTGGAGAGAGGTCATTGTGATTTAATTACCTGGCTGTTGAGTATTAACTAAATAAATTATTAATACGATTATAACCACCACATCTACCTGGGCACTGGCTACCTTTTACCTTGGGTTGGTTTATTTCCTAAAGAAAAGAAGTCATCTACTGATACACTGGGGACAAGCAGAATGGAAATTTGTAGTCAAGCAAAATCACTTCACATTTCATTTCTCACTTTCCTTTTATCCACATTCCTTATAACAGACATTTCTATAGCAACCAGCTGTGGCAAAGTATCATGAAGACAGCATGTGGTTGGGAAAACAGGAAATTAGTTCAAAATACTTATGTATAAATATAAATCATCAACATTGGCTCAAGAAAAGGGACCATTACTATTGAAAGGCAGAAAAGTTTATTTTAGGTTTGGCTTATTTATTCTGCTAAAACTAAGGCTATATTCAGAATAACACTTAATAGTTGGAGGTGGTTCTCTGTTTTTTCTCTTTCTTATAACAGAAAAGGACTTAAAACGATTTAGCTACTATGCTGTCTGTCTACACTGGAAGTTAGGTTTCAAAGGTAAAAACAGATACACACATACTTCTCCCTAGGTAGGCTAGTTTGAAGCTGTGTATGTCAAGAACAGGTAGAAGGATGGGAGACAGGCAGGTCTTTGAAGCAGTAGACTCTTTATTTTAGTGCAGTCTATATACTCTTGTCTTCTGGTTCTTTCTTTAATCTCCTCTGCCAGGTTCATTGCTAAGATAGGTATCAAACCCAGTTACAGAGGAATGGTGTGTGATTTAATGTATCAATTTAATAAGCTATCAGGCTTTGGAAATGCAAAAGAAATTATATCTAGTTTGCTTCAAAAAAGCCCTTCATTTATCAAATATAATTGATCCTGTGGAGCCTACATCAAAAAAAAAAAAAAAAAAAAAAAATCCAAGTTTCTGCTGCCCTCATTTCCAGAGAAGAGCAGTGTGAAGAGTGGACATGATCTCCACACACCAGTCAGCTGTCAATATGGTTGACATAACTGGGAAACATTGCTTTGTCCACTGCTGTATAGATTGACTGTGCTGATCAGCTTGACACAACTCAGAACAGATAGTTGTCAGAACTATTCTGATGCCAAGCGTGTAAACTCAGGCTGAGAATGAAGGATAGAAAATAACTTTCTCAGTGTAAACCAGCCATGCTAGGACAGATCATGCTTAAAATTCACCAGCCTTGTACTAGAAGCCTATCAGTCAAGCACATATGTATCTTCTATTTTTTTATTACAGGATTACTACATTAATTTGACTTCATGAATTATAGATATACATGCAGAAATCACACAAATCAATTGCTTCATGATATAAAGGTCAAAGAAGAAAATTGGGTGCAGAAAAGAAGATGGAAGACAATTACAGAATTTCTATTAAAAATGATGGTGCAATTTGAAAAATTAATTTGCCCATGCTACTAGTCTTTTCTGTGATTTCAAAAGGAAGTAAAAACAAGGAACGAAATTATGTAGGGTGCTAAAAGTTCAAATATGGATTTGGAAAACATATCTGCTGAACTAAAAAAACAACTTAGATTTTGACCTGCTGGTTCGCAGGACTTTTGGTCTTCTGCAAGTCGGTATCCGTCAGTACAGGAACAAACCACCTTGTTATCTGTGTCCCTTTTACAAAACTGCTTGCATCTGCCATTCTTAATGCTGCATGTTGCATCTGAAAGAAAGCAAAATCCACAGCAATAACATCAAGTAACATACAATTCTAAAAAGTACATGAAACCACTAACTCTGGTACAGATCAAATATAAGCTGGGAGCATTCGTGGAGAGAAGTTTGTGAGCCTTGAGCTAAGAGTGGGGGGGGGGGGGAGGATAAAATTCTTAGTATGGCATAAAAATGGTGGCAGCAATATATGTGATTTGGTATAAAACTGAAGGTGTAGATATGCTATTTTCACAAAATCATAGACTGCAGTGAAAAAAAGCTGCTTATTAGAGTATAACAGATCCCAGAAAGTACCCAGAACTTTGGTATGAGTTTTCACAAGGTGACTTCACTTGTTTAAACAGTAAACAGATCAGTACAGAGGACCTTATCAACAGCCCAGAAGCTCTCCTAATTCCCCCTTCTGGTCACTACTTCCTCCTTCCCAAAGTTACCATACTCTGACTTCTAACAAGGAATTAGTTTCACCCGTTCATGAACTTTAAGGAGATGCTCCCATTATGTACTCTCCTGTGTTCCTCAGTTAACATTTTGTTTGTGAGCTTCATCCATGTTGTTTTGTATAGTCATAGTTCATCTACATGCTGTGTAATACATTCCATTGTATGAATATTACTACCTCTGTTCACCATTTTACTGTGGATGAATATTTGAGTTTCCAGTTTTTGGCTCTTATGTTTAATGCTGTAATGAACATTCTTATACATATCTTTTGGTAACATATGTGTGCATATTTACTGGATCTGTACTCATGAGTGCAATGATTGGACCATATGTTCAGGCTTAGTAGATATTGCCAAATAGTTTTCTAAGATAATTATACAAATTTAGATTCTCACCATCAGCATATGAGAGTTCTAGTTGCTGGATATATGCATTGTTGATACCTTCTCCCACCCTGTGACTTACCTTTTCACCCTAAATAGTATATTTTGCTGAATACAAGTGCCTACTGTTAATATAGGAGAAGGAAATGACAACCCACTCCAGTATTCTTGCCTGGAGAATCCTCTGGACAGAGGAGCCTGGTGGGCTGCTGTCCATAGGGTTGCACAGAGTCGGACACGACTGAGGCGACTTAGTATGCATGCATGCATTGGAGAAGGAAATGGCAACCCACTCCAGTATTCTTGCTTGGAGAATCCCAGGGACAGAGGAGCCTGGTGGGCTGCCATCTATGGGGTCGCACAGGGTCAGACACGACTGAAGTGACTTAGCATGCATGCATGCACTGTTAATATAATCCAGTTTTTCAAAGCAAACTTGAAGCTGGCCCTGGTGGGTATGTATCAACACAGGAGAATGAAATAAGGTCCTTTAAGGGAGCTAAATGCCAAAAACACTATGTGTTGGCAATGATAAGCAGTCTACTGGCCCATATTTTCTTTATTCTCCTATACAATCTCCCTTATTCATATAATATATCTTTCTTTGTCTCTTGTAATGCTTTTGGTCAGAATTCTATTTTATCTGAGAGTAAGATGGCTTTGCCAGTTTCTTTGTGTTAGCATTTACCTGGCAAATCTTTTTATATCCCTTTATTTTATCCTCCTGGTATAGTTTTATTTTAGGTATCTCTTTGATCAGCAGCATATAATTAGATTTTTAACTCCAGACTGAAAATTGTCATTAACTCCAATTCACATTAATTGTGATTCCTGATATATTTGGCTTGTTCCTGCCATCTTATTCTGTATTTTCAAATTCCTGTGCTTTCCCTTTGTTTCTCCAGTGCCATCTCAATAACAGGAAGTACCAGGGTTCAGGGCTTGCTAGCTGAGACCTGCTGAGTTAAGAGAAATAGGCTCTGTCTCAGGACCGATTTCTGTCTGTAGAGCAGTGCAGGAATACAGTGAATGGAAGGCACCTTCCCGTTACCTACAGGCCTAACAGCAGTAGAGCATTCAAGAGAAGTGCTTGTTTGTCAGTGCAGTTAGAATATGTGTGGCTGTGTTAGCCACCTGTTATGGGCCACCTTAGTCACCCCCAGCTTCACCCGCGTCTGTCCCAGCCCCGTTGGTGATTTGCTCTGCGTGGACTTCCCTTGGCTTCATCTAGGTACTGCCTTGAGTGGCCTGGCTCAGATCTGTATCGTGGGCCTCTGGTCTCTTTGCTTGATGCTCCCAGGTTGATGCTGAGGCCCGGGATCCCACGTGGCCTCTCAGGGCCCCAGTGCATACAACGTGATGATGCCGGGGAGTTAATGCCGCACAGGCTGAAGTGTTGACCATCGAGAGATGTATACTGGTGGACAGATTCTTTTACTTCTTCTCCTCTCTGAGACTGACTCTCCTGAGGCCAGCTCACATGGCTTCTTGGAAAACAGTCCCCAGAGATCAAGCAGTTAGTTGCAGGTGAGGAGAGATGACTCCTACTCTTGGCTCTCCTTTCCTCATTTCTCACTCCCCCATCCCTTACTCTTGCCCACCTAGAATCACACCTTAACGCATAAGCTTGTGTCATACTCTTTTTTTTTCCCTTTAGGTTTCAGGCTAACAGAACGACTGTATGGTCTGTGAGTATATTACGGATTTGTGAGTGACAGATCTAAATTTGTGAATTCCATTTTATGTAGGTAGCATAGGCTAGAGTAATGATTAGTTCATGTTCCTTACTGATCTTCAGGAAATGAGGGAAGGCAAATCAACTGTTACCAGGTAGACAAAGGAACCAGCCTAAGCTTTACCCTTTGCTGCCAATAATCCACTAAGTGCAGAAGCCAAAAAGATGGCACTTGGTCTTTTTATTTATTTATTAAAGACCTTTCTCCTCACTAACGGTAGTTACATCGCTGGCTCTTCTCATGTTACTAGCAATCATTTTGTTGCTACAAAGCAATACTAGAGTGTGCAGCCAAATCAAATACCCCTGTAGGGAATGTTCAGTCAATATGAGAATGTTCGAAGTTCACAGAGGTGGGTGGCAGGTGCTGACCAGTTTGGACCTGGCCATGCACAACAGGAATGGGTAAAGTTGAGGTGCTTTTCCTGATTCTGCATCCTTGGCTAAGTAACTAGACCACTCCATCCTTTTCCCCATTTGTCACTGCTCTTTGTGGCCTAGTATGTTGCTGCTGCTGCTGTCCTGTGGCTTGGTTTGTGCACACAGTGGGAAATATTGCTGTCCGACCAGCAGTCTTTTGACCTCAAGTAAAGATCTTGAGTCTGAAAAGAAAATAACAGCACAAGGAGTTCCAGTGGAGACGTCTGTAGTCCTGCACCTTGGGGACAGTCACTGTGGGACTCAGTCATCAATTGTTTCTGGAGCACTTGGACATTAGGCCCCATGTTGGGTGTAGATTCTCCCTGGTTCTTTGGTTGGTTGGTTTAGTCACTCAGTCGTGTCTGACTCTTGCGACCCCCATGGACTGGAGCCTGCCAGGCTCCTCTGTCCATGGGATTTCCCAGGCAAGAAAGTGGAGTGGGTTGCCATTTCCCTCTCCAGGGCATCTTCCCAACCCAGGGATTGAATCCAGGTCTCCTGCATTGCAGGCAGATTACCATTTGAGCCACCAGGGAAGCCCCTAGAATATCTGTGGATGGACATCTCACAGTGTCTGTTCTTCTCCCTCTATGTTAGCACAAACACCTCTAACTCCCTTCCTGCCTATAAGTTAGTGTGTTCTGCTTCATTTTACTCTGCCTTCATCTGCCATGATATATTCACAGACGGGAGAACCAAAACTGGGATGAACGATATTCTCTTTAACAAGTTTATCAACTAAACTCAAGGTATTTTCTTTTTTTTTCTACTCCATAGAAATACACAGTATATTAGTAGTGTCTGTGATTTACCAAAATGAAAAAAAAAAGTGTTTCTGTGCTTGTTTTTCTTTCCATCTCTCTTACTGTGGGGAAATGCCTCTTGTACTCTTTAGAAGGGACAGGAATGGCCGAACTCTTACGGACTTCAATTTATCTGAAAAGGACTCAGATGGGATGTGTATCTGGGGACACTCAAGTGATCTTTATTCCAGCCAGAGGGACACAGTAGCCAGTTAATTGTTCTAACTAGAAAGCATTCCCTGAATGTTTGCACCTCTCTTCCCTGGAGAGGAGTCCAATGAACAAGAGAAGAGGAAAAAGAATAAGGTCTTAACAATGGAAATTTCCTTCCCTTTCAGACACTGGGTGAGGCCAGGGACTTGGGGCACAGATACTCCATGAACTGTGCTTTTTTTCTAGTGGCTTCTAGTTCAGTTTGAAGCAACAGCTTAAATGGGAGTTTGTATATGCTTTTGCTTTCCTCTAGTGCCTGAGGTAGAGTTTTTTGAGAGAATTCCCACTTTGTTTCTAAACTAAGCAAGCTGGGAGGATTTTACTAAACCTTGGTCAGCTGGGTTCAAGATACCCTAGAGGCTAGGGTTGTTGGTGGCTGCAGTGTCTCCACAGAGCCATGACCAAACCAAAATGTGGTGAGCCTGAGGGGCCTGAAAAGGTGCCCATTGTAGACTTAGCACTTTTGCTGTATGGACCATAGCTTCATGCACATAGCAAAACCTATCATAGCAGTTTGCTGCTTTTATAACTACATTCCTCTGGGCTCTCTGCGTCTTTTAAAGTGTCTTTATGTTAAAACTAAAGACATTTTTTTGTTCAATTGCTAAGTCATGTCTGACTTTTTGCGACCTCATGGACAGCAGCATGCCAGGCTTCCCTGTCCTTCACTATGTCCTGGAATTTGCTCACATGTTCATCGAGTTGGTGATGCCATCCAACCATCTCATCCTCTGTCACCCCCTTTTACTTCTGCCCTCAATCTTTCCCAGCATCAGGATCTTTTCCAGTGAGTTGGCTCTTTGCATCAGGTGGTCAAAGTATTGGCGTTTCAACATCAGTCCTTCCAATGAATATTCAGGATTGATTTCCTTAAGGATTGACTGGTTTGATCTCCTTGCTGTCCAAGGAACTCTCAAGAATCTTCTCCAGCATCACAGTTTGAAAGCATCAGTTCTTTGATGCTCAGCCTTCTTTATGGTCCAACTCTCACATTTAGGAGTATTTAACATTAAACATTATTTTCAATTTTACTTTGCCACGACATGCCCTTCATTCTTAATGGAACCCAATTGAGTCTTTCATTCCATCACCTCTAATAATTATATTATTTAAGGTGATATTCAATCAGTTTCCATAAGCTTCCAAGTAGCAGGATCAGATTTATCTAGGTCCATCTGAGTTTGAAATTGTAACCTTTCAGATGCTAGTAGCACTTCGGAGATGTTGAACCAATGAACATGCCCATAGGAAAGGGAACCCAGGCATCGGAGTGTCCCCACACTGTAAAGTCTGAGGGAGTGGGAGTCCAAGCTCAGGGTACCAGTTCACCCACCTGCATCTCCTTTTTTTCTTTCTTTTTAAATGTTTTTGCCCTGCTGCCTTTTCTTTTCCCTGTCTTCTATTCCTTTTAATCTTTTGGAACTCAAAGGAAGATGATCAATGGATTTCTCTTTAGCAATGAAAGGATTTCTGCACAGTATTAGAGACAACTTTCCCCCTTCTCTATAGGACAAGTGCAGCTGCTGCATTTCATTTTGTTTTAATGCCCTTTTCATCTGTGTCAGGTGGATTGCCATAATGCCTAAATAGAGTCCTGCTAATTTTCTACTCTTTTCCCTTAGTCATGTAGTCTGTAGTGTTGAATTCTTTCCCTAGGACTGCACCTCTATTCTTCTGGAGTTTCAGAGTAGAAAGAGAATCTGTCATTAGCACTGTATGCTTTTCACAATCACAGTACCAGTAATCCTGCATCCAGAGGTAATAAACAAATAGGTAAAGGACTTTGGGGTTTACTGTTCCAACTGCCAAAATCTCAGAAAAAAGGAAGCCTAGGCTATGCAAAGAAAAGATGAACAATGACCCTAGATTTTCTATATAACTCCAGTATATCAATTTAGTCAAATTCAGGAATGAGTTCTGAATTTTGTCAATAAATTTCACATGTGAAGTGGTTCTTATGGGTGGAGAAGAACCTATTATAAAGGAGACTTGGCCTTCCCTACCCCAATTCTGTACTTAGTTGACTTCTACTGCTTTGTTGATATTTTAGTTATGAGTTCAAATGGTTTTATTGCTCAGTTTTCTTTGCATTTTGTGGATTGCAGTTAGAAGCATGGGTTTTGGTCAGATAAATTGGAATTCAGGTCCTGGCTGAACCGTTTACTGCTTCTGTGATTTTGAAATGTTTGAGCTGCACTTTCCTCATCTGTGTAGAATGGGGAGAATAATGGTTGTATTGAGGATGAATAAGATAGTGGAACACCATTACCAGTTCTGTGCATGCATGCGTGCTAAGTCACTTCAGTTGTGACCAACTTTTTGCGACCCTATGGACTGTGGCCCACCAGGCTCCTCTGCCCATGGGATTCTCCAGGTAAGAATACTGGATTGGACTGCCATTTCCTTCTCCAGGGGATCTTCCCAACCACAGGACTAAACCTGGGTTTCTTATGTCTCCTACATTGGCAGGCATGTTGTTTACTACTAGTGCCACCTGGGAACCTACCACTTCCTACTAGTTACCAAATACTACTGTTGCTCTTCATATGGTTTCTTGAACTCATCCTGGAAACTATGACCACAGATAAAATGAATTGATCATCTTTACAAGCTTTATAAGTATGTTTTATACAATGGAATATTATTCAACCTTCAAAAATAAGGAAATTCTGTCATATGCAACAATGTGGATGAGCCTGGAGGACATTATGGTAAATGAAACAAGGCAGTTACAGAAGGACAAATACCACATGATTCCACTTATATGATGTATCTAAAAATAGTCCAACACATAGAAGCAGAGAATACAATGGTGCTTACTAGGAGCTGGGGGGTGGAGCAAGTGAGGAGTTGCTGTTCTCCAGGTTTCAGTTATGCAAGAGGAATAAAGTCTAGACATCTGCTATACAGAGTTAGCAATATGGTATCATAAACTTCAAAATTTGTTGAGTGTAAATCTCATGTAAAGGGTTCTTTACCATAACTTAAGAGAAAATTATGGTACATACATATTGCATTTTCCAGTTGAATCTGGTTTCAAAGGGAAATTTGGAACCACCAGTAATCCAAAGATAGTTACTTACCTAATTCACAGTTCGTTCCTTCAAATCCAGCTTGACACCAACATTCATAGGAATTAATGTCATCCTTGCACATGCCGCCATTTAAACATGGATTGGATTCACACTGATCTCCATCTTTGAGGTAGATTAAGAAGATGAATTAGCAGATGCATTGGTTAGAATACCCAATCCTTCCTTCACAGACTCATAGAGAGGGGAGCCTAATTTTAGGGTCAGAGCAGGACTTCTGACCTGGAGATCAGCTGCTTATGGGATGCTCCTGTTTTCCTAAGTTTCTAAAAATTCTAATAAAGGTTTTTAGGCTAACATTGTTCTAGGAAATGGCCCTAAGGAAGGCATGTGGATTGTTTATGAAACTGAAGGGAGGAAGATGAGGGAGAAGAAAGTCTGAGTGTAGAGATATACTCAGCAGAAGGTAAGAGGAATTTTCAGTCCTTCTTTATAGAATGATGATGGAGTTACTTCTAAATAGAACCATGTTGTTTCAGCAATCATCTACGTGTTGTACCCAGCTTGTTCTATTGCATGTCTTGTAGAGCAAATTGAGCTAGGTAACAGCAACTCCACTCAGGGAACTGGCAGCCTTGGCATGGCACACATGCATCTACTTCCTCATCTCATCATTTCACTGTTAAGTAGCCAGTGATGGTTCCAAACAGCCCAAAAGGTGCTCGACTCCTGAAGGATTTTCTACTGTCTATGATTAGGTCCCAAATGGTTTGGTAAAGAGACAAACAGCTTTCAGTACAAAGAATTAAGAAAGAAAAGCTTCTGAAAATGTGCTATGTTTTTATATAGATTGGCTATGTTTCCTTCCTATCTTTCCTGAAGTTTCTACATTTGTAGCATTCTGGAGAACCTTTGAAGACACTGGTCATCAGAAAACAGGAGCAAGGAATAGGTAAGAGGGGAAGGGTCAGGATGAGAAGGGAACCCTTCAGTCGGATTTCTCAGAGCTCTGCCTCAACTCGTAACTCTAAGGCAGCTTCAGGGGAAAGGGGTGAAGAGAACCAGGAGGGAGGCTGGTGTGTCCTCTGAGCAGAGGAAGAGCCCTGAAGAAAGCCAGGAGCGAGATCAGTAAGGCTTGATGTGTGAGTAACCAAAAGTAAGCGGTAAAGATGACACAAGAATAAAACAGTGAGTGAAAGGGGGCAATTCAAGAGGAATTTCTAATGGTCAGTCATATTTTAGAGCCAAGATTCCTGACTGGAGCCCTGCCTGCTGTAGGACAGCAGTAGTGTGTCTATCATGCTCACTGTCAGGAGCGTGTATCCAGGTCCCACTGGCTGAGGGCTAATAACCTTTTCTCAGAAAGAGTCCCTCTCTGGAAAATCTGCTTGTTGTAAAAATTAGACCTTGTCCCCTCTGCCCCTTGATCCAATGTGCTTTTGCACAGATACTTCAATTTGTTCCAATTCTGTGAAAACAAAATACGTTATCTCTGGTTTATTATTATTGATGTTCAGGACTGGTCTAAAAAAAACGAGCCACATTTGCACTTTATATTGCAGATGAACAGAGCTGAATTATTTAGGATGTTTCACTGAAAAGCTCTGGGCTTGCAGCCAGCTACACAGCAACTCATTTGCTGAGACATATCTTTAAAATGAGTGTCATTTTATCCTGCATTTAGTCCTCCTTTGGGTGCTTGTCTGTGTATACTTTGGGCTGAGGCAAAGCCACAGACAATAGGGGTCAAAGACAGCAAGGGAGAAGACCTTGCCAAGTGAGAGCTTCCTGTTTAAGGCTACTCAGTGGTGGTTTAATGAATGTTGCGATCTGAAGGCCGGCAAGGGCCATAGAGAAAGTGGGGGTTGGGCAGTAAAGAATTTGGCTGCTCTTCTGGGCTCCATGACTCCCCAGCTGCATGACCTTTGGCAAGTCATTTAACTTCTCTAAACCTCAGTTTCTTCTGTAAAATGAAGTTCATAATGCTTTGCTCACAGGGATGGTGTGAGGATTAAAAGTGATAGCCAGTCTGCTGGGCAGACTCTGGCTAATGTGGTTGGGCAGTTTTTCTCCTTCAGCCAAATTCTTCCCATGGTAAAATGATGGCAGAGGGTAGGGCAGGAATGAGGGACCTGCATCCCCATTGTGTGAGAAGGCCCACACAGGAGAAAACAGCAGAGGCTATTTGGGGTTCTTGGGAATCTCAACTGCAAAGTGAAAAGAAGCATGGAATTGGGTTTTCTTTTTCTTTCTTCTTGTTTTTGTCTTGTTTTTAGTAGACAAAGCAGTACTGACAGTGTAAAAAATTAATAAACAGAAACCTCAGTTAAATAGAATTGAGAGATCAGAAGGGAGAGCTCTCACGCCCAATGATGGCAGAGCCCAACAGGAAGAAGACCGACTCCATCTCTTTCTTGGCAAAGAGTCAGCCAATGACAAGCCAGGGACTCTTTGTTTACTGTACCAGGTGGCACTAGTGGTAAAGAACCCGTTTGCCAATGCAGGACATGCAAGAGACGTGGGTTCGATCCCTGGGTTAGGAAGATCCTCTGGAGGAGGGCATGGCAACCCACTCCAGTATTCTTGCCTGAAGAATCCCACGGACAGAGGAGCCTGTGGGCTACAGTCCATGGAGTCACAAAGAGTAGGACACGACTAAAGTGACTTAACATGCACTTCCTCCCCACTTCCTTTTCCCCTCTTCAAAAGAGTTCTCTGCCCTCTGTCCTCCAGGAACTTGCACATGGCTTCCAGTGGTTGAAGACCCTGAATTATGATTCTCCGCTGATCCTGAATAAACCCATCTTTGCTGTAGTCTTTTTCTTTCAGGTCAACAGCAAAATCATGCCCTTGATGCCCTTCCAGGCATCATGCCCTTCCAGGTTTCTTTACCTGAGTTACAGTAAACAACACAGCCTGTGGCCTAGAAGGCAGGGGCCCAGCTTCAAAATATGGTGTTAAAGAGGTACTGATGAAAGGCCACCTGAGGAGGGTATGGGCAATAAAGGGAACAAGAGAGTTTTTTAAATGCAGCCAGGACTATATGCGGAGGAAAAGTAGAAATTGATTTGCTTTTAAAAAAGACAAGATTCAGAGTTTTAAATAGAAATAGAGAATGAAAAGACTTGTTTGGACTAACTGTAGTGGAATACCTCAGTAGAAAATTGGCACGGTAGCATTCATTATTAAGGACAAAGGCAGATAAAGCAAATGTAACAGAGTGGACCTCTTCTTCCCTCATGATTTAAAAACAAAGTGGAGAGATAATTAGTCACAAGAATATGAATAAGTCCATTAGTGTTCACAGAATGGAATCTGGGAAAATAGAACTGATGGAATTCAGTGAATTGGCTGTCCAGGGTAGTTTCTGTTCATGCACATGGTCTTAGGTAAGTCAAGCTGGGAAACTTAACACTGCCTCAAAATCCTGCTGCTAGATTTTAAATTAGTGTTAAAACTTAGTTGTCATTAAAGTTGTGACGTTTACTCCTTTTTCAGTTCATTCAGCAAGTATTTTCTCAGTGCTTCTGTACCAGATACTGTTTGAGATACTAGGACTGTATAAATAAACACAACAGTTGAATACACCTGCCAACATGAAGCTTTCATTCTAGCAAGGTGGGAAAAAGTAATAGTATAAGTAAGACTATTATATGATACCTCAGATGGTGAAAAGTGCTATGAAAAATAATAGAACAGGATACAGTGTCTAAAGTGATGGGGTTGTGGGGGGAGGCAGGTTGACATATTAATAGACGATCAAGGCAGGCGTCATTGAGAGAGAGATATTTGGGTAAAGACCTGAGAGGAGGTGAGGGAGTGAGCCTACAGGAACCTGGTAGAAGAATCTTCAACATGCAAGGAACAGTCAGTCTAAGACTCTAAAGTAGAAGCAGTTGTAGCACGTGCAAGGAATAGCTGCAGGGCCAGGATGGTTGGTGACCTGAGTGTGAGGGGAGAGCAGGAGGAGTGGAGGTCACAGCGTGGGGCAATCGGGAGGGCCTTGTAGGCCACCAGAAGGAGAAAGGCTTTTAAGCAGTAAACATTTAAGTCAATCAGCATTTTCTGATTCTTTACTGAGGATTGTAAACTCTCATTCAGTCCCAGATACAATTCTCTTTGGTTTCTTCCTTCTGGATTCCTGAGGTGGAACCATGTTCCTTTTGAAGCCCTAGGGAGGAGTAAGGTTTTCTGCCAGCAGATATCTCCATTATCTCGGATAGTTACCATTCAATGTTGAGTAAAAACAATTTAACTTATTTTTCTGAGCCCTTTTGACACAGAGGAAAGCAATACGTAAATCTCGAATGTTTAATATACCCGGGAGAGGATAAAATGAATTGCTTACCAACATATTGCTTCCAAAATTCAGTCTATAAAGAAAAAGAGGACAAATTAATGGTACTATTTACAGTGTTTTTGATTCCTTCTCTATTATAGTATTTATAATATATATACATGTATAGATTTTTAAAATTCTAAAGGGAAATATGGTTTTTTTCCCTATTTTTCAAAAAGGTTTTTCTATTCTTTGTTCTGCATCTGAAGGGTATTATATGGAAATACTCACAGTTTTCTCAGTGTTTTCAAAAACTTCTCGTGCTTCTTCAAAACTACATTTTTCTTCTTTACATTCTCTCTCAAGGTTCCCTCGAACAAACTCTTCCAATTTACCTGAATTGTACCTCTTTGGCCGATGGAGAATTTTGGTGGCATTTTCACGGTCAAGAAAAACTGAAATTTAAAAGAACTGTTTAGCTTTAGAGGAAAGAAAATATCATGAAAATTAAATACATCTCTTAAGAAAGGCTTTGTTTTTTAATCCAAGTAATCCCCAAACCAGTTTATCTTTGGGGCATGGAGCCAAAATCTATGATGTTCTCATGAAACTGTATACATATTGAGATTTAGGAATTAAAATTCAGTTTTACTTTTAGTCAAGAGAGCTCCAGTAATAAAAGGTCAGATTTTCAATCGTATTTGAATTTACTCTGGATGAAAAAGAAAGTTCTCAAGTAAGCAGTTAACTTCACACTTCGTCATCATTTGAAAATAGCTAATTGCAGATCCTTGCAAGGTGATCCATCACCCTGGCCGGGCTGTGTTTACAGGACGCAGTTGCCCAGATGACTCGGCAGCACGTTTCTTTTGGAGGAGCGGAGGCCTAAAGACAATCCCGGTGTCTCACTAAATATTAAAGAGAAACCCCTGCATTCATGTTTTTTATTTTTTCAAACTTCAGACTCACAACCCCTTAAGTTTGCATGTGTTCTAGGAATTCCAGTGACATATGTCATTCTCTCGGATTCAGGATGTGATTTATTTTAGCTTTGACTGCCTAACCTGTAGGAACACTCCTGAACACTGGAGGATTAAGGTCTCTAACCTAATTCTCCACCCCTTCCCCCACCACCACTCTCCAATCTCAGTCTCTTCTTTCTGTTTCACTCTCTGTCTCTGTGCATGTGTCTTTTTCTAGATAGAGAGATATAGATATAGTATCTATATTTATAATTAATGACAGGAACTCAAGAAGCTGCCTAGAGTTATTCCTTTCCTTAGGAGAACATCTGATAGCATCTCAACAGGACAAGGTGTTTATAACATGAACTTTCCAGGGCATTTTGGGACTGTTTTCTTGTTAGTGCCAAAGAGGGAAAAAAAGAAAGGAGAAGAAACAACTAAAGTCCTTTATTTCCATTGCAGCTGTTTGCTTTATGGAGCCTGCTGATCCCTTGATAGTCTCTCCCTTTTCTCTCACTCCTCAAGTCCCCTTGGGCTTTACTTTCCCCCCGAATTTAGCTTAGACTTTTTCTCTTCAACTCTTCCTTTGTCAACTTTCTCTATTTCCTTCACCTCTTCTTCAGTACTTAACGCCCCACAGTCCCAACTGCTACGTCAGACAGCCAGGTGCCCTGGGAGAAAGCCACAAGCTGCCAATGGGTGCCATGGCATATTGATGCCTCCCAGCCTCCACCATGCCCTCCTCTCTGCTCCTTAGTTCTGTGCTTGGCCCTGGGCACTCCTACAGTAGCATCTGTGTCTGTATCCATTTACAGTGCGATCTAGTGGAAAAATAGGGGTTTGGAGGCAGAGCAGACACACCTGGATTTGAATCACATGTCTTACCAGTTATTGGCTATGAGACCTCAGGCAAGTCACATAATCTTTGCAGCTTAACTTTGTCAAGTGTAAACAGTAGTATCATCAGACTGTCTGCCTCCCAGCATTGCTGACAGGATCAGTGAGATCCTGTGCAGGCTGGTGTGTGGTGGTTATCTCTCTTCCTTTCTACTCCTGTGTCTGGTCTGCCTTCTTCCTTTTCTCAATTTCCTTTTTACTTAATGCACTTTTCTGTGGCTCTTTCTCTTCTTTACTCCATCTGTATAATTAAATGACTCCTGTCAAGATCAGCACTGACTTCCTAAAGGATAATTTTGAACTTCTCTATTTGCTGCCTGCTCTGAAACACTCCTAACTGTTGATCTCTCCCTTCTCAGGGTGCTCTTTCCATGAAATCACTCTCTCCTGGTTCTCCTCTTTGCACTGGCTCTTGCTTTTTTTAATTAATTATAATGAGAGGCTAATTATTTTACAATACTGTGGTGGTTTTTGCTATACATTGACATGAATCAGCCACAGGTGCACATGTGTCCCCTCATCCTGAACCCCCCCCCCCCCCACATCCCTCCCCACCCCATCAATCTGGGTTGTCCCAGAGCACCAGCTTTGACTGCCCTGCTTCATGCATCCAACTTGCACTGGTCATCTATTTTACATATGGCAATGTACATGTTTCAATGCTATTCTCTCATATCATTCCACCCTTGCCTTTTCCCACATAGTCCAAAAGTCTGTTCTTCACGTTTGTGTCTCCTTTTCTGCCCTGCATACAGGATCGTCATTACAGTCTTTCTAAATCCCATATATATGCATTAATATACAGTATTTGTCTTTCTCTTTCTGACTTTCTTCACTTTGTATAATAGGCTACAGGTTCATTCACCTCATTAGAACTCACTCAAATGCATTCCATTTTATAACTGAGTAATATTACCATTGTGTATATGAACCACAACTTCCTAATCCATTCATCTGCTGATGGATATCTAGGTTGGTTCCATGTTCTAACTATTGTAAATAGTGTTGTAATAAACGTTGTGGTACATGTGCCTCTTTCAATTCTGGTTTCCTTGGGATGTGTGCCCAGCAGCAGGACTGCTGGGTCAGATAGCAGTTCTATTCCCAGTTTTTTATGGAATCTCTACATTGTTCTCCATAATGGCTGTACCAGTTTGCATTCCCACCAACAGTGTAAGAGGGTTCCCTTTTCTCCACATGCTCTCCAGCATTTATTCTTTGTAGACCTTTTGATGATGGCCATTATGACCAGTGTGAGATGATACCTCATTGTAGTTTTGATTTGCATTTCTCTAATAATGAATGATGTTGAGCATCTTTTCATGTTTATTAGCCATCTGTAAATCTTTTTGGAGAAATGTCTGTTTAGTTCTTTTGCCCACTTTTTGATTGGGTTGTTCTGGTATTGAGTTTGATTGGGTTTTCTGGTATTGAGCTGCATGAGCTGCTTGTATATTTTGGAGATTAATTCTTTGTCAGTTGTTTCATTTGCTATTATTTTCTCCCATTCTGAAGACTGTCTTTCCACCTTGCTTATAGTTTCCTTCATTGTACACTGACTCTTGTTATTCACCCACCACTTGAATCTATTCATTCCCCTTCTTCTGCCTGCCCCATGAGGTTCAGTGTTCTCCCAGGCTCCAGCCACCAGTTTCAGCCTTGTTCTTCTTCAATCCATACATCTTTGTCAGGGCCAGGACTGGGTGAGGTGAACAAGGCCCCTAGGACACAGAATTCAAGGAGGCATGCTTGCTCAGGGTATGCAAGTATTTTTATGCCCTTCGTGCCCTTCTTGCCTCACCCTATTCCAGCCCTAAAGTGTTAGTCACTCAGTTGTGTCCGCCTCTTTGTGACCCTATGGACTGTGTAGCCTGTCAGACTCCTCTGTCCATGGGATTCTCCAGGCAAGAATACTGGAGTGGGTTGCCATTCCCTTTTCCAGGAAATCATCCTGACTCAGGGATCGAACCTTGGTCTCCTGCATTACAGGCAGATTCTTTACCGTCTGAGGCCCCATCTGAGTCCTTTCTTGATTCAACACAATTTTCTGTGCACTTACTCCTGCCAGGCACTGTACTAGGTGCCACAAGATTCATGCTCACTCCCTGGATCCTTACACACACACGTTGTTGTAACTGCCGTGTATATGACAGTGAGTTCCAAATATCTACCTCAAGTCAGATAGATCTTTGGAATTCCAGATCATCTTTCCAACTTGAAACTGTACATCACCATGTGGCTGGTAAGACCTGATGTTTCCTTAATATTTCTGTCATGCTGGATGGACAATGTGCTCAGTGTTTGCATCCATTATTTCATTCCCTCCTCACAGCTGTTTCATGAGATAGGTGCTGTCATCTCAGGTTTATAAATCAGAAAAACAGAGGTTCAGAGAGATTAAGTGACTTGCCCCAAGTAACTCATTAAAGTGTCACTGTCAGAATTTAGTCGTGGGCAGTCAGACTGCCCACAGTCCATGCTCTTAGGCACTGGGCCATATCCTAGATGCTCAAGGACGTGTTCTTTCCACTTCCTCTAAACCCTTTCCCTATCCATACCCAGATGGTTAAGTCATGTCATTTCTAGTCAATACTTCCATAGTGTCACTTGAATTCCCTTCCCTCTTCTTGTGCCTTCCCTGGATGATTGCAGTGGCCTCAAGACTGGTCTCCCTGTGTCTGGCCGTCCGTTCCTCACACAGTTCATGAGAATGTTGCCACGCCAAGCAGCCTAAGTCAGCCGTCAGTGGTATTCATGTTTACACTTCTGATAACTCCAAATTGCATTCTTTTGTCCAAACTCCTTAGTTTAGGGCCTTCCTTACCTGATGCCCTGACCCTGCCTCACCTGTCATATTCAATATTGAAAGAATACTGAGTTCCTGAAAGATATCACATTTGTTGTGAATCTAGACCTCTGCACATGAGTGCTCCTCTCTGCATAGAATGCCCTTAATTAGGCATTTTAGTAGAATGAACCTACTCATTTTTTAAGACCCGCCTCAAAATATTGTCCCTCTGTCAGTGTCCCACCATTAATATGTTCCTTTCTCTATGCCCCTTTAGTGCCTGGTATGCATCTTATCACGTATTGAAATCTCTCACCTGGCCTCAGGGTACTTTATATCAGAGAGGGAATCTGATTTATCCCCAAGCCCCTCGTACCTTGTGATGGTACCTGGCACCGTAGTAGCCACTGTGTTATGGACTGAAGCTGTCTTTCATTTTATTTCATTCATTCATTCTGAATGAAAGGCAGCTTGTAAAGTCCATACACTTTACAAAACTGAATTGGTGGCACGAAGTAGTTTTGATTGCAAAATTCTAAATTGATGCAGTAATACCTAAGGGCAGCAGCCATGAAAATGCAACATCTCTGTGAAAATCATTCATAGAACCTGCTTTTAGAAGCCAGTGACAGTTTAACAGCAGAGGAGAGCACTGCACCGACACTGTCCATCCTTAGGGAAAGCCCCCTGGTGCTCTGCTCAGGGACCTAATATCTCTGATTATGAGGACTCCACTGCCTTTCTCCTTACCATTGTCAGAGGGTCATATATTTAACCCTTCAAGCTTATTTATTCTTTTCATTATTTACCAAGTTTCTGAAATCCTAGCCCTTTTTTTTCTCTGAATCTGTCCTTTTTTCCTACATCTGAGATCTTCAAGTGTGCAGCAGCCTTCTTAAAACCTCCATCACCTCACCACTTATGTCGAAGGAAGTTTGGATCCTTTGTCCTCCTAGATCTCACACTGATGAGATGTGTATAAAGACTTAGCTTTATGTTCTACTTTGTGAATGTTACCAGCTAAATTTCTTTATCGCTTGACACTGCCCAGTTTGCTGGTTTAATTTAACCTCTGCATTCATGTGTCATTATTTCTGCATTTCAGTGTGACATCATGTCTGGAGTGGGAACCACAGGGCCAGTCTGCTTTCTGGGGATGCTTCGGGTTGGCACCCCTGATCTTGGCACTGTAGATTTGAGTATAATAGGTTGACAAGTAAGTGTGATAAATGCTTCCTGTGAGAACATGCTGTTTGTCTAAATGGGGTAGTTTCTTCTCTGTGTGCCTGCCTTTGGGGAATACATAAAGTCACTGAAGTTGTGGAAGAAAACCAAGTGATGTAAATTGCATTGACTAAATTTGTACTCTTGATGTCAATTCTTGGATTTGCTTTGATGTCCTAAGAGCTCAAGTGAGCATTGAATTTCCCCCTGTGTCAACTCCGAGATGTTTGGAATCAGACAAAATAATTTCTTTCTAACCCATGGAAAACTTCAGTGATAAATAACAACTTATTACTAGAGAGTTTGTTTGTATTCTAAGACTATCAGTTGAAGGTGTATGATTTTATAGACTTCAAAAATTAGAGGTCTGACTCATTAAACAGTTCTAAAATTTTGAACCATGTTATATGTCTTAAAATCAAACTTTTTGTGTAAGTAAAACCATTGTTTTTGCTCTGTTTCCCATTTTGCTTTCAAAGTAATGAGTAAAGAACCCACAAAATGACAATTAATTTTTCTCCAAATTCTGCTGTTTCCTTGTTAAAGCATTTTCCCCCTTTTAATTTTTTTTTAAACCAAGGAGACAACTATTGTCTAAGGAATTACATTGTCAAATCATAAGCCCAACAGTGTCCATTTAAAAAACATACCATAAATATTGTAAATCTATTTAATTTTTAAAATGAGGAAGACATAGCTACCAGAGAACCAGTACTTACTAACCCATAAGCTAACTACTAGGATCATAAATATTGTGGTCAAATCCTGTAATCATTATATAATGAAGAAGACAGCCCCAGACGTTTCTGTATCTAAAATACAAGCACATTCAATGTAACTTTATAAAGGAAACAAACCTGTACATTCAGCACTGAGTAGATATCCTAAAAGGCAGATGGTGACGAGGCCCGGTGATTCTGCCATGATCATGTTCAGGCACCACATAACCTTTGTTAGTAGATTGTGCAAGTAGCAAGGTTGACCAATTGTTCCAAAGTACAAGCTGAGCTGTATTTACTTCTGGGAAACAGCGTCTATCTCCCTCAGTGGGCTGTTTCCAACGACCTCTTGGATTAAATGAAAAGAGGAGGCAGTGGCCATCGTTAAACTTCACCTCTGATTCCATGGGCTTCTGTCACTGTGGCTGACCTGGGACTGAAGCTTGAACTGACCCATTGTTAGAATAGGGGAAGGTACAATGGCTGCTGTTGCTGTGGCAGCAGAACTCATCTTAGGATCCATTTTGTCCTTGTCAGGGAACACTAATGTCATATAGTTGAAAGCTAAAGAGATTGAAAGAATGAAGTCATTTTGTCACCCACCTTAAAACGTTTCCACTGCTTATATCTGTTGAGTCACCTGGTGGATCTTTTATCTTCCTCCTCATAATGAGGAATTTATAAACTTCACTGTGCTGTGTACGCATATGGTGAAGCAGATGGGCTCTGTCTCAGAACATATGTATATATGTTTGAGTGTATATATGTATGCATGTATACTTATGTATAGAAAATAAATGTATAAATATTATTATATAATAGTTCATATTTATATACCACTTCACATGTAATATAAAAAATTCATAATAGTATGGCAACATTTACCTGCCATTCTTTGTGCTGCTGTTGTGATACATTTTATTTCCAAATGTTATAAACCCTATATTATTATTCTGCTTTAAGCAGTCAACAGTCTTTCAAAGAAATTTTAAAATGAGGAAAAATATATTTAGTCACATGTTTACCATTATGATATTCTTAATTTTTTTGGGTAGACCCAAATTTCAATCTGCTACAATTTTTCATCATTATGAAAAATTTTCATTAATAATTTTGATAATATAGGCTATTTTATGACAAATTTTCTCAACTTTATTTGAAAATGTCTCCATTTTACCTTCATGTTTCAAATTTGGCTGCATATACAATTCTAGGTTGAAATTTTTTTTCAGCACATTAAAGAAGTTATCCTATTGCCTTCTGGCATGCATTGTTTCTGATGATAATGCAGTGAATATTCTTCTCATTTATTTTTAGCAATTTGACTACAGTGAGCCAAGGTATTCTTGGGGTTCATTGAGGTTCTTGAATCTGTGGCATTAAAATTAGGAAAATTCTTGTACCTTATTTTTTCAAAATTTTGTTTTAAAATAAAAACAGTTATAGGAAATTGCAAAATCAATACAGAGAGGTCCCATATACCTTTCCCTGTGTTTATATCTTATATAAATATAGTAGTATAATATCAAAGCCAGCTAGTGGACATTGAGTGGCTTATTTTATGTATATAATTCTAAGTGATTTTATCACAGGTATAGAAGAAAAATTCTGTCATCACAAACATCTCCTTTGTGCTACCTTTTTTATGATCACACCCCTCCCCCTCCTTCCAATTATTTCTAACCCCTGGCACAACTGATCAGTTTTCAGTCTCTATAGTGAGAATGTTGTATAAATGGAATCATAGGGTATGTGACCTTCTGAGATTCGCCCTTTTCACCCAGCACAATGTCTTTGAAATCCATCTAGATTGCTGCATGTTTTAGTAGTTGTTTTTTATTGCTGAGGAGTATGGATATGTGAACCACAAACTTCCTGATGTTCAAGCTGGTTTTAGAAAAGGCAGAGGAACCAGAGATCAAATTGCCAACAACCACTGGATCATGGAAAAAGCAAGAGAGTTCCAGAAAAACATCTATTTCTGCTTTATTGACTATGCCAAAGCCTTTGACTGGGTGGATCACAGTAAACTGTGGGAAATTCTGACAGAGATGGGAATACCAGACCACCTGATCTGCCTCTTGAGAAATTTGTATGCAGGTCAGGAAGCAACAGTTAGAACTGGACATGGAACAACAGAGTGGTTCCAAATAGGAAAGGGAGTACGTTAAGGTTGTATATTGTCACCCTTTTTATTTAACTTATATGCAGAGTACATCATGAGAAACACTGGGCTGGAAGAAACACAAGCTGGAATCAAGATTGCCGGGAGAAATATCAATAACCTCAGACATGCAGATGACACCACCCTTATGGCAGAAAGTGAAGAGGAACTCAAAAGCCTCTTGATGAAAGTGAAAGTGGAGAGTGAAAAAGTTGGCTTAAAGCTCAACATTCAGAAAACGAAGATCATGGCATCTGGTCCCATCACTTCATGGGAAATAGATGGAGAAACAGTGGAAACAGTGTCAGACTTTATTTTTTGGGGCTCCAAAATCACTGCAGATGGTGACTGCAGCCATGAAATTAAAAGACGCTTACTCCTTGGAAGGAAAGTTATGACCAACCTAGATAGCATATTGAAAAGCAGAGACATTACTTTGCCAACAAAGGTTCGTCTAGTCAAGGCTATGGTTTTTCCTGTGATCATGTATGGATGTGAGAGTTGGACTGTGAACAAGGCTGAGCACCAAAGAATTGATGCTTTTGAAGTGTGGTGTTGGAGAAGACTCTTGAGAGTCCCTTGGACTGCAAGGAGATCCAACCAGTCCATTCTGAAGGAGATCAGCCCTGGGATTTCTTTGGAGGGAATGATGCTAAAGCTGAAACTCCAGTACTTTGGCCACCTCATGCAAAGAGTTGACTCATTGGAAAAGACTGATGCTGGGAGGGATTGGGGGCAAGAGGAGAAGGGGATGACAGAGGATGAGATGGCTGGATGGCATCGCTGACTCGATGGACATAAGTCTGAGAGAACTCCAGGAGTTTGTGATGGACAGGGAGGCCTGGCATGCTGCAATTCATGGGGTCGCAAAGAGTCGGACACAACTGAGTGACTGATCTGATCTGATCTGATGGATATGCCAATTTGCTTGACTCTTCACTTACTAGGGACATTTTTATTGTTTCCAATGTTTGCTATTGCAATAATGTGTTTTCAACATTCATGTACAGGTTTCTATGTGGACATAACTTTTAAATTTCTCTGGGATAAAAGTGTAGGAATGCAGTTTCTGGGTCATGTGAGAGTTGAATGTTTGGTTTTTAAACAAACTGCCAAGCTGTATTCCAACATGGCAGTACCACTTTACATTCCAACCAGCAATGGATGAGTGATCCATTTTCTCTACATACTTGCAAGCATTTGGTATTATAACTTTTTATTTTATACATTCTGATAGGTGTGTATTTAGACCATTTATATTGAAGATAATTATTAATATGTTAGTACTTAAGTCTGCCATTTTATTGTTTGCTTTTTCCCCCTTCTTGTTCTCTTTCCTCTATTCTCTTTACATGCCTTTTTGTGGGTTACTTGAAAAAAAAATTAAGAATTCCATCTTGATTTATTTATAGAGGTTTTTAAAAAGTGTATCTTATTGTATAATTATTGTAGCTTTTGCTCTGAGTTTTACAATATACACATGTGACTTATCAGAGTCTACTGGTATCAGTATTTTAACACATAAGTATGAAGCCCTACTTTCATCCATTAATCTTCTCTACTTTTAAATATCACTGTCATGATAACCAGATAATGCTATTTTTGTTTTAATTATCAAATATCATTTATAAAACTCATGAAAGCTTCCCTGGTGGCTCAGATCATAAAGAATCCGCCTGCAGTGTGAGAGACCTGGGTTCGATCCCTGGGTCGGGAAGATCCCCTGGAGGAGGGCATGGCAACCCATTCCAGTATTCTTGCCTGGAGAATCCCTGTGGACAGCAGAGCCTGGCAGGCTACAGTCCATGGGGGTTGCAAAGAGTTGGACATGACTGAGCAACTAAGCACAGCACAGCACATGAGGAGAGGGGTAGTCTACCAAATATATTCATATCTCTGCTCTTTCTGTTGCTAGATCTTCCTATCAATTCTTTTATCATTTGCTTCTCATTGAAGAATGTCCCTTAGCCATTCTTTTAAGATAAGTCTGAAAATGCTTCTATTTCCCCTTGATGGTTGAAGGATAGTTTTACTGGATATCAGATTTGTGGTGGACAGATTTTTTCCCTGTAGTACTTGAAAATGTACCATTTCCTTCTGGCTTCCATGTTTTCAAATGAGAAATCTACTGTCATTCAAACTGGTCCTCCTCTACAGGTATTGTGTCAGAGTTCTCTAGCAGCAATCAAGCTTTTGTTTTCTTTGTCTTTAGTTTTCACAGGTTTAGTTATGATGTGCTTTGGTATGGATTCTTTTGGCATTATACTGTTTGGGGTTCACTCAGCTTCTTGAATCTATAAATTTGTCTTTTTTCCAAAATTTGGAAAATTTCAGCTATTATATCTTTGATTCCACTTTCTTTTTCCTCTCCATATGGGATTCTAATGACACAAGTGTTGCATGTATTTTATTGGTCCACAGGACTCTCAGGCTCTACTAGTCTGTATTTTCTCTCTCATTAAGTACATTCTGTGAATTCACTTTCTGGTAAGCCCTCTTTTAAGTTTACTGAGTCGATCTGTCATATCCACTCTGATTTTGAGCCTCTCCAGAGAGATTTTTTTTAAGTTATTCTTTTCAGCTTTATATTTTCCATTTTCTTTTTTTTTTTTAATAAGCTTTTCCACTTTTGCCAAGATTTTCTATTTTAAAATTCTTTCTGAGATAATCTGTAGTAGATTGTTGAAACATTTTTATGATGCCAGCTTTAATATTCTTTTCAGATAATTCCAACATTGATTCATTTCAGTATTAGTGTCACTTCATCATCTTTTCTCATTCAGATTGTGATTTTCCTGTTTCTTAGCATGATGAGTGGTTTTCAATAGTATTCTGGACATTTTGCCTATTACGTTAATAGACACTGGGTCCTATTTAGCAGGCAGTCACTCTGACCTATGACCCAGGTCATGGGACATTTTTCTGGGCTTTGATTCCAATTCAACTTTTAGATCCTTTTGGGATTATTTTGGTAAATAAAATTCCAAGTCAGTTAATATTATGATATGGAGGCTATCCACATGTGCCTGACCCAGTTAGCCATATACTTTCAAAACAGAGAGCTTTCTCCGATTGATAGCAAACGGAGAAGCCAGAGATGTTCAAAGTATGTGACAGATTTGATGAAGCATTGGTGGCTTTGAAGTTGCCTGGGAGGTGATGGGACGTGTGGAAAGACCAAAGAGTGGTCTCTAGAAGCTGAGAGCCAGCAAGAAATCAGGGATTTCAGACCTATGTGAAGTGTGTTAGTTGCTTAGTCATCTCTGACTCTTTGTGAGCCTGTGGACTGTAGCCCACCAGGCTCCCCTGTCTATGGAGTTCTCCAGGCAAGAATACTGGAGTGGGTTGCCATTTCCTTGTCTCAGACCTGTAGCAAAATGGAATTCAGTTCTGTCAACACCCTTAACAAGTCTGAAAATGGGTTATTCCCCAGAACCTCCAGATATGAGCCTAGTTGTCTGACACCTTGACTTAGGCCTTAGGAGATCCTAAGCTGAGATCTTACTTGAAATCCCTTGCTCTTTTGTTTACTAAACTGTGACATAATAAATGGGTATTGTTTTAAGCCAATATGTTTGTAGCAATATGTTATGTGACAATAGAAAACTAACACTCTATCATTAGTATTTTCATTTGTGCTAAACTTTGCTTTCTTCCTGAAGTTCTTTTTGAACTGTTGGTACCTCTGGGAGGATAAACAGATACCATCTTGAGAACATTAATTTGAGATTATAAAAGCTTTATAGTTTTAGCTTTATATTTTACTCTGTGATATATCTTGAATAAATCTTGTATATGAAGTGAGGTTAATATTTGAGGTTAATTTTTTCTTCTTTATGAATATGGATTGCTCCAGCACTATTGATTGATAAGACTATTCTTTCCCCCTCATTTTAGCTTGCTGCCTTGGTCAGAAAACAATTAGTTCTGTTCATGTGAGTTTATTGCTGAACTCTCTGTTCTGTTCATTTTGCATACATTTAAATTTATATGAATGAGGGTATAGTAAAAGTTTTAAATTCAAATCCATCATTTTAAGATCCATTTTGGGACTTCCCTGGTGGTCCAGTGGTTAAGACTCCATGCTTCCATTGCAGTGGCCATGGGTTCAATCCCTGGTTGGGGAGCTAAGATCCTGCATGCCACAGCCAAAAAAAAAAAAAAAAAAGTTAAAAAAAGACCCATTTTTATTGCTCTGCACACATCTAGTCTGATGCTTCTAAGTGCTGCCTGGTGTATATACATCATTTTTTTCCTAGCTTTCCCCCCAGTGATTGGCATTTCAGTTCAGTTCAGTTCAGTTGCTCAGTCATGTCTGACTCTTTGTGACCCCATGGACTGCAGCACACCAGGCTTCTCTGTCCATCACCAACTCCCAGAGTTTACTCAAACTCATGTCCACTGAGTCAGTGATGCCATACAAACATCTCATCCTCCGTCATCCCCTTCTCCTCCCACCTCCAATCTTTCCCAGCATCAGGGTCTTTTCAAATGAGCCAGTTCTTTGCAACAGGTGGCCAAAGTATTGGAGCTTCAGCTTCAGCATCAGTCCTTCCAATGAATATTCAGGACTGATTTCCTTTAGGATGGACTGGTTGGATCTCCTTGCAGTCCAAGGGACTCTCAAGAGTGTTCTCCAACACCACAGTTCGAAAGCATCAATTCTTCAGTGCTCAGTTTTCTTTATAGTCCAACTCTCACATCCATACATGACTACTGGAAAAACCATAGCCTCGACTAAACGGATCTTTGTTGACAAAATAATGTCTCTGCTTTTCAATATGCTGTCTATGTTGGTCATAACTTTCCTCCCAAGGAGTAAGTGTCTTTTAATTTCATGGCTGCAATCACCATCAGCAATGATTTTGGAGCCCAGAAAAATAAAGTCAGCCACTGTTTCCACTGTTTCCCCATCTCTTTGCCATGAAGTGATGGGACCAGATGCCATGATCTTAGTTTTCTGAATGTTGAGTTTTAAGCCAACTTTTTCATTCTCTTTCACTTTGATCAAGAGGCTCTTTAGTTCTTCTTCACTTTCTGCCATAAGTGTGGTGTCTTCTGCATAACTGAGGTTATTGATATTTCTGCTGGCAATCTTGATTCCAGCTTGTGCTTCATCCAGCCCAGTGTTTCTCATGATGTACTCTGCATATACGTTAAATGAGCAGTGTGACAATATACAGCCTTGATGTACTCCTTTTCCTATTTGGAACCAGTCTGTTGTTCCATGTCCAGTTCTAACTGTTGCTTCTTGACCTGCATACAGATGTCTCAGGAGGCAGGTCAGGTGGTCTGATGTTCCCATCTCTTTCAGAATTTTCCACAGTTTATTGTGATCCACACAGTCAAAGTCTTTGGCATAGTCAGTAAGGCAGTAGTTTGGCATCTAGATTGCTTAAAGCATCCTGTTTCCACAAATATTGCCACATTGGACACCTTCTTTTGAGTACTCATATGGAAAATGTGGTCATTTACTTAGGATATGTATTTAGGAGCAGAATGTCTGGGTCTTGGGATATTCCTGTTCCTGATTTGTCTAAGAACTGCCAGATTGTTCTCCAGATTGGCTGCACCAACCTACACCCCCAGAAGCAGTGCTTATAGATTTCTATATTGCACATTCATACCAATTCTTGGGATTAGCCTTGTAAAATTTTGGATAATTGAAATTGGCTAAAGTACCATCTTGTTTTATTTTTATTTATTTATTTTTTTTTGCCACTAAATCTTTCTTTTTTTATTAACATACTAAGCTTAGTTCAGTTCAGTTCAGTTCAGTTCAGTCACTCAGTCGTGTCCGACTCTTTGCAATCCCCTGAACTGCAGTATGCAGGCCTCCCTGTCCATCACCAACTCCTGGAGCCTACCCAAACCCATATCCATTGAGTCAGTGATGCCATCCAACTATCTCATCCTCTGTCATCCCCTTCTCTTCCTACCCTCAATCCTTCCCAGCATCATGGTGTTTTCAAATGAGTCAACTCTTCACATCAGGTGGCCAATGTATTGGAGTTTCAGCTTCAACATCAGTCCTTCCAATGAACACACAGGACTGATCTCCTTTAGGATGGACTGGTTGGATCTCCTTGCAGTCCAAGGGACTCTCAAGAATCTTCTCCAACATCACAGTTCAAAAGCATTAATTGTTCTGCACTCAGCTTTCTTTATAGTCCAACTCTCACATCCATACACGACTACTGGAAAAACCATAGCCTTGACTAGACTGACCTTTGTTGGAAAAGTAATGTCTCTACTTTTTAATATGTTGTCTAGGTTGGTCATAACTTTCCTTCCAAGGAGCAGGTATCTTTTAATTTCATAGCTGCAGTCACCATCTGCAGTGATTTTGGAGCCCAGAAAAATAAAGTCAGCCACTGTTTCCACTGTTTCTTCATCTATTTGCCATGAAGTGTTGGGATCAGATGCCATGAAGTGTTGGGATCAGATGCCATGATCTTAGTTTTCTGAATGTTGAGCATTAAGCCAACTTTTTCACTCTCCTCTTTCACTTTCATCAAGAGGCTCTTTAGTTCTTCACTTTCTGCCATAAGGGTGGTGGCATCTGCATATCAGAGTTATTGATATTTCTTCCGGCAATCTTGATTCCAGCTTGTGCTTCATTCAGCCCAGCATTTCTCATAATGTACTCTGCATATAAGTTAAATAAGCAGGGTGACAATATACAGCCTTGACGTACTCCTTTTCCTACTTGGAACCAGTCTGTTGTTCCATGTCCAGTTCTAACTGTTGCTTCCTGACCTGCATACAGGTTTCTCAAGAGGCAGGTCAGATGGTCTGGTATTCCCATCTCTTGAAGAATTTTCCACAGTTTATTGTGATCCACACAGTCAAAGGCTTTGGCATAGTCAATAAAGCAGAAATAGATGTTTCTCTGGAACTCTCTTGCTTTTTCCATGATCCAGCAGATGTTGGCAATTTGATCTCTGGTTCCTCTGCCTTTTCTAAAACCAGATTGAATATCTGGAAGTTCACGGTTCATGTATTACTGAAGCCTGGCTTGGAGAATTTTGAGCATTACTTTACTAGTGTGTGAAATGAGTGCAATTGTGCAGTAGTTTGGAGAAGGAAATAGCAACCCACTCCAGTGTTCTTGCCTGGAGAATCCCAGGGATAGAGGAGCCTGGTGGGCTGCCGTCTATGGGGTTGCACAGAGTCAGACATGACTGAAGCAACTTAGCAGCAGCAATGCAATAGTTTGAGCATTTGAACATAGATGCAAAAATCCTTAACAAAATTCTAGCAATCAGAATCCAACAACACATTAAAAAGATCATACACCATGATCAAGTGGGCTTTATCCCAGGGATGCAAGGATTCTTCAATATCCACAAATCAATCAATGTAATACACCACAGTAACAAATTGAAAAATAAAAACCATATGATTATCTCAGTAGATGCAGAGAAAGCCTTTGACAAAATTCAACATCCATTTATGATAAAAACTCTCCAGAAAGCAGGAATAAAAGGAACATACCTCAACATAATAAAAGCTATATATGATAAACCCACAGCAAACATTATCCTCAATGGTGAAAAACTGAAAGCATTTCCTCTAAAGTCAGGAACAAGACAAGGGTGCCCACTTTCACCATTACTATTCAACATAGTTTTGGAAGTCTTGGCCACAGCAATCAGAGCAGAAAAAGAAATAAAAGGAATCCAAATTGGAAAAGAAGAAGTAAAACTCTCACTATTTGCAGATGACATGATCCTCTACATAGAAAACCCTAAAGATTCCACCAGAAAATTACTAGAAATAATCAATGACTATAGTAAAGTTGCAGGATATAAAATCAACACACAGAAATCCCTTGCATTCCTATACACTAATAATGAGAAAACAGAAAGAGAAATTAAGGAAACAATTCCATTCACCATTGCAATGGAAAGAATAAAATACTTAGGAATATATCTACCTAAAGAAACTAAAGACCTATATATAGAAAACTATAAAACACTGGTGAAAGAAATCAAAGAGGACACTAATAGATGGAGAAATATACCATGTTCATGGATTGGAAGAATCAATATAGTGAAAATGAGTATACTACCCAAAGCAATTTATAGATTCAACGCAATCCCTATCAAGCTACCAACAGTATTCTTCACAGAGCTAGAACAAATAATTTCACAATTTGTATGGAAATACAAAAAACCTCAAATAGCCAAAGCGATCTTGAGAAAGAAGAATGGAACTGGAGGAAACAACCTACCTGACTTCAGGCTCTACTACAAAGCCACAGTTATCAAGACAGTATGGTACTGGCACAAAGACAGAAATATTGATCAATGGAATAAAATAGAAAGCCCAGAGATAAATCCACGCACATATGGACACCTTATCTTTGACAAAGGAGGCAAGAATATACAATGGATTAAAGACAATCTCTTTAACAAGTGGTGCTGGGAAATCTGGTCAACCACTTGTAAAAGAATGAAACTAGACCACTTTCTAACACCATACACAAAAATAAACTCAAAATGGATTAAAGATCTAAACGTAAGACCAGAAACTATAAAACTCCTAGAGGAGAACATAGGCAAAACACTCTCCGACATACATCACAGTAGGATCCTCTATGACCCACCTCCCAGAATATTGGAAATAAAAGCAAAAATAAACAAATGGGACCTAATTAACCTTAAAAGCTTCTGCACATCAAAGGAAACTATTAGCAAGGTGAAAAGACAGCCTTCAGAATGGGAGAAAATAATAGCAAATGAAGCAACCGACAAACAACTAATCTCAAAAATATACAAGCAACTCCTACAGCTCAACTCCAGAAAAATAAACGACCCAATCAAAAAATGGGCCAAAGAACTAAATAGACATTTCTCCAAAGAAGACATACAGATGGCTGACAAACACATGAAAAGATGCTCAACATCACTCATTATCAGAGAAATGCAAATCAAAACCACTATGAGGTACCATTTCACGCCAGTCAGAATGGCTGTGATCCAAAAGTCTACAAATAATAAATGCTGGAGAGGGTGTGGAGAAAAGGGAACCCTGTTACACTGTTGGTGGGAATGCAAACTAGTACAGCCACTATGGAGAACAGTGTGGAGATTCCTTAAAAAAACTGGAAATAGAACTGCCTTATGATCCAGCAATCCCACTGCTGGGCATACACACTGAGGAAACCAGAAGGGAAAGAGACACGTGTACCCCAATGTTCATTGCAGCACTGTTTATAATAGCCAGGACATGGAAGCAACCTAGATGTCCATCAGCAGATGAATGGATAAGAAAGCTGTGGTACATATACACAATGGAGTATTACTCAGCCATTAAAAAGAATACATTTGAATCAGTTCCAATGAGGTGGATGAAACTGGAGCCTATTATACAGAGTGAAGTAAGCCAGAAGGAAAAACATAAATACAGTATACTAATGCATATATATGGAATTTAGAAATATGGTAACAATAACCCGGTGTACGAGACAGCAAAAGAGACACTGATGTATAGAACAGTCTTATGGAGTCTGTGGGAGAGGGAGAGGGTGGGAAGATTTGGGAGAATGGCATTGAAACATGTAAAATATCATGTAAGAAACGAGTTGCCAGTCCAGGTTCGATGCACGATACTGGATGCTTGGGGCTAGTGCACTGGGACGACCCAGAGGGATGATATGGGGAGGGAGGAGGGAGGAGGGTTCAGGATGGGGAACACATGTATACCTGTGGCGGATTCATTTTGATATTTGGCAAAACTAATACAATTATGTAAAGTTTAAAAATAAAATAAAATTAGAAAAAAAAAAGAAAAAGAAAAGAAAAAAAAAGATGATGCTGTGAAAGTGCTGCACTCAATATGGCAGCACATTTGGAAAACTCAGCAGTAGCCACAGGACTGGAAAGGTCAGTTTTCATTCCAATCCCAAAGCAAGGCAATAGCAAAGAATGCTCAAACCATCTTGTTTTAATTGATGTTTGCCTTACTATTATGAGTTGAACATGTTTCTGTATACTTTTCAGACTTCTAAATTTCCCCTTTTGTAAATTGCCTGCTAATGACGGTTGCCAATTTTTCTTCTGGGGTTAATTTGAAGACTTTCCTTGAATATTCTAGAAAATTAAGATAATCCATTATCGGTTTTAGACATTATTTATAATGTTTTATAATTATATAAATTATATATAATTTTAATGTTTATATAATTATATCAGAGAAGACAATGGCACCCCACTCCAGTACTCTTGCCTGGAAAATCCCGTGGATGGAGGACGCTGGTAGGCTGCAGTCCATGGGGTCGCTAAGAGTCAGACACGACTGAGTGACTTCACTTTTACTTTTTATTTTCATGCATTGGAGAAGGAAATGGCAACCCACTCCAGTGTTCTTGCATGGAGAATCCCAGGGATGGGGGAGCCTGGTGGGCTGCCATCTAGGGTGTCGCACAGAGTCGGACACAACTGGAGTGACTTAGCAGCATGTAATTATATAATGTTATATAATTTTAATTTTTCCCATTCTGTCATGTGTCAAGTAACTCTGATTTTCTTATACTTTTTTGAATAGATGTTCTCAGTTTGAATTTATTAAATGCGTCAGTTTTTGCTTTTATAATCTGTGATTTTAAAGTTTTGAGTATTGTTTCTCTGTCTCTTGGTCAAAAAGATATTCTCTTATATTTTTATACTAACTTTATAGTTTTATTTTTCACATCTAGGTTTATAGTCTAATCTGTAAGTCTAAAATTTGATAACAAAGTTGATGAGGGTGTGGAGAAAGTATTTGCATTTGCTGTTGGGGGGTATACAGAGTCTTGGAGGTCATTTAGATCTTATCAAAAACTTTACAAATTCATTCTTTTGATATAGAAATGCAGCTGATTATAAATGAACAAAAAATTTACCTCCAAATTATATTTTTAAAGTTATTATAATAGTGAAATGCTGAAAATAAGCCAAATATTCAATAATAAGAATTGTAATAATTAAATAATGGTATATTGAACTCTGACATGACACAGCTCGCCAGAAAAGCAAAAACAGTGGGCAATTGTTGTTCAATGGGTATAAAGCTTCAGTTATACATGAAAAATAAGTTCTAGAATTCTGCTGTAGATCATTATGCCTATAATAATAAATAATAAATAAAATTGCTACAAAGCTACAGTAATTAAGAAAATGTAGTAGTAGCACATGGATAGACAGATTAGTTTCCTATTACTGCTGTAACAAGTTGCTACAAATTTGGTGGCTTAATGCTTCTGAAGGGGGTCAGAAATTCAAAATCGGTCTCAGTGAGCTGAAGTCAAGGTGTTGTCAGGGCTGGTTATTTCTGGAAGTTCAGAGAGAATAGTCCCTTTTCTCTGTCTTTTTTAGCTTCCAGATGCCACCTAAATTTCTGGCTTATATCATTTCCTTATATTGTTCCAACCTCTTGCTTCCATCATTGTTTCTCCTACTGATTCTGATCCTACTGCCTCTCTCTTATAAGAATTCTTGTAATTACATTGAGCTCACTGAATAATCCTGGAAAATCTCTCCATCTTGAGATTCTTATTAGTAATCACATCTGCAGTCTCTATTTTTACCAGAAGTAAAAGTTCTGTCATAGTTTCTGGGGATTAGGACCTGGGGTTATTTGGGGGCCAATATTAAGCCTACCATACATATCAACGAATTAGAGAGTCCTTAGGTAAATCCTCAATTTTATGGTCATTGATTTTGACAAGGGTATTGAGACAATTTGATGGGTGCAAGTAACAGTCTTTTCAACAAATGGTTTTGGGACAACTGGGTACCCATGTGAAAAAGAATGAAGTTGAAAAAAAAAAGAGTGAAGTTGGAAAAAAAGAATGAAGTTTAATCCCTACCTCATATTATATGCAAAAATTAACTCAGAAATTGACAATAGAACTAAAACTATAAAATCTTAGAAGAAAACATATGTAAATCTTCATGATCTTGGTTTAGGCAATAGTTTCTTAGCTATGACACCTGAAGCACAAACAACCAAAGGAAAAAAATGGATAAATTGAATCTCATCAAAATTAAAAATGTCTGTGCATCAAAAGACACTACTAAAAGAGTAAAAGTATTTATATAACCCACAGAATAGGAGAAAAAAATTTGTGATCATATATCTGATAAGAAACTTTTTAGTAGGACATATAAAGAACTCTTACAACTCAGCATTAAAAAATGCAAATAACCCAATTAAAAATTGGCAGAAGACCCCCCCCCCCCCACCAATTGGCAGAAGATCCAAGTAGATGTTTCTCTGAAGATACACAAATGACCAATAAGGACTTGAAAAGATGCTCAGCTTCATTAGTCATTAGGAAAATACAAATTAAATTCACAATTAGAGACAACTTCAAACCCAATAAGATGGCTATAATAAGCAAAACAAAATAAGTTTGGTGAAGGTGTGGAGAAGCTGGAACCCTCATACATTGCTCTCTACATAATGTAATATGGTACAGCCTCCATGGAAGACAATTTTTTGGTTCCCAAAAAAGTTAAACACAGAATTACCATGCGACCCAAGAATTCTACTCCTAGGTAGAATTTCATTTAGTCAGGAGAAATGAAAATTTATGTCCACACAAAAATTTGTAGATGAATATTAATAACATTAATTTATAATAGCTAAAATGTGCCATTAGCAGATGAATGTTTAAGCGAAATGTTGTAAGTTCATACAACTGAATATTATTCAGCCATAAAATGGAAAGAATCCGTACATGCTACAGTATGGGTAAACCTTGGAAACATTATGCTAACTGATAGAAGCCAGTTATAAAAGGCAACATATTAAGACTTCCCTGTTGGTTCAGTGGTTAAGACTGCAGGGGGCATGGGTTCAGTCCCTGGTCAGGGGAAGTAAGATACCACATGCTGCATAGCCAAAGATAAACAGAAAAACAATAATGGGGAAGTGTGTTTGACATGGACAGTTGCTTTCAGTTGTCAGCTGAGGGGAAAGCAGCATGTTAGTGTGATAGCATTCACATATGTGTGTTCTTATGTGTGTAAATGATGTTAACACACACATGCACACTTACAGTCACAGTGGATTACTCCAAAATTTTCAGTGTTTTTTTTTTTTTTCCTGGTTTTTGATTACAGGTTTTTATTTTCCTTTTTTCCTTGTTTATAATTTTTTGGAATGAGCATGTCATTTTTTAAAAAAGTTTTTGACTGCACCATGCAGCATGTAAGATCTTAGTTCCTTGGAGTCTTAACCACTGAACCTTCAGGGAAGTTCCTAAATTTATTTTTTATTTTTAATTGAAGGGTAATTACAATTTTGTGTTGGTTTCTGACATTCATCAACATGGATCAGCCATAGGGATATATATGTCTCCTCCCTCTTGAGCCTCCCTCCCACCTTCCACCCCATCCCATCCCTGTAGGTTGTCACAGAGCCCCTGTTTGAGTTCCCTGAGTCATATAGCAAATTCTTACTGGCTATCTATTGTACATGTATTAGTGTATATATTTTCATTCTACTCTCTCCATTCGTCCCACCCTCTTCTTCCTACTGCCCCCCACGTCCATAAGTCTTTTCTTTGTCTGCATCTCCATTGCTGCCCTGCAAAGAAGTTCATCAGTACTATCTTTTTAGAATCCAGTATATGCATTCATATAAAATATTCATTTTTTTCTTTCTGACTTACTTCACTCTGTGTAATAGGCTCTAGGTTCGTTCACCTCACTAGCACTGACTCAAATGTGTTCCTTTTTATGGCTGTGTAATATTCCATTGTATATGTACCACAGCTTCTTTATCCATTCATCTGTTGATGGGCATCTAGGTTCCTTCCATGTCCTAGCTATTGTAAATAGTGCTGCAATGAACACTGGGGTACATGTGTCTTTTTCAGTTATGGTTTTCTCACGGTATATGCCCACTAGTAGGATTGTTGGGTCATATGGTAGTTTTATTTCTAGTTTTTAAAGAAATCTCCATGCTGTCTTCCATAGTGGCTGTATTAACTTACCTTCCCACCAACAGTGCAAGAGGGTACCCTTTTCTCCACACCCTCTTGAACATTTATTGTTTGCAGATTTTTTGATGATGGCCATTCTGACTGGTGTGAGGTGATATCTCATTGTGGTTTTGATTGCATTTCTCTAATAATGAGTGATATTGAGCATCTTTTCATGTGTTGATTAGCCATCTGTATGTCTTCTTTGGGGAAATGTCTGTTTAGGTCTTTTTCCCACTTTTTGATTGGGCTGTTTGTTTTTGTTATTGAGTTGCATATGCTATTTGTATATTTTGGAAATTAATCCTTTTTCAGTTGTTTCATCTGCTATTATTTTCTCTCGTTCTGCCTAATTTTATTAAATAAGAAAAAAAAAAAAAGAAAACTGCTAGCACTTATGGACTCAGATACAGTGGCACTGAGGAAGGAGAAAAGTCCATTAAACTTCAGTTTTTCCCCTGAATATCTCCTCTGTTCCAGGACAAGTGGAAGGAAGGCAGAGCTTGCATCATTGATCAGAATGAATGAGCCTGTTCTTTATCCAGAGTGCAGGGGAAGAAGTGGGGGGGGGGGGTAATGGGCACAGTGTGGTGGCACCCCTGCTTTGTATTTTAGGTGAACTCTCAGAACAGCAGGCATATCCACAATCAAAGGTAAGCGCCCAAACACCCTAAGCTGAGTGGAAATGCGTTTAACAATGCTTATTATTTGTCTGATTGAGTTCTCTACATCTTTAATTTGCATTAGTACAAGTGACCTGTTGTTTTGCATTTGCTTGAAAGTAATTTCCCTTGTATATGTTTGGTGTCCTGGAGTGGCTTGTGAGCTTTCCTGGGCATGGGATCTTGGATTTTCTTCCTGTTCTTGCTCTCCCAGAGTCTGGTAACAGTGCTTGCACACAGCAAGGACATAGCCAGTGTGGATAAAATGGTTGTATTTGCAGAAACCAGGAGAAACTTTAATCATTAAGTAACTCTGCTATCTATTTGCAGCCGGAAAGATATTCTGTTTTATTCTAAAGCCAAAGATTTTTCTCTTTGGTAGGTGGCTCCTACCGTTAAACTGTTTTATAATTAAGAAATGAACTCCAAAAGACTGTTCTATACATCAGTGTCTCTTTTGCTGTCTCGTATACAGGGTTATTGTTACCATCTTTCTAAATTCCATATATATGCATTAGTATACTGTATTGGTGTTTTTCTTTCTGGCTTACTTCACTCTGTATAATCATGTTGATATATGGCAAAACCAATACAATGTTGTAAAGTTAAAAAATAAAATAAAAAGAAATGAACTGCTGTTTTGGCACACATTTTCAAACAAGTTTGTCTTTTTATATTGAGTACCTTTTTCTGCACCACAAATTACCACAAATTTAATGGCTTAAAAATAACACATTTATTATCTCACAGCTTTTGTGGGTCAGAAGTGTGAACATACCTTAGCCGAATCCTCTGCTTAGGGTCTTAGCCGGTTACAGTCAAGGTCTCAGCCAGACTGTGTAATTATTTAACTGGGGAAGAATCTGCTTTCAGGCTCACTTGGGTGGTTGTCAGAGTTCATTCCCTTGGTGGTGTGAGGACAGAGGGTCCCCTGGCGCTATGTTGGCTGCCCTCACTGCTAGGGGTTGCTCACAGTTTTTTGCTTTATGGGTTTCCCCAATATGGCTACTTAGTTCTTTAAGCTTGTACTGTGCCCTGGTCCTGCCTGCACTCAGGGTAAAGGGATTATATAAGAAGGTGGCCCCTAGGAGGAGGGTATCATGGGAAACCTTATGATTTACTTATCAGCCACACTTGTGATTTATTTTAAACTGTATATCAGAAATTGATGCTGTCCTAGACTAGACATTTCATGATTATTTTATGTTTTTAAAATAACTAACATGAGTATTTGACTTACTATAGCTGGACTCACTGCTAAAACACGTGCTTAGCTGGTTGTCTAAAGGAGCTCCGTTTCCGTGACTTGTCAGGGAACATTTGCTAGGAATTGCTGATGCCAAAAACCAAAACTCAGTTGTTGGTATCATATTTATGGAGAATGGCCCATAAGTTACGTCAACTACCCATTCCTAAAGAAATTCTAAAGCCTCTGTAAGCCAGACCTTTGCAGAGCTGGTCCCATTTCTCTGGCTCCCTTAGAAGTGCTTTGACCTGAAGTCATCAGCCTACAGCAAGTGATCCTATAGGAAACAGTACTAGGAAGCATGTTGCTCATGGATTGTGTAATGTAATGTCTAGTCTTAGTACCAGAAATACCTGTCCTTCTCTTGTTTGGCTTATTTCCTGGAGGCACTGTAAATCTTGTTGCTGCTTTTCTTCCTTCACACTGGCTGATTTTATGACTGGCATGCTGTTGGCAGGTGTTCTGGACTTTCAATAGGTGTTTTGTGTATTAACTTGACTCCTGACCCTGTTTTTACCTTCTACCATTTTTTTTCCCACCTTGCTCTGATTTCCTGACCTTTTACCTTCTTTTTACCTACAATTTTATCATGAAATAAAATAAATAAAAATCAGTCATATCATATAAATCCTGTTGGTAATAAGGAAGAGTATAAATATCAATAATTGGTTTGAATGCTACGGGAGTCTCAGAGTGAGCCTTGTAGTTGTGCCTATAGAAGCCAAGAGCCATTTTTCTTAAATGGAAGGGTAGGTGTTGTGCTGAAGCATTTGAATGCACTGGTGCGTTCAGTAATGACTCAGAGATAGTTCTTCTGTGACTGCCACTTGTGTTGGCTGATGGGAATACCAATCCACATGGCTAGGTGCTGGCAAGAGTTAAAAGAGGAGGCATGAGGTTTAGGTGGTGGGGATTGCTCTTACAGAGGAACTAGAATGGGTACAGTGCAGGAGGAAGGGTGAAGCAGAGATGGAGAGGCCCTAGGAGGAAAATTTATTTCATGAGAATCCTACTTGTCCTCAAGTTCAGACTTTTTGCAGGGATGGTTCTTGGGTTGCTAGGAATCATTCTTGGGTTCCCTCTCTTAATCATGCCTATCAGGCCAGGGCTCTACACCAGCTGCGACAGAACAGGTTTGGGAAGCTGTGTACAGGGGCAGTGCGTGGACAGAGTATTTCTATGGAGACAGATTGGTCCACAAAGGGCACTACCCTGTAAGTTGTCAGCTTGAGCCAGAAGGGGAGATGATAGAAACATTTGGCCAGGAGGGAAGCTGGGGCTGAACGTTTGAATGGACTAGATTATCTGTCCTGTTGAAGGGATGACTTGAAATGGTTGGGGCCTAGTGGGTAAAAGAAGTCAGAGTGGGAAAAAAGGTATGGAGTGGAGGAGGGGCAGGTAGCGTGTTGAAGAAATAAGTTTGTATCCACTGGGCCCTTGCAGATTGTTGCAGGGGCCACTTGTTAAAGTTCTATACAGGCCTACACCTTGTATCTTCCTGGAAAAGGCCAGTTAGAAACTTTCTGGGAACTGGCAGTTGTGGCTTGTTGTCATTAAGATGGAGTTAGCCACTGGATTGATTTCTGACTCTGCCTGACACCTACATTGTCTCTACTTGGCCAAAAAGGAGCAGCTAAAAATGGTTTATTCAAATGTCACAATATACTTTCTTCCAGTAACCACGACCTCCATGAAGAACTATTGAATCAGTTGTCAAGTGAGTAAAATTGAGAAATAACACATCATTCAAGTAAAAATAGCTCTATTTTCAGGACTAGTATTGGAAAAAGCTAAGATAAAAATCTCCTTTTAGCTTTCTTTCCATTCCCCGCCACACTCCACACTTCTTCCAAGATGGTTTGGTTTTTATTTTTTTTTCCTCTACTAAACTGCTTCCTACAAATCTTGGCTTCATTTTTAGATTTAAGGAGTGATAAGGTAATGTACAGACTCATTCATTTGCCCTTTTCTTAATCCATGGGGTCGCAAAGAGTCGGACACGACTGAACTCCTTCTGTGTGTGTCTGTGTGTGTGTTAAATTTAAGTGAAGAAAGTCTAACATTACACACCTGCATGTGCCAGGAACTTCATACATGTGATCCCCCCTAAATCCTTGCAATCCATGAAGTAGGAATGATATGTTTTACATATGGGGAAATTGACACTCCATGACAGACAGGTTCTATAGGCTTGTTCAAGCTTATGCAGGTATTAAGTGGAGGAGCCACAATTCAGATCCAGCACTTTCTGATCTCAAAACCCTTTTGGTTGGCTTCTATGTTGATGCCTACTTCTTAAAGTTGTGGTCAGGATTAAATAAGATAATACATGTAAGGTACCTACTTAGCAGAGCAGTATACATAAATAGATCAATAAAGGGCAGCTATTACCAGCATTACAACCACCACTATTCTGCCTTCCATATAGTTGAGGTTCCCTGGAATACAGGGTGTGTGAACAACTCCCTGCAGGGTCTGTGCATAAGTGAGACAGTTTTAACTGTATAGTGATGCTCATTTACTGAATGTGAACCATATATTAGAGCCTTTTTCAAGTTTTCTCCTTTATTATCTTTTCATCTGACAACATTGTTAAGTTGGTATTTAAAAAACTTTAAAAAAATATAGTTAATTTACAATACTGTGTCAGTTTCAGATGTACAATTATACAAGTGATTCAATTATACATATATAAACATATATATTCTTTTTTATATTCTCTTATATTTTTGCAATAGCTTCCTATGCTATACAGTAGATACTTGTTTATCTGTTTTATATATAGTAATGTGTATCTTTTAATCCCAATCTCCTAATTTATCCATCCCCTTCTGTTCCTTTTGGTAACTACAAGTTTGTTTTCTATGTCTATTCAGAGTATATTTATATTTTGTAAATAAGTTCATTTCTATCATTTCTTCAGATTCTACATATAAGTGATATCATATGATCTTTGTTTTAGTTCACTTAGTATGATAATCTCTAAGTCCATCCATGTTGCTGCAAATGGCATTATTTTTTCTTTTTTTATGGCTGAGTAATAGCCATGAAATTAAAAGACGCTTACTCCTTGGAAGAAAAGTTATGACCAACCAAGATAGCATATTGAAAAGCAGAGACATTACTTTGCCAACAAAGGTCCGTTTAGTCAAGGCTATGGTTTTTCCAGTGGTCATGTATGGATGTGAGTGTTGGACTGTGAAGAAAGCTGAGCACCGAAGAGTTGATGCTTTTGAACTGTGGTGTTGGAGAAGACTCTTGAGAGTCCCTTGGACTGCAGGGAGATCCAACCAGTCCATTCTAAAGGAGTTCCACCCTGGGATTCCTTTGGAAGCAATGATGCTAAAGCTGAAACTCCAGTACTTTGGCCACCTCATGTGAAGAGTTGACTCATTGGAAAAGACTCTGATGCTGGAATGGATTGGGGGCAGGAGGAGAAGGGGACGACAGAGGATGAGATGGCTGGATGGCATCACCGACTCGATGGATGTGAGTCTGAGTGAACTCCGGGAGTTGGTGGTGGACAGGGAGGCCTGGTGTGCTGTGATTCATGGGGTCGCAAAGAGTCGGACACGACTGAGCGACTGAACTGAACTGAACTGAATATTCCATTGTGTGTGTGTGATATGTGTATATATATACATATACCACATCTTTTTTATCCATTCCTCTGTTGACGCACATTTAGGTTGCTTCTACGTTTTGGCTATTGTAAATAGTGCTGCTATGAACATTTGGGTGCCTCTAAGTGTGTCCTTGAGGTCACAAAGAGTTGGACACAACTGGGCAACTGAACAACACAAGTGTGTGAAAGAGTGTCACTAAGTCATGTCCAACTCTTTTGTGACCCCATGGACTGGTCAGGCTCCTCTGTGCATGGAATTCTCCAGGCAAGATTACTAGAGTGGGTTGCCATTTCCTTCTCCAGAGTGTCTTCCTGACCCAAGGATTGAACCCGGGTCTCCTGCATTGCAGGTGGATTATTTACCATCTGAACTACCAAGGATATAATTATTGCTGTCAAATGGCCTCCTGGTTAGCCAGACAAACCAGTATACTTGGAAGATGAAAGCCCAAAGAGTGAGTCTGTGCAGCTGGGCAAGAGAATCTCATGCCAAGGATGCTCTCCAGAGACTTTGCTGGCAGAATTTCATCTTTTTTACTTCTCTTGGTGTCTTGCCTCACTCATAGACAAAGCTTCCAGAATTCTCTCCAAGTTTGTATCTGCTAGAACACTCTCCTGCATTTCTCGAAGAGAAGCAGCCACAAGAAACGATGGAGGGATGTCTAAAAAGTCATCGCACTGGTTTTTAGAGATGAGTTTGTGTTACAGGGGCACACAAGAAGGTCACAGAATTGTTCCAACCCCGTATATCAAACCCTGCAGAGAAACAATATTAGTTTCTTCTATTCAATAGACTGCTGAGCATTCTTTCTGCCCAAAGACAGCTCTGACTGTCAGCCTCTGCCTTCTTCAGTCTCCAGCCCATGGACTCAGCCCCAATCCACCATGAGGCAGAAAGGATATTAATCATTCCATCCCTATCATCAGGTGGGGTCTGGACCTACTTTTATTGCCAGGCTTATATCCACTTTGCTTGAGAGGAACCCATGCAACCAGGCCATGTGACTGGGTTGTTGCCTTGTTTTTATCCACCTGGCCCACCAGTTCTCCACGTTCCTCTAAACCATCTTCTACCAGTCTATAATCCTTGACCCACTCTTTCTCTGGAGCCTGGACCTGGCCCTTACAATCTCAGCTGCTCAGTTTCCACTTCTCAGGTGCTGATGTGTGCTGCTAGCTGCCTTGGCCTATGGAAGCTGGCCACACTTGAGAATCATAGCTCCCCACATAAGCTTTTGGGCTAAGTGTAGTGGACTGTCCACCACTCTGTTCAGAGACTAGACCTTTGCCTGTTCACAGCTTTCTTCTCCCCTCGACTAGCTCACTGCAGTGGTCCTTTTGGCTCCTGTCTGAACTTGTACTGCTTATACATCATGATACATAGACGAGTACTCAACCATCTTTGTGATGTGATGAATGTGTTGTGTTATCATGGAGAGAACTGGAAAAGAGTGATTTTTCTAACCACAGCTAGCAACTGCCTTTTTCTTTACACCTTTTGTGTGAGTTGGAACAGCTTCTCTTTCACATGCCATGTAGTGACAGCTCTCATAACTTTTGGTGTATTAGTGAACTCAAGGTATACTGTTGGGACAGAAGACATGGGTTTGAGTTTGTAGATCTGTTATTGTGTGGGACCTTGGGTATGATGCCCCACCTTGCTGGATCCTAGTTTCCTCATCTATAAAAAGTGGGGGTGATAATGGTTATATATCTCATGATATATAGTGATGAGAAGATGAAAGAATGAATGTGAAAATGTTTCATGACATACTCTTTATCCTGTAGAGGAGAACCTTGCAAGTTATGAAATTTTATGACCAGAATTTTATGTTTTGTTTCTCACATGTGAAGATGTGCATGTGGGTATCAGGACATCTAGTGGCCAAAAAGTCTGACCACCAACTGATGGATGCTTATAAGACATCCAGTGGGCTTTCATATCTTAGATTTAGCTGTGGCTCTGTGACTTAGTGCATAGAAAATCAAACATTACACATTTGATTACAGCCAAATCCATATATGAGGAGGCAGCATGTAGTAGTGAAAAGAACATGGACTTGAGACAACCTGAATTCAGATTTCAGCTTAGCTGCTTAATGGTTGGGTGAACTTGGGCATATTAATCGATCTCTTTACATCTCAGTTTCATCACAATAATACCACCCACAAATGATTGATTTTTTTAAAGATCCAATCCAACCATTTTGGTCTATTGATTGGAACATTCAGCTCACTTATACTTAATGTATTTACAAATATATTTGGGATTAAACTTACTATTTTATAGTATTGTTCTTTGTTTTCTTCTGTGCCTTTCTTTCAGTTAATTATTTTTAATCATGCTATTATTTTCCCTTTGCCACTTAGAAAGTTATATACTCTATTTATTTAGATGTTAGCCTGTAAATTAAAACATGCCTAAATAACATCGAATTCTAAAGTGAGTCTAAGCCTTTATCCTACTCCCAGATACTGTAAGAATTTTGGAACTCATTTATATTTTGTCCTCTCCTTCTCACCTCAAGCTTATATACTTTTTGGTATTAAAATCTATTGCATTTCATTTTTGTTTTTAATACCTCTAGACATTATTATTATTGCTTTTATAGTTAATGTTCATTTATATTTGCCCACATTTTTATTACTTTATTTTTCAGTCTTTTTTACACCTCAGATATTCCATCTGGTATATTTTCTTTTGACTTTAAATAAATCTTTATTAGTAAATACTTTTTAGTAAAAGTATACACTAATGCTAGATCTGACAGACTGCCTGATGAACTATGGACAGAGTTTCGTGACATTGTACAGGAGACAGGAATGAAGACCATCCCCAAGAAAAAGAAATGCAAAAAAGCAAAATGGCTGTCTGAGGAGGCCTTATAAATAGCTGTGTAAAGAAGGGAAGTGAAAAGCAAAGGAGAAAAGGAAAGATATACCCATTTGAATGCACAGTTCCAAAGAACAGCAAGGAGAGATTAAAAAGCCTTCCTCAGTGATCAATGCAAAGAAATAGAGGAAAACAATAGAATGGGAAAGACTAGAGATCTCTTAAAGAAAATTAGAGATACCAAGGGAACATTTCATGCAAAGATGGGCTCAATAAAGGACAAAAATGGTAGGGAACTAACAGAAGCAGAAGATATTAAGAAGAGGTGGCAAGAATACAAAGAAGAACTGTACAATAAAGATCTTCACGACCAAGATAATCACGATGGTGTGATCACTCACCTAGAGCCAGACATCCTGGAACGTGAAGTCAAGTGGGGCTTAAGAAGCATCACTACGAACAAAGCTAGTGGAGGTGATGGAATTCCAGTTGAGCTATTTCAAATCCTAAAAGATGATGCTGTGAAAGTGCTGCACTCAATATGCCAGCAAATTTGGAAAACTCAGCAGTGGCCACAGGACTGGAAAAGGTCAGTTTCATTCCAGTCCCAAAAAAGGCAATGCCAAAGAATGATCAAACTACCACACAATTGCACTCATCTCACACGCTAGTAAAGTAATGCTCAAAATTCTCCAAGCCAGGCTTCAGCAATACGTGAATTGTGAACTTCCAGATGTTCAAACTGGTTTTAGAAAAGGCAGAGGAACCAGAGATCAAATTGTCAACATCCACTGGATCATCAAGAAAGCAAAAGAGTTCCCGAAAAACACCTATTTCTGCTTTATTGACTATGCCAAAGCCTTTGACTGTGTGGATCACAATAAACTGTGGAAAATTCTTCAAGAGATGGGAATACCAGACCACCTGACCTGCCTCTTGAGAAACCTGTATGCAGGTCAGGAAGCAACAGTTAGAACTGGACATGGAACAACAGACTGGTTCCAAATAGGAAAAGGAGTACGTCAAGGCTGAATATTGTCACCCTGCTTATTTAACTTATATGCAGAGTGCATCATGAGAAACGCTGGGCGGGAGGAAGCACAAGCTGGAATCAAGATTTCCGGGAGAAATATCAATAACCTCAGATATGCAGATAACACCACCCTTATGGCAGAAAGTGAAGGAGAACTAATGAGCCTCTTGATGAAAGTGAAAGAGGAGAGTGAAAAAGTTGGCTTAAAACTCAACATTCAGAAAACTAAGATCATGGCATCTGGTCCCATCACTTCATGGCAAATAGATGGGGAAGCAGTGGAAACAGTGGCTGACTTTATTTTTCTGGGCTCCAAAATCATTGCAGATGGTGATTGCAGCCATGAAATTAAAAGACACTTAGTCCTTGGGAGGAAAGTTATGACCAACATAGACAGCATATTTAAAAGCAGAGACATTATTTTGTCAACAAAGATCCGTTTAGTCGAGGCTATGGTTTTTCCAGTAGTCATGTATGGATGTGAGAGTTGGACTATAAAGAAAACTGAGCACCTAAGTATTGATGCTTTTGAACTGTGGTGTTGGAGAAGACTCTTGAGAGTCCCTTGGACTGCAAAGAGATCCAACCAGTCCATCCTAAAGGAGATAAGTCCTGGGTGTTCTTTGGAAGGACTGATGTTGAAGCTGAAACTTAAATACTTTGGCCACCTGATGGGAAGAGCTGACTCATTTGAAGAGGCCCTGATGCTGGGAAAGATTGAAGGTGGGAGGAGAAGGGGAGGACAGAGGATGAGATGGTTGGATGGCATCACCGACTCAATGGACATGGGTTTGGGTGGACTCTGGGAGTTGGTGATGGACAGGGAGGCCTGGCGTGCTGTGGTTCATGGTGTCGCAAAGAGTTGGACTCGAATGAGCAACTGAACTGAACTGAACTGAATGCTTATTATTATTAATATTATTATTATAATTGCCTGTAGTTGTCTGTGTTTTGCATTGATTCAAAAAAAATATTTCTGTAGCCTGTAGAATTCTAGGTGGATAGTTATTTGGGGGTACTCCCTGGTGGTTCAGTGGTTAGGACCTTTCACTGCTGGGGCCAGGTGTGATCCCTGGCCCAAGAACTAACACCTTCAAGCCATGTGGTATGGACAGAAAGGAAAAAAAAAATTTGTTCAACATATTGAAATAGCCTATTGTCTTTTGTTGCTGGTTTTGAGAGGTCAGCTATCTATTTGGTTATTCCTCTGAAGTTGACTTGTCTTTTTTATCCTACTTTTAAATTCATCCTCCCACACCACACATACCTCAAATCTGTCTCTGTATAGTTTCATTACTATGTGTCTAGGCATGAATTTCTTTTCCTGTAGCCTGCTTGGAATTCACTGGACCTTTTGAATCTTAGAATTTTGTCATTATTCTGCCTACGGTGACCATGTGATATCTTCTCACAGCCAGGACTCTTCCTAGAGTGAAAGGAGGTGATATTAATTATTAAACTGGCATAACAGGCCTAAGGTACGACTATCCCAAGCAAACAGAATACATATGGTCACTATACCCCTCTCTCTCTCCAGCCATCTTATGCTTAATACAGTTTGCATGGTATTTTTTTCCCCAGTCATTTACTTTTGACCTGTCACAGTTTTATTCTTAGTTTGTATCTTGTTGGCAGTGTATAGTTCAGTTTTGCTTTTTTATCCATTCTGAGAATCGGATTTAGGCTTACCATTTTGTTGTTTCCTGTTTGTCTCGTTTCTTTTTGGCTGTTGTTTGTATCCTATTTTCCGCTTTCATGTTGATTATTTGAACATATTTTAGTATTCTATTTTATCAATTGCCTTTTTAGCTGTAATAATTTATATTAGTTTTTAGTGATTGTCTTAGCAATTAAAATATACATTCCTGAGCTTTACCAATCTATTTAGAATTAATACGATGCCATTTAATGTAAAATGTAGAAACTTTTTAACCATATAGATCCCTTTAATCCCCATTTCATCCTTTATGTTATAATTGCCATATACCACATCTACCTACATTGAAAATCAGAAAAGAAAGTGTTATACTTTTTAAAAATAATCATGTATGATTTAAAGAATTTAAGAAGTAGACCACTTCTAATGCTTTTCATTTGTTCTTGAAGATCCAGGTTTTCCCCCAGTACTGTTTCCCTTTAGTGTAAAGAACACTGCAATGTGTCCTCTTAGTTCTCCTTTTTCTACAAATTTATTTATTTTGCCTTCATTCCTAAGGGATATTTTCACTTGATATAGAATTCTGGGTGACTTTCTTCCCTCCCATCACTTTAAGCATGCTCCACCATCTTATATTCTTCATATTTTCTGATGAGAAATCTATGGTCATCCTGCTTCACTGTCATCAGATAAATGAAAATTAAAATCACAGTATGGGACCAGTAACTTCTGAAAGGGGTAACTGTTTACTTGACAAAATACAAAAGCTACCTGAGGATTCTGATGTAAAAATATAAGTAGAAAAACTGTGGAGGAGACCTGCAATTCAAAGAAGCAACATGCCTGGGCATGAGTTTTGTGCTATTTGTTTCTGTCTTCATAGCTTTGCCCCAAGGGCAGGCACTCAGTTGTTTCCTGAGGCAGGGCAACAAAGGCAGCTTCCATTCTGATAGAAATGGTTCTGATTTCTGCCCAAGAGAACCAGGGAAAGAAATCCAGACAGTCATGACTAGAGTGTGAGGTGTAATTCCCAGAGGGGAGAGTTGGAGAAAGGGATCTCCTATTTCTGTGTATGAACACCAGGGACGTCTCAGGCTGACTCCTGAACCAGTAGTTATAGAGCAGACTTAAAGAAGCAGAGTGAAGACTTAAAGACTTAATAGTTAAACCACCACCATGCATGGGCCATGGTTATTTTGTTTGTATTATGTAATCTCCACTCGGTTTTTTTCCTGTTTTTGATTTTTATTATTAATTTATTTCTGTTATTAATTTCTGTTTATATTTCTGTTATTAATTTCTATTCTATTTTAGTTAAAAAGCATGCTGAATGGTTTTAATATTTTATAATATGTAGAGGTTTTTTTCATGGCTTAGCATGTCAGTTCAGTTCAGTTCAGTTCAGTCACTCAGTCATGTCCGACTCTTTGCAACCCCATGGACTGCAGCATGCCAGGCCTCCCTGTTCATCACCAACTCCTGGAGTTCATTCAAACTCATGTCCATTGAGTCGGTGATGCCATCCAACCATCTCATCCTCAGTCGTCCCCTTCTCCTCCTGCCTTCAATCTTTCTCATTTTCAGTCTTTTCAAATGAGACAGCTCTTTGCATCAGGTGGCCAAAGTATTGGAGTTTCAGCTTCAACATCAGTCCTTCCAATGAACATTCAGGACTGATTTCCTTTAGGATGGACTGGTTGGATCTCCTTGCAGTCCAAGAGACTCTCAAAAGTCTTCTCCAACACCACAGTTCAAAAGCATCATTCTTCAGCGCTCAGCTTTCTTTATAGTCCAACTCTCACATCCATACATGACTAGGCTCAGCGTATAGTAGATTTTAATAACTTCCGGGTGCCCTTAAAAGAATGTGAATTCTGGCTCTTTTGGATGCAGGGATCTGTAAATGAATATTGCATCGCCTTTGTTAATTGTTCTCTTCGGAACTTTTATGTGTATACTGATAGTTTTGTCTGCCTGGTCTAACTATTAAGATTGATGGAGATGGGCAATAAGATCCTACTGTATAGCACAGGGAACTATATTCAATATCCTATGATAAGCCATAATGGAAAAGAATATAAAAAAGAATATATATATATATATATAACTGAGTTACCTTGCTTTACAGCAGAAATTAACACAGCATTGTATATGAACTATACCTCAATTAAAAATATTGATGGGTAGTATTCCTTTATTATTGTGGAGTTGTCTATTTCTCATTTTAGTTTTCTCAGGATTTTTGCTATGTGTAATAAACTTAAAAGCTATATTACTATGTATATACCATTTTAGGATAGTGATATCTTATTGATTATATTGAAATCTTTGTCATCATAGAGATATTGAGGAGGTATTGACCTCTTTTTAACATTTAAAAAGTCTTACTTATTTTTTAACATTAAAAAATTTTAATACAATTTTTAAAGGTTCCTTTCCATTTACAGTTATTACAATATATTGGCTATATCCCCCATGTTGTATGATACATCTTTGAGCGCGTCTTACACCCAGTAGTTTGTGCCTTCCACTCCCCCACTCCTACACTGCTCCCCACTGGTAAACACTAGTTTGTTCTCTGTATCCATGCATCTGCTTGTTTTCTGTTATGTTCACTAGTTTGTTGTATTTTTTAGATTTCACATATAGGTGATATAGTATTTGTCTTTCTCTGTCTGGCTTATTTCACTTAGCCCTCTAAGTCCATCCATGTTAGTTCATTCTTGGGTTCTTCATTCTTTCCTGCATTTCCACATTCTGTCTGGGGTCCCTTTCTTCTGCCTCATGGACTCCCCTTATTCTTGTTGTAGTGCAGGGCTTGGAATGTTTGTATACTCCCTAGAATATTAGAGCATCTAGTCCTAGTTGTTACTGAAGCTCTCTCAGGCAGTTAAACTAGGATTTTTATAATGTATCCATATTTAATTAGTTATTGCAACAGGAGTATTTATTGCCCATGATTTATTACATTTTACCTCAAGGTTGAAGTTGTGTGATTATTTTTAATGTCTCTTTCTTGAACTCAGTTGTAAGCTATGTGAAGGTAGGAACATTGTCTGCTTTGCTGATTTGGGGTTGTCTGACATTTATAGGTTATTTGTGAATAAGTGAATGCATGATTAAGGGAGATGATGTCTATACAAATAGCTGGTTACATTGTAGGTTCTTGATAAAATTAATGGTACTTTTACTTCTTAACTCTCTGATTTCTGTCAACTGTATATCATACTAGAGTGGAGGCTAAAATCTGTACCTATTATCAGATATTTTTGCCTGCCTTTTAATAGAGGGAGTAAGAGAAGGTGTCAGGGGAGGCTACAGAGCTGGGATGTTGAGATACAACTGGCTGACTTACTTATATAGGTTTACTGGAGCTAAGTCTTGTAGCTGACAGTATGAGGATTTGACTCATTTCATTCTATGGTTTTGAGATTTGGGTTACACCAGTGGATGATTTGTGAAGTAACCACTCTCATACTTCAGCAGCAGAAGCATCTTAAGCTGTACTTAATCTATTTATGAATTCAACTGGAGAATGTCATGATAATTACTTAGCATCCTCTGTGTGTAAGAATCTGCAAATGAGCAGAGGCACCCAGGGAAAATGAGGTGCAATTGTATAGCATAATGTGACCCCATGGATACAGGAAGCAGGGAGACTACTATTCTACTCGTTAGATTAATAAGGTTTTTGATATATACGAAAATAGTGTTATATAAGTATCTGGCTTTCAATATGTGTCTTAGGGCCTTGTAAAAGTGTTGCTGCTCCCCTGCATTCTAGAATCAAGAGCCATATTAGTAGGATATAGCCAATTATAAGTGAGACAGCCACTCTGGTTATCAATTGTTATGACACAAATTGAGAGTAGAGGATTTATACTTGGTCATTTTTCAAAAAGGAGGTTCTAAGAGAAATTCATTGGCTTGTCTGAAATTCTTAAATTATTATCCTCAGAGCTGTGACATTTTTAGAAGAGGAGCATCATATTGCCTCCAAAGATAATACATCATAGCAGATGAAACATAAAAGGAATTTTTGAGTGATTCAATACAACGATGTTCTTTTGCTTTTTAAAGCATTTCATTTTCTTTAAAAGCCAAAAGTTTCTACATTTTAACAATTCCATTTGCTCTCCCATCTTGGGAATAAGGTAGAAGCCAGTTCTTCCAAGTTCTCTGAGTCATTTGGCTTATACGTGGATAGCATTTTACAATTGACAGAGCCCACTCCCATTTATTTTCATATTTGGTCTCATAGTAATCCTTTGAACTAGGCAGGGGAAAGAGTTGATATCTGTCTTATAGATATGGAAACCAAGACTCTGAGTCCTGGCCAGTGTTCTTGCCTTTATTCACTCTGCCATCCCAGAAGCTGAGTTTATGTTGGATCTAACTTCATTATTATTTGTTCAACCATCAGTTGAAAGTGAGTGTTAGTCACTCAGTCATGTCTGACTCTTTGCGACCCCATGGACTGTAGCCCACCAGGCTCCTCTGTGAATGGAATTTTCCAGGCAAGAATACTGGCATGGGTAGCTATTCCCTTCTCCAGGGGACTTTCCCAACCCAGGGATTGAACCCTGGTCTACCACATTACAGGCAGATTCTTTACCATCTGAGCCATCACTCAAACCCCTACATTTCAGCTTGTAGTATATAAGAAAGGAAACACAGATAAATTTTTGAATTCTTGCTGGATCAAAAGACCTATTTTCTCAAATATTTAATTAGATTTGTGTATAGTAACCTACCTTGAACTCTGCTTTCATCTGAGAAATACTGTCACAGTAAAATATGTCTGGGAAGAAAAATATCAAAAGTTAAAAAACATGCAGGTTGAGATGAAATGCCTGACTTAAAAAAAAAAAAATTCTTGCAAAGATAGCTTTCCCATTCAAATGACAGAAATGAGTGGTGAGACAGGGAAAAGTCTACAGCAGAGAGGACAAACATGATTATTAATTCATTAGTAAACTGCCTTTTCCTCCTGTAGCATCTGTCATTTTCCTTCTATCAAGTCTAGTCTGTTTTTCTATTGATGATGAACTCTCAGATAAAAAAATAATCAGACTTGGTAATTCTGTTTATAACTGAGTATAGCCATTTTATGTTGCACAATGAAAAGTTTTCAGCCAGGGGTTAGATGAATCTGCCTTTTTTGTGTGGCTAATTGAATTGTCAATAGTACTTCGTCATAAGCTTTGCAAGTTATTTTTATAAAGCATTAGGCCTACAGAATTGGCCTTGGCGATACCCCAGGGCCTGGGAGTACCTCTGCTCTGCCACTCCACCCCCATTCCTGTCCCTATTGCTTTATTACCAACTAATGTAGGTTCTCTGTCTCTCTGTCTCTGTGTATACACACACACACACACACACACACACACACACACACAGAGTTCCCAAATAATTGCCTGGAGTGAACATTTTATTTAGTGTTCAGTTCAGTTCAGTCACTCAGTCGTGTACAACTCTTTGCGACCCCATGAATCGCAGCACGCCAGGCCTCCCTGTCCATCACCAACTCCCAGAGTTCACACCAGACTCACGTCCATCGAGTCAGTGATGCCATCCAGCCATTTCATCCTCTGTAGTCCCCTTCTCCTCCTACCCCCAATCCCTCCCAGCATCAAAGTCTTTTCCAATGAGTCAACTCTTCGCATTAGGTGTATAGCTACTTTAATACATTTACCTTATTTTTATTCTGAGTTGACTAGTTGATTTGGGATTTTAAATCATTTATTCAAAGAATATTTATTGAATACCCACTGTGTGCTAGGTACTGTTCTGTGTCCTATGGATAAAGCAGAGAACAAGATAGGAAGAAAATCTCTGATCTCATAGACTCTGCAATTCAGTGTCAGAGGAGACAAATTAAACAGTAAAGAAAATGTAGAGTAACTCGGTGATGAATGCTGTGAGTAGAATCAGGGAGCACAGGCGGACAGGGAACACACCTGTGGTGTGTGGGAGAGGGTGCCATTTGGAATTGGGTGGCAAGAAGAGGTCTCACTGACAAGGTGCCATTTGAATTAAGATTTGAAGGAGCTGAGAGAATAATGCATGCAGACATCTGAGGAAAGAACATTCTAGGCAAAGGGAGAGCATCCAAGTGCAAAGACCCTCAGATGGACCTGTGCGTAGCTAGGTCTGTGAAATGCCAGGTGACTGGAATTGAGTAAGGGAGGTAGAACCTGGCTGGAGGCCTTAAGATGTCATGGAGGACTGTTGGGAGCCAGTAGGGAAGTGATATGATCTGACATGTGTTTAATGGATCACCATGCCCACTGTGTTGAAAACCAATGTTAAGCAGCAAGGGCAGAAGTGGACCAGTGAGGAGGCTGCTGCAGCACCCTAAGGCAGAGATGCTAGGGGCTGGAACAGGTGGCAACAGGGGCAGAGGTGAGAGATGATGGGGTTCTAAGTGTAGTCAGAAGCTATTGCCCATAGGATTTTCTTACAGAAGGCTGAGCACTGAAGAATTGATGCTTTTGAACTGTGGTGTTGGAGAAGACTCTTGAGAGTCCCTTGGTCTGCATGGAGATCAAACCAGTCCATCCTAAAGGAATTCACCCCTGAATATTCATTGGAAGGACGAATGCTGAAGCTGAAGCTCCAATGCTTTGGCCACCTGATGCAAAGAGCTGGAAAAGGCCTCAATGGAAAAGGCCTTGATGCTGGGAAAGACTGAAGGCAGGAGGAGGAGGAGATGACAGAGGACGAGATGGTTGGATGGCATCACTGACTCGATGGACATGAGTTTGAGCAAGCTCCGGGAGTTGGTGATGGACAGGGAGGCCTGGTGTGCTGCAACCCATGGGGTCGCAAAGTGTTGGACACGACTGAATGACTGAACAACAACAGATTGTGTGTAGATATGAAAGAATGAGAGGAGTCAGGATGACTTGAAGGATTTGACCTGAACAACTAGAAGGGTGGGGTTGTTATTAACTTCAATGGGGAATATTGAGGAGGAGCAGGTTTCAGGGGAAGTCTGGGCTTTGGTTTTGGACATGTTAAACTTGAGATACCTGTTAGATATTCAGGGGGAGTTATTGAGAAGGCAGCTGGACACATCTGGGCTTCAGAAGATACATATATGTGCATTGGAGAGTTGTCTGCATAGAGATGGAATTTAAAGACAGAGGACATGATGAGATCATGAAGGGAGTAAGTGTAGAGAAAAATGTCCAAATACTGGGCCCTGAAGTCTTTTGACATTTAAAGGTGAGATAGATGTGAAAGAGCTAGTAAAAGTGACTGAAATAGAGATGCAGGTAGGTGGTCTGAGAGACCCCAAGTGTGTGCCTGACAGTGCATGCAAATGCAGCAGTCACTTCATCTATTAGGCCTTGCTTCCTCCCTCAGCTGGAGGGGCTTCACAGAGTCAACTGTATGTAAGGGGTCTCCTCACTTATTTTTAAAGTTTAGTCAGATATAATTCCCTTGCAAGGGGATTGGTACAAGACGGCAAAGATATTGGGCAGTGACAGATGTGTCAAAGCAAATATTGTAATGGAACCACTCTTTGTTCCAGTGAATGCAGCGTGTGACAGTGAAGACACTGTCGTATTCTGTCATCATGACGGATTAATTTAGTGCTTTGCCCATTTCTTTTTCATTTGGGGGATAGGGTGTGGTAAGAGAGAAATGGAAAGGTCAGCATGAGGCAAGAGAGACTAACCATTTGAACATTTGACATTGTTTATTCTGACATACAACAGTAGGTCACACAAAAGAGGACCCAGGAGCTGTTTTTCCCCTCTGTGACCATTAAATGTCATGTCACCAGTGACAGCATGGTGGCTGATTCCATATTCTTGTTTGTTTGAAGAGCCATTCTTGAGACATAGATTTCTTCTGAGGCAGAAGGTTAAGGCCACATGAATTGTGAATTGAATAGTCAGCTCAACTTTTGGTTCTTTGCTCTTTGGCTTTTACCTTCCCTGAACTTGCCTGCCAGCATCTGTCATTTGTAAGAATCAATTTAGAAAATCGGTGAGCAGGTGTGCATTCTGAGCATCCCTTCAAGTCCCAGGTGAGCCCTCCTAGAGCACAGTGGCACTGCAGCATCCTTGCTGGTACCTAGGAATAGGACTAATTAATTTTCAGTGCCTTTCCCCATCTGAGAATTTTGGTCAGAAAGACTCATTTCTAAAAGATGGCCTGGAGCAGATTTAAGCACAGAGCCCTTTAATTGGCGTGAGCGAGCAACAGTTGGACTTTGTGAATTGAGCTCTTCCACAGTAAGCCAGAGTGCATAGAGACAGCTCTAATTGCCTCTCAGCTCCCCAGAGGAGGAGACAAAAGAGAAAAAAGAAAGCAGAGCAGTGAATGGCCTGACCAGATTAGCCCATGGGCATTGTTTCTGCAGCCTGTTTCTGCAGGTGAACCCTACTTTGAAAATAAAACGTTAGAATTATAAACAGGCACTGTAGCAGCTGGACTACGTCATCTTTTTTAAATTTTGATGTAAAGTTTCAAAAATCTGTTTCTGTGAATCATACCTCAAAGGGAGCAGGCTTAATTTTTGGACCTGTCAGATTTTCTGAAACCTTCATTTTCTTTTTGGGATAGGCTTATCAAATTTAGGCCCCTGTAGCTTTAAATACTAAAATATTCTCTTGGTTATTACACACACACACACACACACACACACACACACACACACACACAGTGTGCTGGTTTATGAGAGCTTTTTATTTCAAAGGAGAACTGTCAAATTAGTGAAAGAATAAAGAGTATAGAGTATGCACTCAATGATAAGATGTCACATTTTATACGGAAGGAATCATGCTTTTAGACAGGTAGGCTATTAATAAACTCTTTCCATAAATATATACTATGTGTATGAGTCCAAGAAAAATTGTGAAGGAGAAATACTGATAGTGCTGCCATACTTGTCTTCTATGTTGTAGTCTCTTCTTAAGGCCATTGTAGTTCATGGTTAGGAGACTAGCTGGGCACCCTGGGGGCTCTCCATCACACCCTTGCACTGATTTGCTGGAAGATTTTGGGGAACACATTTCAGCATTCTCTAATGGGCTTTCTTCATTTACTAAGAGGAATGTGGTGAGATGACGAAAGCCATGCTTTGCCACATGCGAGGTCAGCAGCACCAGGGCTGAGTCCATGAAGCACTGCTGAAACCCCTGGAGCTCTAGGGGCTGGTGGGTCAGCAGTTTCAAAAATGCCTGTTGTGCACTGAGTTTTAGGACTTATGCCTTCTCACGTAGCTTCAGATTCTGACAACTGGGTTGAAATACTGAAGGTTTAGGTGATAAGGCATCCTTTTTGTTCAAGCTGCCTGTTACATGATAAGATCCTTGGGGCCACCCTTCACTGCTCCTCACCCTGGCAGGACCTGAAGAGGTTTTGGAATTGTGTTCTCTGAGGGCCCCATGTCTTGGTGCCACTGTGGGCTCATCCACACCTTGGCTGGACACCTGCTTCTGTCTGGGGCCCACAGACCTCAGCCTCTTTATTTACCTCAGCCTGCTGAGTGCCAGGTGGAGTGCAGGTTAAGTAGTGTCAAGATTCGATTGTTCCTCACCAGACTGTCTTCTCATATCTATGTGTTTACTTATTTACTTAATCATTCAAACATTTTCTAGAAATAACTGTGAGATAGATCCTGTGATACTTTATATCAAGTGCGAAGCAGTAGTGGAGAATTATAGCACTACAAATAAAGCTGATCTAAGTTACAAAGCTATAATTGCAAGTTACTGAAGAAATATGAAGCAGGGTTCTGGAGACTTTGGGCTGAGGTTTAGGCTGAGATGCTAAAGGTGTCTCCAAAACTGCACACCAGTATCAGTTATTTAAATCTTTTCTCCCTTTCTCCTTTGTTTCAAAAGTGACTGGCTCCCATCTATCTGACGGTTTATGTCCCCTCCCATTTCCTGCCTGACTCTGCCCGTTGGTTATCTTCTGTCCATAGTTCTTGAAAACTTCCTTTTGTCCTGGGGTCTCTCTCTCACATGGAGGACATTCTCAGGCCTCTTCTAGCTCCCAGCCAATTCTCGTGACCTTATCAAGTCCCAGCCCTTATGCCCTTTCTGTCCACCTTCTGTAGTTACTGCTGAGCTGAAATTGTGCTTTCCATGGGTGCTGTGGGTTTAAGGGTCTCCTCCCCAAAATAGGTATGTTAAAGTCTTAACCTCAGCACCTCAGAATATGACTTGTTTTTGAAAGCTTTCTTTTTTCTTCCAGTTTTATTGAGCTATAATAGACATTCAGTACTGTATAAGTTTAAGGTATACAGCATAAAGATTTGACTCACATATGTCATGAAATGATATGACAGTAAGTTTAGAGACCATCTATCATCTCATATAGATACAAAACTAAGTAAATAGAAAAAATATTTTTCCTTGTGATGAGAACCCTTAGTATTGACTGTTAACAACTTTTGTATATAACACACAACAGTGTCAATCATCCTTATCATGTTGAGCATTATATTCATAGTATAATACTTTTTTATCTTACAACTGATAGTTACCTTTTCACTGCCTTCATCCAGTTCCCCTCTCTCTACTCCCTGTCTCTGGTCACCACAAATCTGATCTCTTTTTTCTATGGTTTCTCTGTTTTTGAGGCATAAGGGCTTCCCTGGTGGCTCAAGCAGTGAAGACTCTGCCTGCAGTTCAGAAGACCTGGGTTTGATCCCTGGGTCAGGAAGATCTCCTGGAGAAGGGAATTTGCAACCCACTCCAGTATTCTTGCCTGGAGAATCCCATGGACAGAGGAGCCTGGTGGGCTATACAGTCTGTGGAGTCTCAAAGAGTTGAACACGACCAAATGACTAACACTTTCATTTTCACTTTTGACCTACAACTCTGTTAGTTCCTGTTACACAACATAGTGACTTAATATTTCTCTAGATTTCAAAATGTGAAATAGAGTACAGGGGTGATCAAGTTAAAATGACATCATTAAGGTGGGTCCTAATCCCATATGACTGGTATCCTTATAAACAGAGGAAATTTGGCCACAGAGACAGACATGTACAGAGGAAAGACTACATGAAGATCCAGAGGAATACCATCTATAAGCCAAGGAACCCTGGAAGCTACCAGAAGTTTGGAAAGGGACATAGAAGAAATTTTCCTTCACAGCCCTCAGAAAGAACAGACCCTGCCAATGCTTTGATCTCTGACTTCCAGGTTCCAGAACTATAAGACAATACATGTCTGTTGTTTAAACCACCCAGTTTGTGGCAGTTTGTTATTTGAAAGCCCCAGTGCAATGACCACAAATATGATTTCCTGATGCTCAAAGCCAAAGGCCCCTTCTTACACACTCTGATTGACCCATCTGCACTTTTTAACCCTGTTAGTCACTTTCCTTTTTAAAATTTGAGTGAGATGGAGTAAAATTTGAGAGTGAGGATGGTGAGGTGGAATAAACCAGAGCTCTAGAGTTAGGCCAAGTGTTAGTCGCCCAGCTGTGTCTGAATGTTTGTGACCCCATGGATTGTAGCCCGCCAGGCTCCTCTGTCCATGGAATTCTCCAGGCAAGAATACTGGAATGGGTTTCCATTTCCTTCTCCAAGAGTTAAGCCAAGCTGGGCTCAAATTCTTGGGTAATTTTATTCCTCTTCTCTGCACCCATGAAATAGAATTTGTATCTACCTCATATAGTAGTTGTGAGGATTACATGAGATGATGCATGTAAAATATGTCATACAACTAAAGTGAAGTGAAGTCGCTCAGTCGTGCCCAACTCTTTGCGACCCCATGGATAGTAGCCTGCACCAAGCTCCTCTGTCCATGGAATTTTCAAGGCAAGAGTACTGGAGTGGGTTGCCATTTCCTTCTCCAGGGAATCTTCCCAACCCAGGGATTGAACCCAGGTCTCTCACATTGTAGACAGATGCTTTACGGTCTGAGCCACCAGGGAAGTCATACAACTAAGCACAACATAAATAAAACCTAAATGTTAGCTCTATAGTCAAGCTGGGAAGAACTTAGAGGTTGAGTGGTCAGCCAGGGTACCAAGCCAGATGGTAGGACCCTGGAAGTGAGCCCCTGATGGTGATTTAGCAGGGTAGGTGTTTGTCCCTTCTCTGCACTCTGACCTTTCTACTGTACTTAGCAGGCTGGGCCCTCTCATTGGTGCATTGTTTGTCTCATTAGATTTTAAGATGATTGATGGTAGACATATTAACTATTTCAAGAATGAAGGAATGACTGAGTGGGGCAAATCTAATAGAGCATTCTTGGCCTATCCAAGGGCTCAGTGTTTGTGCTGTTGTGTCAAGGCTCATCATGGAAAGCAGTGAGCTGTGTGAGTCTGCAGGATGACAGAAGCTGCTCTTAATGAGTTGATTGTTTGGACTGAATTGTGTTTTTCTCAAGTTCTCAACAACCCCCTCTGCCAGGACTGCATAAAAAATTCTTTTTTGTAAATCACTACTGGAGCCAACCCGAATGAGTGATGAAAATGTACTTTCAACATATCGTTTGAAACTGTAGGCACGAGGGCTGTGTATTACTGTCATTTTTGTGATTTCATTATCAGAATTGTCCACTTGTGCTACACAGATGCAGAGATAACAGCAAGACTGACATTTTAGAAAAGCAGTTTGTCACTTTAAGAATGCAGAAGGCCAAACCAGAAAGAACATTCACTTCATGGGCCAAAATTCTATGGCAGTAATCCTAGAAATCACAAATGTAGGTAGATCGGAACTTGCTGGTTCCTGTGTCATTTCATAAATGTCATTCAGCTGGCTGTGTAGAAGAATGGGCTTCCTCAGCAAACACTAATTTTCTTTAATGAACAATCGAAAAGCTCTTTGTATTCCTTATTATATGAGACTCTAAGGTGGGTTTGCATTGATTTTGTTGTAATTCAAACATAAGCTTCTGTTTGACATCAATCTGAGGGCTATCTTTTCTAGCTGTTCAGGAATCTGAATAGCTTTTTCAAACAACTCCATATTTACTCAGTTTACCCACGTCCCCACCCCTACCCTCCATTTATTCTAGTCTAGAAACAAATATTTCTCAGGGCAGATGTGCTGCTAAGTCACTTCAGTCGTGTCCGACTCTGTGCGACCCCATAGACGTCAGCCCACCAGGCTCCCCCATCCCTGGGATTCTCCAGGCAAGAACACTGGAGTGGGTTGCCATTTCCTTCTCCAATGCATGAAAGTGAAAAGTGAAAGGGAAGTCGCTCAGTCGTATCTGACTCTTAGCGACCCCATGGACTGTAGCCTACCAGGCTCCTCTGTCCATGGGATTTTCCAGGCAAGAGTACTGGAGTGGGGTGCCATTGCCTTCTCCACAGGGCAGGTATAGAGAGAAAAAAAACCATGGTAGATTTTTCTAGTGCTATTCAGGGAGCTTAAAATTAAAAAAGCTGTATTTATACTTCATTGAGTAAGAAGGTTGGCTTGGCTAAAAAAGCTGGCAAGCATTAATAAAATACAAGATTTAAAAAGAGGCAACAGTTGTGTTACCGCCCCCACCCCCTTGCAAATAAAAAACACAAGGCAGAGAGTGGCAGGAGATGAAGCTGAATAATGAGGCATTTTTCTAAGAAAAAGAAGGAGTAGTAAAGTGATTCTCAACTCTGGGCCAAATCCTTGGCCTAACCCTGGCCTGATTCAGTGCAGTCCAGTTTACACTCTACTGTAAGACTCAGAGAAGGTAGGGTGTACACAATCAGTATCCTTTTATGTCATCCCTTTTATAGGCCCAAGTTGTCTTGAAATACCCTGACATGCATGTTTTCATCTCAGTGTTACTTATAACACTGAAAACTTGGGAACATTTCAAGCATCAAACAGAACAGAACTGGTTAATTAAACTGTGATGCAGCTAAGTGATGCCCATGTTTTAGAAAAGGGATTGAATGACATGGGATGATATTTACACTATATCAATAATTAGAGAAAAAGCAGATTATATGATAATCCAGTAGGAGCTTCATAAACTGTGTACAAATATCCAGAGAAGTCTGGAATATAATTTCTCAAATTGTTAACAATGGCTGTTTCTGGGTTGTACAATTAAAGATGGATTTTCTTTTCCTTTGTGCTTTTAAAATGTTCTCTATGGGGGGGGAGGAGCCAAGATGGCGGAGGAGTAGGACGGGGAGAACACTTTCTCCCCCACAAATTCATCAAAAGAGCATTTAAACGTCGAGTAAATTCCACAAAACAACTTCTGAATGCCGGCAGAGGACATCAGGCACCCAGAAAAGCAACCCAACTCTTCGAAAGGAGGTAGGAGAAAATATTAAAAAAAAAAAAAAAAAGAGACAAAAGAGGGAGGGACGGAGTTCCGTCCCGGGAAGGGAATCTTAAAAAGAGAGAAGTTTCCAAACATCAGGAAACCTTCTCACTGCCGAATCTGTGCCGAGCTTTGGAAGCACAGAGGGCAACATAACAGGGAGAAAAAATAAATAAACAATTTAAAACTCGCAGATTGCGAGCCCTACAGTAACTCCCCCAGCAGAGAAGCAGCGCAGACGCCTGCATCCGCCATTAGCAAACCGGGGCTGGGCAGGGAGGCGCGGCGTGGGCTGCATCGCTGAGAGTAAGAATCTGGCCTGAATACCCTGAGCGCTATCTGAGCGAAATAATTTGGGCTAGCAAACCAGACTGTGGGATACCTACCACGCGAAAAGCCAGCCCTAACCTAAGACCGCCAGGCCCGCGCACGGAACAAAGGACTGAACAGAGATAGCCGGCTGCAGACCTTCCCCCTCCGGTGACAGGCAGCCAGAGCCGGAAGGGGGCAATCGCAGCCCCAGAGAGACATTATCTATAAAATTGTAAGCAGGCTTCTTTGCTAACTAAAACTTCTTGGGGGTCTGGACGGTCAACATCTGCCTGAGAAGGTGCGCCGGTTTTACATCCAGATAACCGAGTGGCGGGGAGGCGATAAGTCGCAGCATTGGCGCTCGCCTGGGAAGAGCAAATTGGCGCTCGGACCTGGGAAGAGCACAAAACGCAGGCCCAACTGAGTCTGCGCCTCTGAGGACTACCCGAGTGCCTGAACCTGAGCGGCTTGGACCTGGGAGGTGCATGCAGCCCAGGGCCAGCCTCGGATTGTTCCCGGCGGAACAACCTAGAGTCCGAGCAGTGTGGACAGGGAGGCTACACGCGCCGTGAGCAGGGGCAGACCCAGGGTGGCTGAGGCACTGCGAGCCCACGCCAGTGTTATTTGTTTGCAGCATCCCTCCCTCCCTCCCCACAGCGCGACTGAACAAGTAAGCCTAAAAAAAAAAAAAAAAAAAGTGTCCTCCACCGTGCCCTTTGAGTCAGGGCGGAAACCAGATACTGAAGAGACTAGCAAACAGAAGAAGATATAACAGAGGGAAACGCCTTGGAAGCTACAGGCAATAGATCAAAACCCTGTGGTTACTACAGACTACATAGGAAGGGGCCTATAGATCTTGAGAAATATAAATCTGACCAAGGAACTAGCCAAAAATGAACTGAACCCACAACACCCCCAAAAAAAAAAAAAAAACAAAAACAAAAACAAAAACAAAAAAGTCCTAGATATATTTTTATTATTTTTACGATCATTCTTTTTTTTTTTTAATTAAAAAAAAAAAATTTTAAGTCCTCTATTGTTCCTTTAATTTTCACTTTTATAACCTATTACTTTGCAAAAAAAAAAAAAAAAGACCCTATTTTTTTCTTCTTCAGCAAACTTCATATATATATATTTTATAATTTTTTGACCTTGTTTTTTTTGTTTGTTTGTTTTTGTTTTTTTCTTCTTTTCTTTAACATTGTATTTTTGAAATCCCAAACTCTACTCTAGATTTTTAATTTTAGCTTTTTGGTATATGTTATCAATTTTGTACCTATAGTTTTTTTTTTATATAATTTCTGTGACTTTTTTTTTTCTTTTTCTTCTTCTCTGTTTCTTTCTCTTCTTCTTTTATATAACATTGTATATCTGAAATTCCAAACTTTACTCTAGATTTTTAATTTATGCTTTTTGGTATTTGATATCAATTTTGTACCTGTATTTTCTTTATAATTTTTGTGACATTGTTCGTATTTGTTTGTTTGTTTTCTCTCTTTATTTTTCTTCTTCTTCTTTTTTTTTTTTTTTTTTTAACATTGTATTTTTGAAATTCCAAACTCTACTCTAGATTTTTAATTTTTGCTTTCTGGTATTAGTTATCAATTTTGTACCTGTACTTTCTTTATAATTTTCGCGACCTTGTTTGTTTTTGTTTGTTCGTTTTTTCTCTCTTTCTTTTCCTTCTTCTTTTCTTTAACATCGTATTTTTGAAATTCCAAACTCTACTCTAGATTTTTAATTTTCGCTTTCTGGTATTAGTTATCAATTTTGTACCTGTACTTTCTTTATAATTTTCGCGACCTTGCTTGTTTTCGTTTGTTCGTTCTTTCTCTCTTTCTTTTCCTTCTTCTTTTCTTTAACATCGTATTTTTGAAATTCCAAACTCTACTCTAGATTTTTAATTTTTGCTTTTATGTATTTGTTACCAATTTTGTACCTTTAAGGGCCCAATCTTCAGGACCCATTTTTCACTAGGGAGTGAGATTACTGGCTTGACTGCTCTCTCTCCCTTTGGACCCTCCTTTTTCTCCACCAGGTCGCCTGTGTCTCCTCCCTAACCCCTCTCTACTCTACCCAACTCTGTGAATTTCTGTGTGTTCCAGACGGTGGAGAACACTTAGGGAACTGATTACTGGCTGGATCTGTCTCCCTCCTTTTCATTCCCCCCTTTTATCCTTCTGGCCACCTCTGTTACCTTCCTCCTTCTTCTCTTCTCTGTATAACCCCGTGAACATCTCTGAGTGGTCCAGTTGTGGAGTGCACATAAGGAAGTGACTACTGGCTAGCCCACTCTCTCCACTATTGATTCACCTCATCTCATTTGGGTCACCTCTAACTCCCTCCTCCCTCTTCTCTTCTCCATGTAACCCCGTGAACCTCTCTGAGTGACCCTCACTGTAGAGAAACTTATCATCTTTAATGTAGATGTTTTATCAATGGTGCTGTATAGAAGGAGAAGTTTTGAAACTACTGTAAAAATAAGACCGATAATCGGAAGCAGGGGACTTAAGTCCAAACCCTGACTCCAGAGAACTCCTGACTCCAAGGAACATTCATTCACAGGAGCTCATCAAATGCCTCCATACCGACACTGAAACCAAGCACCACACAAGGGCCAATAAGTTCCAGGGCAAGACATACCAAGCAAATTCTCCAGCAACAAAGGAACACAGCCCTGAGCTTCAAGATACAGGCTGCCCAAAGTCACCCCAAAACTATAGACATCTCATAACTCATTACTGGACATTTCATTGCACTCCAGAGAGAAGAAATACAGCTCCACCCACCAGAACACCGACACAAGCTTCCCTAACCAGGAAACCTTGACAAGCCACCTGTACAAACCCACACACAGCGAGGAAACACCACAATAAAGAGAACTCCACAAACTGCCAGAATACAGAAAGGACACCCCAAACTCAGCAATTTAAACAAGATGAAGAGACAGAGGAATACTCAGCAGATAAAGGAACAGGATAAATGCCCACCAAACCAAACAAAAGAGGAAGAGATAGGGAATCTACCTGATAAAGAATTCCGAATAATGATAGTGAAATTGATCCAAAATCTTGAAACTAAAATGGAATCACAGATAAATAGCCTGGAGACAAGGATTGAGAAGATGCAAGAAAGGTTTAACAAGGACCTAGAAGAAATAAAAAAGAGTCAATATATAATGAATAATGCAATAAGTGAAATTAAAAACACTCTGGAGGCAACAAATAGTAGAATAACAGAGGCAGAAGACAGGATTAGTGAATTAGAAGATAGAATGGTAGAAATAAATGAATCAGAGAGGATAAAAGAAAAACGAATTAAAAGAAATGAGGACAATCTCAGAGACCTCCAGGACAATATTAAACGCTACAACATTCGAATCATAGGGGTTCCAGAAGAAGAAGACAAAAAGAAAGACCATGAGAAAATACTTGAGGAGATAATAGTGGAAAACTTCCCTAAAATGGGGAAGGAAATAATCACCCAAGTCCAAGAAACCCAGAGAGTACCAAACAGGATAAACCCAAGACGAAACACCCCAAGACACATATTAATCAAATTAACAAAGATCAAACACAAAGAACAAATATTAAAAGCAGCAAGGGAAAAACAACAAATAACACACAAGGGAATTCCCATAAGGATAACAGGTGATCTTTCAATAGAAACTCTTCAAGCCAGGAGGGAATGGCAAGACATACTTAAAATGATGAAAGAAAATAACCTACAGCCCAGATTATTGTACCCAGCAAGGATCTCATTCAAGTATGAAGGAGAAATCAAAAGCTTTTCAGACAAGCAAAAGCTGAGAGAATTCTGCACCACCAAACCAGCTCTCCAACAAATACTAAAGGATATTCTCTAGACAGGAAACACAAAAACGGTGTATAAACTCGAACCCAAAACAATAAAGTAAATGGCAACGGGATCATACTTATCAGTAATTACCTTAAACGTAAATGGGTTGAATGCCCCAACCAAAAGACAAAGACTGGCTGAATGGATACAAAAACAAGACCCCTACATATGTTGTCTACAAGAGACCCACCTCAAAACAGGGGACACATACAGACTGAAAGTGAAGGGCTGGAAAAAGATTTTCCATGCAAATAGGGACCAAAAGAAAGCAGGAGTAGCAATACTCATATCAGATAAAATAGACTTTAAAACAAAGGCTGTGAAAAGAGACAAAGAAGGTCACTACATAATGATCAAAGGATCAATCCAAGAAGAAGATATAACAATTATAAATATATATGCACCCAACACGGGAGCACCACAGTACGTAAGACAACTGCTAACAAGTATGAAAGGAGAAATTAACAATAACACAATAATAGTGGGAGACCTTAATACCCCACTTACACCTATGGATAGATCAACTAAACAGAAAATTAACAAGGAAACACAAACTTTAAACGATACAATAGACCAGTTAGACCTAATTGATATCTATAGGTCATTTCATCCCAAAACAATGAATTTCACCTTTTTCTCAAGCGCACATGGAACCTTCTCCAGGATAGATCACATCCTGGGCCATAAAGCTAGCCTTGGTAAATTCAAAAAGATAGAAATCATTCCAAGCATTTTTTCTGACCACAATGCAGTAAGATTAGATCTCAATTACAGGAGAAAAACTATTAAAAATTCCAACATATGGAGGCTGAACAACACGCTGCTGAATAACCAACAAATCACAGAAGAAATCAAAAAAGAAATCAAAATTTGCATAGAAATGAATGAAAATGAAAACACAACAACCCAAAACCTGTGGGACACGGTAAAAGCAGTCCTAAGGGGAAAGTTCATAGCAATACAGGCACACCTCAAGAAACAAGAAAAAAGTCAAATAAATAACCTAACTCTACACCTAAAGCAACTAGAAAAGGAAGAAATGAAGAACCCCAGGGTTAGTAGAAGGAAAGAAATCTTAAAAATTAGAGCAGAAATAAATGCAAAAGAAACAAAAGAGACCATAGCAAAAATCAACAAAACCAAAAGCTGGTTCTTTGAAAGGATAAATAAAATTGACAAACCATTAGCCAGACTCATCAAGAAACAAAGGGAGAAAAATCAAATCAACAAAATTAGAAACGAAAATGGAGAGATCACAACAGACAACACAGAAATACAAAGGATCATAAGAGACTACTATCAACAATTATATGCCAATAAAATGGACAACGTGGAAGAAATGGACAAATTCTTAGAAAAGTACAACTTTCCAAAACTGGACCAGGAAGAAATAGAAAATCTTAACAGACCCATCACAAGCATGGAAATTGAAACTGTAATCAAAAATCTTCCAGCAAACAAAAGCCCCGGTCCAGACGGCTTCACAGCTGAATTCTACCAAAAATTTAGAGAAGAGCTAACACCTATCCTGCTCAAACTCTTCCAGAAAATTGCAGAGGAAGGTAAACTTCCAAACTCATTCTATGAGGCCACCATCACCCTAATACCAAAACCTGACAAAGATCCCACAAAAAAAGAAAACTACAGGCCAATATCACTGATGAACATAGATGCAAAAATCCTTAACAAAATTCTAGCAATCAGAATCCAACAACACATTAAAAAGATCATACACCATGATCAAGTGGGCTTTATCCCAGGGATGCAAGGATTCTTCAATATCCGCAAATCAGTCAATGTAATACACCACATTAACAAATTGAAAAATAAAAACCATATGATTATCTCAATAGATGCAGAGAAAGCCTTTGACAAAATTCAACATCCATTTATGATAAAAACTCTCCAGAAAGCAGGAATAGAAGGAACATACCTCAACATAATAAAAGCTATATATGACAAACCCACTGCAAACATTATCCTCAATGGTGAAAAATTGAAAGCATTTCCTCTAAAGTCAGGAACAAGACAAGGGTGCCCACTTTCACCATTACTATTCAACATAGTTTTGGAAGTTTTGGCCACAGCAATCAGAGCAGAAAAAGAAATCAAAGGAATCCAAATTGGAAAAGAAGAAGTAAAACTCTCACTATTTGCAGATGACATGATCCTCTACATAGAAAACCCTAAAGAGTCCACCAGAAAATTACTAGAAATAATCAATGACTACAGTAAAGTTGCAGGATATAAAATCAACACACAGAAATCCCTTGCATTCCTATACACTAATAATGAGAAAACAGAAAGAGAAATTAAGGAAACAATTCCATTCACCATTGCAACAGAAAGAATAAAATACTTAGGAATATATCTACCTAAAGAAACTAAAGACCTATATATAGAAAACTATAAAACACTGGTGAAAGAAATCAAAGAGGACACTAATAGATGGAGAAATATACCATGTTCATGGATTGGAAGAATCAATATAGTGAAAATGAGTATACTACCCAAAGCAATTTATAGATTCAACGCAATCCCTATCAAGCTACCAACAGTATTCTTCACAGAGCTAGAACAAATAATTTCACAATTTGTATGGAAATACAAAAAACCTCGAATAGCCAAAGCGATCTTGAGAAAGAAGAATGGAACTGGAGGAATCAACCTACCTGACTTCAGGCTCTACTACAAAGCCACAGTTATCAAGACAGTATGGTACTGGCACAAAGACAGAAATATTGATCAATGGAATAAAATAGAAAGCCCAGAGATAAATCCACGCACATATGGACACCTTATCTTCGACAAAGGAGGCAAGAATATACAATGGATTAAAGACAATCTCTTTAACAAGTGGTGCTGGGAAATCTGGTCAACCACTTGTAAAAGAATGAAACTGGACCACTTTCTAACACCATACACAAAAATAAACTCAAAATGGATTAAAGATCTCAACGTAAGACCAGAAACTATAAAACTCCTAGAGGAGAACATAGGCAAAACACTCTCCGACATACACCACAGCAGGATCCTCTATGACCCACCTCCCAGAATATTGGAAATAAAAACAAAAATAAACAAATGGGACCTAATTAACCTTAAAAGCTTCTGCACATCAAAGGAAACTATTAGCAAGGTGAAAAGACAGCCTTCAGAATGGGAGAAAATAATAGCAAATGAAGCAACCGACAAACAACTAATCTCAAAAATATACAAGCAACTCCTACAGCTCAACTCCAGAAAAATAAACGACCCAATCAAAAAATGGGCCAAAGAACTAAATAGACATTTCTCCAAAAAAGACATACAGATGGCTAACAAACACATGAAAAGATGCTCAACATCACTCATTATCAGAGAAATGCAAATCAAAACCACTATGAGGTACCATTTCACACCAGTCAGAATGGCTGCGATCCAAAAGTCTACAAATAATAAATGCTGGAGAGGGTGTGGAGAAAAGGGAACCCTCTTACACTGTTGGTGGGAATGCAAACTAGTACAGCCACTATGGAGAACAGTGTGGAGATTCCTTAAAAAACTGGAAATAGAACTGCCTTATGATCCAGCAACCCCACTGCTGGGCATACACACTGAGGAAACCAGAAGGGAAAGAGACACGTGTACCCCAATGTTCATCGCAGCACTGTTTATAATAGCCAAGACATGGAAGCAACCTAGATGTCCATCAGCAGATGAATGGATAAGAAAGCTGTGGTACATATACACAATGGAATATTACTCAGCCATTAAAAAGAATACATTTGAATCAGTTCTAATGAGGTGGATGAAACTGGAGCCTATTATACAGAGTGAAGTAAGCCAGAAGGAAAAACATAAATACAGTATTCTAACGCATATATATGGAATTTAGAAAGATGGTAACAATAACCCTGTGTACGAGACAGCAAAAGAGACACTGATGTATAGAACAGTCTTATGGACTCTGTGGGAGAGGGAGAGGGTGGGAAGATTTGGGAGAATGACATTGTAACATGTAAAATATCATGTAAGAAACGAGTTGCCAGTCCAGGTTCGATCCACGATACTGGATGCTTGGGGCTAGTGCACTGGGACGACCCAGAGGGATGGTATGGGGAGGGAGGAGGGAGGAGGGTTCAGGATGGGGAACACATGTATACCTGGGGTGGATTCATTTTGATATTTGTCAAAACTAATACAATTATGTAAAGTTTAAAAATAAAATAAAATTAAAAAAATAAAAAAAAAAAAAATAAAATGTTCTCTATGATGATAATGAATGTGTATTAACTTTATAATCAGAAAAAGAGAGGGTACCTCTTTACCCCTTGTAAATGCTGTTGTAGTGGCCTGAATGGTGGCACATCACCCCCCCACCCCAATATATGTGAGTTTCCTAGTCTTTAGAGCCTGTGAACGGGACCTTATTTGGAAAGAGAGTGAAGATATAATTAACTTAAGGGTCTCAAGATGAGATCATCTTGGACTGTTCAGGTGGGCTATAAATCCAGTGACAAGTCTCTTTATGAAAGAAAAGGAGAAGGTACAGACGCAGAGAAGAAAGCCACGAAGCTGAAGTGGAATTTGGCCATAAACGAAGGCATGCTTCCAGTCACGAGGAACCAGAAGAGGCAAGGAAGCATTCACCCCTAGGTCCTCCTGGGAGGGGCACATACATCTACTGACACCTTGATTTTGAACTTCTAGAAATGTGAGAAAATTTCTGTTGTTTTAAGTTTGTGGTAATTTGTTACAGGAGCCATGGGAAATGAGTATGTATTACAGCAGGCCAGATAGTTTGTTGACTATTCCTTCTGCACAGATATCTCACCAGACTCCTCTCTGGCTCTCCTCAGCCCTGGACCACAGTTTTCACCATCTTCGAGGCATCATGCTGAGCTCTGTTGTCAGCTCATTGTCCATCCATGTGGCATGTCTCCTCCCTCCCTTAACTCTTCACTCTTGTTTGTGAGACCTTCCTTTGATCACTACATACCTCCTGTGTTGTCTGGTCCAGGCTGCGAGCTTGTCCTCCAGGTGTCTCTGCCAACTGGACAGTTGTTGCTGCACATTCACAAAAGGGCCCTGGTGGCTGCTGAAGGCCTCTGTATTTTCAAAGGAGATCCATTGACTTTCACTGTCCTTTCAAATATCTGCAATGACTTCAAGAGGCACCCACATGACAGGGGCACCCAGGATACTTCGGCTACATCATTATCCAGTTAGAGGAGAAAGGGAAATTCTTTATAGCAATGTGAGGAGAAATCATTCCCAAAGTCCCTGAAGAGATTTCCCAGAGACCAGAGGTAGATAGTTTGCAGATCCTTTGTTGTTCCTGTTGGCAAAGCAAGTGAAGATAGCCCACTGGTGACTTGACTGTGTCTAACATGGTGGCTTCATCTCCCATTCCTTGCTGATAGTCCAGTAATCCCTAGGTGCCAGGTTCTCCCCTCCTGCCATTGTTCCCACTCTCAGCTCTGCCTGGGATGAGGCCCTCATCCAGCATGGTCCTCTTAGCCTGACTCATCCCCTGCCTCCTGCCCCAGTCCTTCAGATCTGGCTCTGAGCCCCACTCTCCATTTTCCAGGCCTAGCCTCTTGTGTCTCTTTAGCAGCATGGCCTCCCCTCTACCTCTGTTCCAGTATCCATGTGTGGAAATGATCTCTTTGTGGAGGTGGGATGTTTTCAAGTTCATGTTACCTGATGATATGATATCCACAAGATGAAGGAAAGAAGAAATGAAGCAAACCCTCAAGTGAATGAAATTATTGTCTGTGGCTGAATAATCTCTGTGAAGAAAAGGCTGTAGTAAATCACTGCCATGAAGATCTTTTCCCTTCTGCCCCCTGGATCCACGTGATAATTCCCTAAGCAAAGCTCTAATTTTATTTTGCAAGGGAAAAAAAAAGAAGCTGATGAGAAAAGGTTGAACAGGGGCCTCCCAAATGTGAGAAAATGCTTGCCTCGTATGATCATAATAAAAAATGAGTTGATCTGTTTGGCTCTTTCTTCCCTACTGCACTAGGAACTACTCGAGGCAAGCAGCTTCTGGATTCCCAGCACTTAGTGCAGAGTTGCTGCCCCTTAGATATTCATGGAATGGATGAGTAAATATTTTGTTCACAGCCCTGTGCTTGTAGTTCGGGAACTGTCAAGAGAGAAGCAGAGCAAACACACTGATATAAGATCTACCGTTTGTCTGGATTAGTGTCCTGAAGCCCTTTAGACAAGACCTTCCTATCACCCATTTCAGAAGCATAAAAGATTTTCAGCAGGTGAGAATGGGGAAAAGCTGATAACGTTTTCTCTTTTCAGTCTAGAAAAAGTATCAGCAAGGAGCTTTATGCTAGGAGGTGATAAGGGATGCCACTCACAATGGGGCAGATCAATACCCAGTCCCTCAGTGGTCAGCAAACATGGTGGTGACACAGGAGGTGGTGCTGAGAGACTAATCAACTTAGGTCCTAACATTCCTCCACCACAGGACCCAGGATTGCAGGAATAATCGATGCAAGCTCTACTGCTTGTGCTAAGACAAGACAGGACAGGAATTGGTTTTCAGTTGCTGCTATCAGCCTCTAGAACACAATTGGAAGGCAGCTCCAGAGTGGTAGATTCCTTCCTGGGATGGAATAGAAGGATGATCTTCCTAGTCATGAGTCTTGGGGGCCAAGCAAAATGGTGTCTTGTAACTGAATTTCAGAAAGTTTTGCATCTGGAAGAAAAAAGCAATCTATATCTGGGAATGAAAGCCAGAAAATCAAGAGCTGAACAGTTAGTCAAACAGGTCACCATTCTGGAAGTGTTGTATTCTCAGCTGTAAGCCAGATGAGAATAAGGGAGCAAGCAGAGAGAACAAGGTGGCAGGGGTCAGAACTGGTGTCTAAAGTAATTTCATGAACACAGCCTTCCTCTGCATGTCCCCGCATGCTTTGTGGGGCAAGGGACAGGCTCTTGAAGCTCTAGAATGGCTCTTTTCCCCATTTCCTGGCCCAGTCAGATTAGCCCAGGGCTGACAACCATGAAAAATGGCAGGTTTGGGGCGGGAATGGGATTAGTATACCCCTGCTGAAGACAGTACCATGTTGAAGGGTTAATTTGAGGATTAATGATACGATATGCTTTGTGAAACACAGAACACTACACACTACAGGTCAACAAATATTTACTGAACTTATTGCATGTAAGACACTCTCATTAATGTAAGGATGGTATAGAGATGGGTATCAAATTCCATATTCTCCCTAAATATAGTGTCTTATCTTAGATGATAAAGACATGGAGAGAGATGGGAAAACACAGGTCATGTTCCAAGTACAATGCCAGGTAAAGTGGGGTGGGGACAGGAAATGAGGCAGGAAACATATGTTAGGTTAGACTCCAGTGCCAGCCACCAGCAAGTATTACTTAGAACGCTAGTTGGATAGTACTGTGTAGACGTGTGGAAGGCACTTGGGCTAATGCAGTGGTCTAGGTAGGGATGATGTGGGTCTGACTTAACTCTGGTGGCACTGGGACAAGAATAGAGACAGGACTGATGGACATTGGAGAGGTGAATTGGCTCTGATTTGGTGACTGATGGACTGTTGGGAATAAGGTAGAGAGGAAACAAAGATGACAGCAAGCTTTCAAACTCAGGGGAGTAAATGAATAGGATCACTCATAGAAGTTGAGAAAGCAGCTGGGGTCATGATTTGAAAGTGGACATTTGTTTGGTTTTGAACATGCTGGCTTTGTGCTAGTTGAACATCTGAATAAAGGTATCCCAAATACTACTGGAAATGTGAAATGAGACTAGCGCAGACCCTCTGCCATAGGTTCCCTGTTCCCTGTGTGCTCCCTACCTGCACACCACCTTCCCTTACAGCTATGTTTGTAATAAGTTTCTGTTAGCTCTGTATGGAGAAGGACTTTGTTCAATGTCCTTTGTTCAATAAGAAGTTATAGGTTCACAATATGGTGTTTTTTTTTTTTTTTTTTTTTAATTAGTGAGCTAGTGATTAGGAGCGAGGTCAAGGCTAAGTCTGATGGATAACAATGACCAAAGTGATCATTCAAACCACTGAAATCAGATGAAATCAGTGAAGGGGTGTTTTGGGTTGAACTGTCTCCCCAAATTCATGTGTTGAAGTCCTAGCTTCCAGTACTTTGGAATATATGCCCTTATTTGGAGATAGGGTCTTTATAGAGGTACTCAAGCTAAAATAAGGTAAAGAGGGTGGGTCCTAAACCAGTATGACTAGTGTCCTTATAAAAAGGGGAAATTTGGACAGATACAGGCATGCATACATAGGGGAGGAAAAATAATTTTCCCTTTATCCTTTTAGGTTCTTGGCTAAGACCCTGTATAACAGGAGAAAAGCAAACAAGTTTAATAATGTGTATACCTCCTGTATGCATGAGAGATACCCAGGAAAACAAAGCAGTTCTCCCAGATGGCCCAAGCCATCACATTAAATACCATCTCCAGGTAAAGAGAGAAGAAAATGTTAGGGGCAAGGGAATCAGTTATGAGAGGTGACCAGGAAGAGCACAGTGAACAAAGATACCGTTATCGTGCAGCTTTAAGTCCATGCCTTCTCCATAGATTTTTCTGGAAATGTGGACATTTTCCTCTTGGTATACAGGGGGAGACACACTTATAAATGGAGGTTTCCCTTATTTCTCTTTTTGTAAATCTCTCTTACAAAACAGTAACTTCTAGTTGACTTTCAGAGCTTCTCCTGTATCTGTTATTTCTTAAAAATAACCAGTTTAAGATAATCGTCAGGTCAAAGAGACATATTTTAGGGTGACATATCTTCTTGCTTCCCTTTGCATAGAAGGAAGATGATATCAAAGGGATTCAGAACATGTCTCCCCAAAATGTGCCACTTTGGCATGTGGATTATTTGGAGCCTGAAGACAATCAGGCTTCAAAAGTTTTAGGAGGAGCTTTTTACCTCCTCTGAACTACACAGTGATTCAGTTATGCATATATATGTGTGTGTGTGTGTGTATTCTTTTTCAGATTCTTTTCCCTTCTAGGTTATTACAAAATATTGAGTATAGTTCTCTGTGCTATACAGTATGGCCTTGTTGGTTATTTTAGTGTGTACATGTTAATCCCAACCTCCTAATTTATCCCTTCCCTATGCCTTTCCCTTTGGTCACCATAGTTTGTTTTCTGTTTCTGTGGGTCTGTTTCTGTTTTCAAGCATCTGTTCTTATTGTCCAGTGAATTACCCTCCTCCTTTCTGAAACACCAGACCCCCATCCCATCTCTTAGCTCAGGATGGCATATAAGCCTCAACTGCCCAACTTGCCTTTAGGTATCATATCTTTGGGGCTCCTGTACATGAATCATGAAATTTGTTTTTGTATGGTTAATCTATCTTATGCCAGTTTAATTATTAAACCAAGCAAAGAACCCAGAAGGGTAGAGGAACATGTTTTCTTCTCCTTCAGTATAAAGAGATATAAGGAAAAGATGGCTATTTACAAGCTAAGGAGAGAGGCCTGAAACAAATCCTTCCCACATAACCTCAAAAGAAACCAACTCTGCCAACACATAGACCTCAGACTTCTAGCCTCCAGAGCCGTTAGGCAGATTTCTGTCCTGTCTGCCATCTTGTTCGTGGGGATTTGTTATGGTGGCTCTGGCACACTAACAGAGGGTGAACATATGTAAGGGAGAAAAGAGCAGAGGACTCAAGTTCAAAGCATAAGATCACATCTATGCAGAATGAAGGAAAATAGGAAATAGGAAGACCCCAAAATATATTGGCTATTATAAAGCTAGAAGGAGAGCAACAGTAATGTCATGTCACGGAAACTTTGGGAGGCAAGAATTTCAAAAAAGGGAGTGGCAGATAACAGTGCCAGATGTTACCAGGAACACGAATAGGACAGACTGAGGGGTTTTGTCATGAGGAGGTCGTGGAGGTCTAACATGGTCTGTGGTAAGGGGCGGGGGATGATGAAGGCAGGTAATGTGTAAACAGGAGAGAGGAGTGGAGATTGTGGTACTCAGATGTGTCTGAAGAGTGGGACAGGTTGGCTGCCTCAGAGTCAGCTGGGGAGACAATAAAAAACTGGATTTTTAAGCCTCAACCCCCAAATTGTATTCAGACTCCTCGGGTGTGGGGTAGGTTTAGAACTCTGCTTTCTTAAAAGCTCCCTATGTATTTCTCATACACAGGTAGATTTCAGAACCACATGCTCGACTTTTATTGAAGGGAACTGGTAGTAAAGTAGAAGCGAGGGAGAAAAAAAGACTGTTGATCAGGATTGATTAGAAAAGATTGAACTAATAGCCCCAAACCTCAATGTTTTTAACTCTCTGTCAGTGAGGAATGCTGATTTCTTACTCCTGCTGTCTGATCATCATAAGCTAGGGGAGAGGTCTCTGTTTAAGTCAGGCTGACAAAGCCTTAATCATCTTGCTGCTATATCTTCTAGAATGTGAAGTTAGCTGCTCCTTCAAGGAAAAAGTGCATGGACATTTTATTGATATGTTTGCTCTTCTAAGCAAGTGATGTGTTAGCTCCTTTCACAATTCATTGGTCAGAATGAGTCACATGAGCTTTCCTAACCACAAGGAGTGGGCAGTATGGACTGTTACATATCTCGGAGGAGAGGAAAACTAGGTGAAGACAAGTCATGTTTGCTTGGAAAGAAGCAGAGAAGTGGAAAAGTGTTTTCCACTTGGGAGAGAACTGAGCATGTGTGTAGGGCAAGAGAAGGGTGCCAGAGGAAATGAATTGTAAAGGGGAAAGGAGGAGGGTGAGAAAAAACAAGAATCAACAGGGTAAAGTCCTAGAAGGGGGATGGGCACAAAAGTGCCAGTTAGGGTGGGCCTCACCTTGGACAAAGGGATGTGTTTCTTCCTTAGAGTCAAACATGCCCTAAAGACAGAGAATGACACATCTGTGTGATTTTGTAGGGCATGGAAATTCTCATCATCGCTATTACCAATATTATTCTGAGACTTGACCTGTCCTTCCTTTCTCCTGTTCAGATTTCTATTTACAATTCTTTCATATGAGAGTTCAGACAGTTCCAGCATTTCCAAAATTAACCCAAGATGATTAGTCAACAGGACTGAATTAGCAGGGCATTCAAGAGTCAATGGTGTCTCTCTCATCTTAAAGGTAAAGTTGAGCGTTGAATCAAAGCATATACTTCAGGGTCTCCTATGAATGGGCAGTTTGGGGCTTTTGGGGCTGCATTTTCTTGTGCAGGTTCCCAGAAAATGGGAATGGCCATCAACAAAGCATTACAATGTGAATAGTGTGTTCCCCTACCAGCTAGGGAAATGGTCATACTATGGCTTCCCCTGTACTTAGGATTCAAAGTTGTGAAAAGCAGGATTTCCATTTGCGGACCTTGAGAGATAAGACCATGATAAACTGACTAAAGTGAAAAAAATTGTTTCTATTTTTGGAAGCCCACATCAGAGACTGATTACTTGGTGACTTCCATTCTTGCTTTTGGCTAGCTTACTTCCCTTGCCTTGCATTTCAGATGCCTCTCCTCTTGTTGTGCTCTCTATGGACATGGAGAATAATCCCTTATATACACAAAGACATTCTTATACTGCCCTATAGCCCTCATTTCAAACTCAGAACATCTTTTCTTGTTCCCATAAATGTATCCCAGTGGCTAATATGTGCCAGTTACTGTGGCTTTAAAATTAATAAGTTAATAAATCAGTCTTTGCTTTCAAATAACTTGTAGGCAGGAAAAAATATCCCTTGGCTGAGTGCCCACCCACCCTCCGCCCCCTCCCCACCCCCTGCTGCCAAGCCAAGTGATAAATCACCAAGTAATAGGAGAAAGCAAATTTAGTGACATGTATCCCTTTAATATACATGGGAGAGACAGAGGAAAACTGAGTAACTCCTCCAAAGGCCCAAGTCACCACCTTAAATATCATCTACCATCTCCAGCTAAAGACAGAAGGTGATGTTGGTAATTGGAGTCAGTTGAGGGAGGTGACTGGGAAAAGCCCTGTGAGGCAGGGTGAGAGAGTGAGAAAGTGAAAGTTGCTCAGTTGTGTCTGACTCTTTGCAACCCCACGACTATACAGTTCATGGAATTCTCCAGGCCAGAATACTGGTGTGGGTAGCCTTTCCCTTCTCCAGGGGATCTTCCCAATCCAGGGATCGAACCCAGGTCTCCCACATTGCGGGCACATTCTGTACCAACTGAGCCACAAGGAAGCCCAAGAATACTGGAGTGGGTAGCCTATCCCTTCTCCAGGGGATCTTCCCGATCCAGGAATCGAACCGGGGTTTCCTGCAGTGCAGGTGGATTCTTTACCAACTGCGCTATCAGGGAAGCCTGTAAAGGAGGGTAAGGTTGGGCAGATTGAAGTGTCTGCCTTCTCTATTGATAAAGTTGTCTAGAGAGAGTCTTCCTCGTCTTCCTGGTTGGAGAGGGAGACACCCTTACAAATGGGGATTTACCTTGTAAATGTCTCTTACAAGAAGGTAACTTCTAGGTTTTCAGAGCTTTTACTTAAAAATAACCAGTTCTAGATAATTCTTCTGCCAAAGAATCATTTCTTTAGACTCCTGATCTAGTTAGGGGGAGACACACACACACTCTTTCTTTCTCTTTGGATTCTGACTTTCTTTCCTGTGGTTTAACAGAGGTAGGTTGCAGGAACAGGGGAGCACAAAGAAGGCATGAATCCCGGGCCTGGAGCCATCAGGAAAAGCTTCGCAGAGCAGGTAACAGCTAACCTCAGTCTCAAAGTCTTGAGTCAGGATTTCTCTTCCTATGTAACCACATTGATATGCCCAAATTCTCCCATCTTTAGGTTGTACCCTGTCCTTTATAATCAACTCTAATCCCACCCAATGCAAAGTGGGCAGCCTAGAATCCCTCCAGCATTTCTGAAGCCTCTTCTCTGGGGCCACTATTGAATCCTTGATCTTTGCTGTGTGTCTTATCTCTTGAAATAAGCCTGACAGATTTTTTTTCCTGCATTTCTCCATGCAGATCCTGGACTGGGCAGGAGGCGGGGGCGGGGGGGAGGGAGGGTTGCAGAGGACTTCAGTGCCTCCTTACCTTTGACTTGGGGCTGTGTGCAGCAGACTTTGCTAAAGGTTTGAAGACAGGGAAAGGGCAGGATTGAGGGGAATGCAGGCTGAAATTCAGCCCATGAGCCACTCACCAAGCCTTGTGCCCTAGCTAGGTCCTGGGAGGAAGGGTTAGTTTTTTCTATTATAACTAACCCAAACCTGTGTTATGGATTAGGTGGCATCTTTGAGGGGGATTACACTATAGTACAGCTAAACAACCTCAGATTGAAATTCCTAGAGTATTTGTCATTTCAAAATGCCCTGGTAGGATTGCCAGATGTAGCCAATAAAAAAATACAGGCTACCAGTTAAATTTGAATTTCAGATAAACAATGATTTTTTTTTTTTTTTACTATAACTATGTCCCAAGCAATATTTGGGACATACTTAGACTAAAAATTATTCCTTGTTCACCTGAAGTTAAAATGCAAGGTATCCAGTTAAATTTGATCTGCAAGCCCAGCTTCTGGGAGCTATTCTTGAGACCCCCATTATATGTGTGACTCAGCCTTCCATTGTGCTACATGGCCCCTACCTCCTGCCTTCCACCTCTTTTCTTTCCCTCTTCAGTTCCTTTCTTTCTGGCCACCTGCATTTCTTCCCTTTTCTTATAGAGAGCAGATTAGCTGTTAGGCTGGTCTCAGTTCAACCCATTCAGACTCTGCCCTGGGAGCTCATCTTCATAACCAAACATAGTCTTTGTCCTAAATCAAAACAGTTTTTTTCCCAGAGAGGCATTCTGCAGCCAGCCAGCACAGGTTCCTGTTCTTTATATAGTTAAATATTGCCCAAATATAAGCACAGTTCATGAGGGAGGGCTGATTAGTTATGATAATTGGCCCATCTTTCTTATGATGAATAAACAAAGAAGTGGGACAACCTTAGCTTCAGAAGATAATCCCACTCACATAGTTTCAACCTGGCAATTGAATCCTAGAGCCCAGGCTGTTAGGACTGAGATGGTTTTAGAGACTATTTTGCAGACAGAGGAACTGAAGCCACGAGAGGGGCTGTGACTTGTTCACACAGCAGGTTCATGTTAGAGCCTGGACTTCCGCCAGATTTGCTACCCTTTGTCTCTCAGGAAGTGCAAACAATTTGGCAGAATGTGCATTTTTCAAAGACTGACCTTTCTCCCTGTGGTTGTGGTGGTTCTTCAGTTTTGTGCTAAGGTGAAGGTAACTTCACAGTTTGTTATGCAGCCTCCCTGGAGAATCTCCAGTGCTATGCTCCTTCCCAGGCCCCCAAGCCCATCTTTGCTGGAGCCCAATGGCAGCTGCAGAGGGGAGCTGGCTTCCCTCTGCCCAGCCCCTTGGTCCTGCCAAGGAGTTGGAGTTACCCATGGTGATTTCCACAGAAAAACAACAGCAAATGCCTCTGCATCATCGGTTTCATTGCAGCGAAGAGAAAGCACTCAGCTGTCTCTTGAGTTGATGTGTAGATGTCTTCTCACTGTAAAAACATATGCCAAGTGTGAGTTCAGGGCAAAAACGATTTCTTGGCAGTGGTGCAGATGTTGCGAAGTCTCCCCCTCAGCTTTTCTTGAAGCTACTGTGTAAGGGCCAGTCCTGCTGAGAGTGTTTCCTTTTGGCCACTTTCGTTTTTCCTAAGTTTGTTGCCTTAGTAAATGTTGAACATGATTTCCTGACCTTTCTAAATTAGACCATGCTGCTTACAGGAGTCAATCAGTCACACTGCAAAATGACTCAGCCCCTTGGGTGAGGACTTGGGACATTTTTAGAGCTTCCTTGTATTAACCTCCCCCTGCTGGTGAAAGATAATCCAGGTATAGTCTGTTCAGGAGCTGAAAAATGTAAGGGGAGGGAATTTCAGTCTCACTGTAACACAGTGCCTTCCCTCCCACAAAGGTAATTCTGCCTTTTAAATACAAAAAATAAATGAATATCTCTTCCAGCAGCCATAGTCTGATCCTTTGCAGCTAAGAAGGAACCCTAGTTCTGCACAGTGTGTTTTTATGTAACACATGTCACAAATATAATGAAGATCCATAACCCATAGATGGCATTGTCATCTTTCTTGGGCATTTATGAGGTACACCTGTGGCTGTTGGCATTCCAATGAACTCTGAAAATGGGGGAGAATAGCCTCCTTCTGGCCAACCTTTTCCACCTTCTGTTTCCTGCATTTCAGTGGCTATGAGACATGAAAATTTGACACCTGTTAGAAATGTGCCCAAACTAAGAGTTAAGAGCCCCAGAGTGAGTCACTTGCATACAGAAAGCATGAGCCCTCAGGCCCTATGGAATGAACAAACCAAAGAACCAGTGCAGTGTATTTCTTCAGTGCCCATACTTTGTAAGATAGATTTTAGCTGCTCAGAGGAATTTTCTGCATTCTTTAAATTTTAAGTGCCTTCTTCAGGGTTGAAGTTGATAGGTAGGTAGCCTTGAGATAAGTTAGGTATTAATATGCTATTCGTAATCCTGGGGATTGAATTAAGAGGGGATAACAATGGAATACTGCAGGTTATTATAGAAAACATTTTCTGTTATTAAAATATGTGATCTTCCCTACAAGCTTGGCTCTGCAGTGTCCATCCATAATTTATGAAAGCTCCTTTGCTAAGGAATGAATGGTGTGGGAGAATACTTTGAATGGTGATGAGAGGGTAACAGGCAGGAAGGCCAGGGGTCTCCAAATGGAAGAAATAGCCTGCAAGTGTCAGACATTTTTATCTCTCTTAAGCGGCATGAGGAAACAAACTAATGATATTTTTTTCCTTCTCTATACAAATTTAAAAAGAGGTTTCTCTTAAAATACTGTTTTGCCATAATGACACCTGGTTTCACCTGAAGTTAACTATTCTCAAACCTGGAGATAACCAATGCCTTTTTCTTATGGAAATGTTTGTCTTAAGCTATGCTAATGTACTATGCATTTACCCCAGACTCTGTCTTCAGGTCGGTTCCACCTCTTGGCTCAGAACCTACTTGACAAACCAGTATGTTATACTCAGATATTGTTCCCCTAATCTATGTAAATGGAACTATTTGTATGGTGGTCTGCCCTTCTTCAAAATTCAAGTTAATCATTTTATGGCCCAAGATAAACCATTTGGTGCCAAGATTATCCCAAAAATACATTTTACAGGTGAGGGGCCTGGTGCCATTCTGAATTTTAAGACATTCCTTTTTTTCATTAACAGACTGCTAGTGACTATATAACATCCAGCTGAAGACTAACAGGGGGGTACTCTTCTGCCCCCTTCTGATGCCTATGTCAGAAGCTTTCTCTATCTCCTTTATACTTTAATAAAACTTTATTACACAAAAGCCCTGAGCGATTAAGCCTTGTTTCTGGCCCCGGATTGAATTCTTCTCCTCCGGGGGCCAAGAATCCCAGTGTCTTTTTGTGATTCAACAACAACCTTTTAGTGACATGCTTTATAAATGTTAAAGATCTTTTGTCTAATGCTAACATGCTTTATATATGTTAAAGATCTAGTTCTTTTGTCCGTAATAGATCTTTCCTGTTTGCCATGTTTTTTTTTTTTTGGAACACCTGTGCTCATGCTGAAGGATGAACAGAGACGACTAAGGCACAGTTTCTCCCCTCAAGTTGCTGAGAGCCTGTGAGGGAAAAGATGCCATGGGCACAGCTAAAACTGATGAGCAGTGTGGATGGACGCTTATGAAGGCATGACACTTAACTTCATGTGTGTGAGTTTACTCATCTGTAAAATAAGGGCTTTTGATAACATGAAATGTAAAACTATCATTCTGATTTTATGATACATACTGCAAACATACTGTTCCCATGTGGCACAAGTGGTGAAGAATCCGCCTGCTGATGCAGGAGGCACAAGAGATGCTGGTTGGATCCCTGGGTCGGGAAGATCCTCTGAAGGAGGAAATGGCAACCCACTCCAGTAGTTCTTGCCTGGAGAATTCCATGGACAGAGGAGCCTGGACAGAGGATTCCATGGCAGAGCCATGCAATCCATGGGGTTGCAAAGAGTCAGACATGACTGAGCACACATGTATGTACTGCAAAGGTACACAATCCATGGAATCAATGTTCTTCCTGTGTCATTCACTGCTGTTTCTGCAGCACCTACCATAGAAGCTAGCACACAGTAGATACTCAGTTGTTTCTTGAATGACTGAATAGAGAACATGCTAAAGAAATCTGAGTAAGGAGAGCTCAGTTTTGGAGTGAGTGATCAAGAACTTTATGCAAGATATTATATTTAAAACAGACCAAAAAAAAAGACATTTTCATAGGTGAAAACTTGGAATGGGGTGCAGTCAAAGCCACTGTGTATCCCAGGGAAGTTGCGTGGTGTAGTGGGAAGAAATGTGAGGCTCTGAGCCTGAAGATTTGAATTCCAGTGCAAGCTCTAATGAACAAAGCTAGTGGAGGTGATGGAATTCCAGTGGAGCTATTTCAAATCCTGAAAGATGATGCTGTGAAAGTGCTGCATTCAATATGCCAGCAAATTTGGAAAACTCAGCAGTGGCCACAGGACTGGAAAAAGTCCGTTTTTGTTCCAATCCCAAAGAAAGGCAATGCCAAAGAATGCTCAACCTACTGCACAATTGCACACATCTCATACGCTAGTAAAGTAACGCTCAAAATTCTCCAAGCCAGGCTTCAGCAATGTGTGAACCGTGAACTTCCTGATGTTCAAGCTGGTTTTAGAAAAGGCAGAGGAGCCAGAGATCAAATTGCCAACATCCACTGGATCATCAAAAAAGCAAGAGAGTTCCAGAAAAGCATCTATTTCTGCTTTATTGACTATGCCAAAGCCTTTGACTGTGTGGATCACAATAAACTGTGGAAAATTCTGAAAGAGATGGGAATACCACACCACCTTATCTGCCTCTTGAGAAATTTGTATGCAGGTCAGGAAGCAACAGCTAGAACTGGACATGGAACAACAGACTGGTTCCAAATAGGAAAAGGAGTACGTCAAGGCTGTATATTGTCACCCTGCTTATTTAACTTATATGCAGAGTACATCATGAGAAACACTGGGCTGGAAGAAGCACAAGCTGGAATCAAGATTGCTGGGAAAAATATCAATAACCTCAGATATGCAGATGACACCACCCTTATGGCAGAAAGTGAAGAGGAACAAAAGCCTCTTGATGAAAGTGAAAGAGGAGAGTGAAAAAGTTGGCTTAAAGCTCAACATTCAGAAAACGAAGATCATGGCATCCAGTCCCATCACTTCATGGGAAATAGATGGGGAAACAGTGGAAACAGTGTCAGACTTTATTTTTTGGGGCTCCAAAATCACTGCAGATGGTGACTGCAGCCATGAAATTAAAAGACGGTTACTCCTTGGAAGGAAAGTTATGACCAACCTAGATAGCATATTCAAAAGCAGAGACATTACTTTGCCAACAAAGTTCCATCTAGTCAAGGCTATGGTTTTTCCAGTAGTCATGTATGGATGTGAGTGTTGGACTGTGAAGAATGCTGAGCACCGAAGAATTAATGCTTTTGAACTGTGGTGTTGGAGAAGACTCTTGAGAGTCCCTTGGACTGCAAGGAGATCCAACCAATCCATTCTGAAGGAGATCAGCCCTGGGATTTCTTTGGAAGGAATGATGCTAAAGCTGAGACTCTAGTACTTTGGCCACCTCATGCGAAGAGTTGACTCATTGGAAAAGACTCTGATGCTGGGAGGGATTGCGGGCAGGAGGAGAAGGGGACAACAGAGGATAAGATGGCTGGATGGCATCACTGACTCAATGGACGAGAGTCTGAGAGAACTCTGGGAGTTGTTGATGGACAGGGAGGCCTGGCGTGCTGCGATTCATGGGGTTGCAAAGAGTCGGACATGACTGAGCGACTGAACTGAGCTGAACTGATACTGTATTGGTGTTTTTCTTTCTGGCTTACTTCTCTTGGTATAATAGGCTCCAGTTTCATCCACCTCATTAGAACTGATTCAAATGTATTCTTTTAAATGGCTGAGTAATGCTCCATTGTGTATATGTACCACAGCTTTCTTATCCATGCGTCTGTTGATGGACATCTAGGTTGCTTCCATGTCCTGGCTATTATAAACAGTGCTGCGATGAACAATGGGGTACACGTGTCTCTTTCAATTCTGGTTTCCTCTGTGGTTATGCCCAGCAGTGGGATTGCTGGTCATAAGGCAGCTTTAGTTCCAGTTTTTAAAGGAATCTCCACACAGTTCTCCATAGAGGCTGTACTAGTTTGCATTCCTACCAACAGTGTAAGAGGGTTCCCTTTTCTCCAAACCCTCTCCAGCATTTATTGCTTGTAGACTTTTGGATAGCAGCCATTCTGACTGGCGTGAAATGTACCTCATAGTGGTTTTGATTTGTATTTCTCTGATAATGAGTGATGTTGAGCATCTTTTCATGTGTTTGTTAGCCATCTGTATGTCTTCTTTGGAGAAAGGTCTATTTAGTTCTTTGGCCCATTTTTTGTTTGGGTCATTTATTTTTCTGGAATTGGGCTGTAGGAGTTGCTTGTATATTTTTGAGATTAGTTGTTTGTCAGTTGCTTTATTTGCTATTATTTTCTCCCATTCTGAAGGCTGTCTTTTCACCTTGCTTATAGTTTCCTTTGTTGTGCAGAAGCTTTTAAGTTTAAATAGGTCCCATTTGTTTTTATTTGCTTTTATTTCCAATATTTTGGGAGGTGGGTCATAGAGGATCCTGCTGTGATGTATGTCAGAGAGTATTTTGCCTATGTTCTCCTCTAGGAGTTTTATAGTTTCTGGTCTTACATTTAGATAGTTAATCCATTTTGAGTTTATTTTTGTGTATGGTGTTAGAAGTGTTCTAGTTTCATTCTTTTACAAGTGGTTGACCAGTTTTCCCAGTACCACTTGTTAAAGAGATTGTCTTTAATCCATTGTATATTCTTGCCTCCTTTGTCAAAGATAAGGTGTCCATAGGTGCGTGGATCTATCTCTGGGGTTTCTATTTTGTTCCATTGATCTATATTTCTGTCTTTGTGCCAGTACCATACTGTCTTGATGACTGTGGCTTTGTAGTAGAGCCTGAAGTCAGGCAGCTTGATTCCTCCAGTTCCATTCTTCTTTCTCAAGATTGCTTTAGCTATTCGAGGTTTTTTGTATTTCCATACAAATTGTGAAATTATTTGTTCTAGCTCTGTGAAGAATACCGTTGGTAGCTTGATAGGGATTGCATTGAATCTCTAAATTGCTTTGGGTAGTATACTAATTTTCACTATATTGATTCTTCCAATCCACGAACATGGTATATTTCTCCATCTATTAGTGTCCTCCTTGATTTCTTTCACCAGTGTTTATTATAGTTTTCCATATATAGGTCTTTTATTTCTTTAGGTAGATATATTCCTAAGTATTTTATTCTTTTCATTGCCATGGTGAGTGGAATTGTTTCCTTAATTTCTCTTTCTATTTTCTCATTATTAGTGTATAGGAATGCCAGGGATTTCTGTGTGTTGATTTTATATCCTACAAGTTTACTATATTCATTAAAGTCTCACTGTTTGCAGATGACATCATCCTCTACATAGAAAACCCCAAAGACTCCACCAAAAAATTACTAGAACAACCAGTCCACTCTAAAGGAGATCAGTCCTGGGTGTTCTTTGGAAGGACTGATGCTAAAGGTGAAACTCCAATACTTTGGCCACCTCATGTGAAGAGTTGACTCATTGGAAAAGACTCTGATGCTGGGAGGGATTGGGGGCAGGAGGAGAAGGGGAGGACAGAGGATGAGATGGCTGGATGGCATCACTGACTCGATGGATGTGAGTTTGAGTGAACTCCGGGAGTTGGTGATGGACAGGGAGGTTTGGCATGCTGCAGTTCATGGTGTCCCAAAGAGTCAGACACGACTGAGTGACTGAACTGAGTGAGATCTCTATTCTAGTAACACTGACTTGAAGCCCTGAATCTTTCCCTGTTTATTGGCTGTTTCAAGTGCCAAGATCCTTGGGTCTCTCTCCAGAAAGCTGGAAGTCTTGGCTAATTAACACAAGTGGAAAGTACAAGAATATCCTTCATACTCACTCAGAACATGCACCTGAGTGTCTGTTGAATTGAGACTTACCACCTTTTACATCATCTATCTTATTCCATCAGAATTCATAGGAGGTAGTACTGGCTATCTGGAAGTCACTCTGGGCCTCTTATTGAAACCATTTTACCTCTCCCCATTAGAGCATTTGTTTTAGATAAGACCTTCAATCTAATTTGTTAATAGTATTATCATTCATGTAGTCAATAACACTGAATGCGCCCCTCATTGTTATTTTTCATTAATGGTAGCTCAGGGCTGTACTAAAAGTAATTATGATTATTTCCTGGTGAAGGTACATGTGAGGAGTATAACTAAGCTTTGCTGCCCAGAGGGCTGCAGCATATCAACAGGCATGTCATTAATAATTTGCTTTATGCTGCAGTTATTGAGAAGAGTTCCAAGCTAATGCTATGGATTTATTTAGTTGACTTTTGGGTCACAATGTAATCTTCTTTATCTGGTCATCAGGCATCTCATTTTTAAATCACAATTTATCTCATATGACTTATAACTGTGAATGAGAGATTCATTTGGCTATTTTATATGCTAGACTTCTAAATGGAATGTGGTAGAGAGAGATTAGTTTTTTGTACCTATAGTTATTACTATGGCATGTACAGTATGGAAACTGAAATAATTAAATACTTTGCTTTGAGGAATTTGTGTTATTGTCAGAAGTTGAATGGTTTATACCCTTTGAGTTCTAGAAGGTTCTGTTATTATGTTTCTATTTGCTCTTCATATTCCTGACTGAGACTTGCCTAACCTGTGTCTTGTTTGGATTTTTGTTATCAACAGATCAATTCAGTCAGTTTTAGCTAAAGTTTATTTGCCTTTCTGCCTGTGTACATAAGACTTTTAAGAACAAATTTCAAAACAGCCTAACCTCTTTTACTCCTGTTCGTTAATTTTAATTAAGCTTTTTATTTTGACATAATTGCAGATTCAGATGCAGTTGCAAGAAATAATACAGGCTACCCACTTTTTCCAAAGGTGACATCTTTCAAAAACTGTGATATGGTGTCACATGCAGGATATTGACATTGATAGAGTCAACCTACAGAAGAGTTACAACCCCACAGGGATCCCTCTTGTTACTTTTTTATAACCATGCCTACCTCCCTCCCCCATTCATTTTATCTAGAATTATTCACAGGTGTATATTACCTCAATTCTTTTTATAAGTAGGTCGAGTTCTTCCACCATCCATAAATCCTGGATTGAATGAGGTATTGGTAGAAGATGTATTCTGTAACTTTCTCATTATGTGTGTAGTGAATTGCATGTAGCAAACCTCAGGTCTGAAGTAGCAGAAAGCATTTGAGTGGAACTTCTAACTGGCTTTAGCTCATACCTTGGGGTTAGAGGAGTGAGGGGACTCTTGGAGGGACTTACTAGAGCCTCTGCCATGAGCAGGTGCTGAGGGAACAGCAGGAGAAATAGTGGGACAGGTTATGAGACAAGGCAGGGTTACAGGCTCTGTTGCTAAGGCATGGCTATCCAACAGTGAAAAATGCAGCACCCAGTGGAGTGAGTGAACTCTTCCTTGACCAAGACTTACATGAGAATCTTCAAAATTCCAATGTATATGTGTGTAAGGGTAGGAGGGGGCATGTCAGGAGTGAGTGATGATCTGAAATCAACTGAAAAATGCTTTGTTTCTCTTGGAGAAGGTTCTCAAGCAAGAGAAGGATCCACTGAGAACAGGGTTCAAAATCCTGTAGGAAGGGTTGACCATCCTGGGGTGGAGCGTGGCTTGTTTGCAAGCCTGATTACTTAGTTGCTCAGTGTCAGGATTGAACCCAGCTCTCTACATTTTAGGCAGATTCTGTACCACCTGAGCCACCAAGCCTGATAGCCCCAGTAAGAAACTGAGGCAGAAGCCCACACAAACAGACTTTACCAACTGAGAAAGCATTCCAAGAAAATCATGACTTGGAGCATTCCAGAACTTAGTTCTACTCACTGTACATTTGTCAAGTACTTGCTTTGTGCCAGTGTCTGAGCCAGGCATTGAGGATATAATTCCAGTAGACTAAGGAACTGAGAGGCCAGTGGATATAGTACCAATAGACTGACCTAGGATCATTCTAGGGCAGCAACACAGTCTAGCTTCCATTTTTGGTTGTGGCTGGGGCTCTCGTAAGACTCTCTGTCCTAGTCAAGACTGGTTTTAGCATTTAGTATAGTAGCTCAGACAGTAACGCATCTGTCTGCAATGCACAAGACCCAGGTTCGATCCCTGGGTGGGGAAGATCCCCTGAAGAAGGAAATGACAGCCCACTCCAGTATTCTTGCCTGGAGAATTTCATGGACAGGGAGCCTGGTGGGCTGCAGTCCATGTGGTTGCAGACAGTCGGACATGACTGAGAGACCAACACACACATACATATTCCCTGTGTAGCTCCTTACTAGGGCTTAAAATTAATAGATAAGATATATACATATATAGATTGAGAGATAAATGGGAATGAAGCTCAGCAATTCCAGCAGAGCAGGGCTTCAGAAGGTGAGGGCCAACAATACCAATTCAGTGCTTTGTCCTTGGGGAATAACACAAGGCACATTTAACACTCAAGATATCAGTAAACAGATGGGTGCAGCTTCATGTCACTGTGAATGTTTCCAGAGCTCTGAAAAATCTATAGCTGACTGAAAAACCCCGGCGGATCTTGCTTCGGATCAAAAAGCTTTCGTTAACATCTTTAATCTGTGTGATGAAATCTTGAACTATTTTTCATGCCTTTATTGTCACTTCAACCAGTAACCAAAGTCTCAAGAGAACTCAGTGAATTAGAATGTGACCTAAAAATCAAGAGTGAAGAGTCATCAATCAATAGGGGAGATTATTTAGGAAACAGAAATGATTTGAATACCAAAGAAACACTGCTTGTTGACAGAAATATACATTTGTAACTAATGTTTCATTGGTCATGTAGGCCATGGAACACATCAAAAGTCCAAGTCAGATCAAAACGAAATTTGATTTTAGACTTCCCTCTGCCACCTTGATTTTCTAGAGCTTTGATTTAGATTCTCTGTGACCATATAAACTTTAGTGCTTTGTCTTCTTCTTGCTTTGTCTTTCCCGTCTTTGTGTTCTCTATTTTTTTTCTTCCCAGTTTCATTATAAGAATGATGTTTTCCATCTTGAAGAAGTACTCCACACTCATCTTTTCCCCCATGCTCTGTCTCTGCTAAATCAGGTTGTCAGATAGGAGAGAGGCCTTTTTCGTGAGTCCCTGTTGAGACAGTCTGATGAATTTAACAATCAACCCTCAGATTTCAGTGGCTTAACACAAGAGATATTTCTTTCTTGGTCACACAAGATCCAATGTTGATGTTCCTGGTTAATTAGTTGTCCTAGGCAGCTCTCCTCTAAATGGTGACTCAAGCATGCAGCCCCATTCCATCTTCTGATGCTGTCATCTTCAACGTGAGCCTCCATGGTCACTGCAGAAGAAAAGAAAGTACAAGGAACCAAGTGACACTTGGTCCAGAAGTGGTACATTCTCTATTTGTTTCATTCCATTGGCCAAAACTTCACATGGCCCCACATAGATGAAGGAAGGACTGAGAAAAGTAGCCCGAGGCTGGGCAGTCACTTCCCAGTGACAACAGTACACTTTGGTGTTCTGCTGCCTGTTTCTGTTTCACTGTGCTTTGAGAACATTGTTCCACGAGGGTGTCCGAGCTCTCTTCTGTCTCCTAAGTGACCTGCTCCGTTCCACATTCCGACTGAACTGTGTATAATCATGAAATCTTCAAGTCTTGAGTCACCAGTTAGAAATGCAGTGTTTTTTTTTTTTTTTTAATTAATATATCTGGAGAAGAGTGGGTACCTCTTCATAGGCGGTGCTACAACAGCTTACCATTTATGATTTCTAGAACCAGGAATCCCCCCATTAAAATTGGATCATCATTTAGAAAATTTAAAAAAACAGATGCAATAACTGATAATAATTTCAACTCAAGTTTTTGTTAAATATTGTGAATATAGGGAATGAACACCTTGATTTAATTTTCTTAGAAGCTGGGTTTTGATTGGTCCAGTTGAATTCCCTGAGTTCTATTCTCTTGTACTGGTTTCTGACCAGTGCAGATATGAGAGCCACTCTCACCATTCTGGTAAGGAATCCCTGTCTTAAGTGCTCTGATCTAGGGGCACCTTTCAGCATAACACATCAGCAAAAAAGCTAAGTATAGATATATATGGGTGAATACTTCTAAAGGCTAAAAATATTGTGTTGGTCCTGGCTCTCTTGATTCTATTAAGTTGCAGAGACCAAGGAATAACCTAGGGTTCTTAATCTTCTGTACTTAATTCAAGTCCTGTTATTTACATAACGATTTATTTCCTGACCAAGGCTTGCTGTTCTCCAAAGATAGGGGAATGGTTAAATAAATAATGTTTCATCTGTATGTTGGAGAATTAAAAAAGATTTAAATTTTGTCTCTTGGAATTTTTAATGACCACTGTAAATGCTCATCAGTTCAGTTCAGTTGCTCAGTTGTGTCCGACTCTTTGTGACCCCATGAATTGCAGCATGCCAGGCCTCCCTGTCTATCACCAACTCCCGGAGTTTACTCAAACTCACATCCATCAAGTCGGTGATGCGATCCAGCCATCTCATCCTCTGTGTTCTCCTTCTCCTCCTGCCCCGAATCCCTCCCAGCATCAGAGTCTTTTCCAGTGAGTAAACTCTTCGCATGAGGTGGCCAAAGTACTGGAGTTTCAGCTTTAGCATCAGTCCTTCCAAAGAACACCCAGGACTGATCTCCTTTAGGACGGATTGGTTGGATCTCCTTGCAGTCCAAGGGACTCTCAAGAGTCTTCTCCAACACCACAGTTCAAAAGCATCAATTCTTTGGCGCTCAGCTTTCTTCACAGTCCAACACTCACATCCATACATGACTACTGGAAAAACCATAGCCTTGACTAGATGGAACTTTGTTGGCAAAGTAATGTCTCTGCTTTTTAATATGCTATCTAGGTTGGTCATAACCCTCCTTCTAAGGAGTAAGAATCTTTTAATTTCATGGCTGCAGTCACCATCTGCAGTGATTTTGGAGCCCCCAAAAATAAAGTCTGACACTGTTTCCACTGTTTCCCCATCTATTTCCCATGAAGTGATGGGACCTGATTCCATGATCTTAGTTTTCTGAATGTTGAGCTTTAAAGCTCAACTTTTTCACTCTCCTCTTTCACTTTCATCAAGAGGCTTTTTAGTTCCTCTTCATTTTCTGCCATAAGGGTGGTGTCATCTGCATATCTGAGGTTATTGATATTTCTCCCGGCAATCTTGATTCCAGCTTGTGCTTCCTCCAGCCCAGCATTTCTCATGATGTACTCTGCATATAAGTTAAATAAGCAGGGTGACAATATACAGCCTTGACGTACTCCTTTTCCTATTTGGAACCAATCTGTTGTTCCATGTCCAGTTCTAACTTTTGCTTCCGGACCTGCATACAGGTTTCTCAAGAGGCAGGTCAGGTGGTGTGGTATTCCCATCTCTTTCAGAATTTCCCACAGTTTATTGTGATCCACACAGTCAAAGGCTTTGGCATAGTCAATAAAGCAGAAGTAGATGTTTTTCTGGAATGCTCTTGCTTTTTCCATGATCCAGCGGATGTTGGCAATTTGATCTCTGGTTCCTCTGCCTTTTCTAAAACCAGCTTGAATATCAGGAAGTTCACCATTCACATATTGCTGAAGCCTGGCTTGGAGAATTTTGGGCATTACTTTACTAGCGTGTGAGATGAGTGCAATTGTGCGGTAGTTTGTGCATTCTTTGGCATTGCCTTTCTTTGCAATTGGAATGAAAACACCTTTTCCAGTCCTGTGGCCACTGCTGAGTTTTCCAAATTTGCTGGCATATTGAGTGCAGCACTTTCACAGCATCATCTTTCAGGATTTGAAATAGCTCAACTGGAATTCCATCACCTGCACTAGCTTTGTTTGTGGTGATTCTTTCTAAGGCCCACTTAGTTTTTAAACATGTATTGCTATTGCTAAGTCACTTAAGTCGTGTCCGACTCTGTGTGACCCCATAGATGGCAGCCCACCAGGCTCCCCCGTCCCTGGGATTCTCCAGGCAACAACACTGGAGTAGGCTGCCATTTCCTTCTCCAATGCATGAACGTGAAAAGTGAAAGGGAAGTCACTCAGTTGTGTCCGACTCTTCGCGATCCCATGGACTGCAGCCTACCAGGCTCCTCCGTCCGTGGGATTTTCCAGGCAAGAGTACTGGAGTGGGGTGCCATCGCCTTCTCCATTAAACATGTATAAGTGATCTCAATTTGTGTGTAAATATATGTTTAGCAAAAAGATTGGAAGAAAATATGTCATGAGTTTAACTAGGATTGTCTCTGGGCAATGGGATTATAGATGATTTTCATAATCTTTGTATTTCTTTGTGTTTTCCAAAGTTTAAAAATGAGCATGAATTATTCATGAGAAGAATGTTAGTCACTACACCTGTCAATCCATTCCAGTATTAACCATTCTTGTGAAAATTACTGGAGGCTAGCAGAAAGAGGAACTTTGGCTGCCTTAAAGTAGTTGAATCCTCTATCTTTAAAAAAAACTTTTTTGACCACACTGCATAGCTGGTGGAATCTTAGGTTCCTAACCAGGGATCAAACCTGGGGCCTTAACAGTAAGAAAGAGTGGAGCCCTAACCTCTGGAGAGCCAGGAAATTCTCAAATTCTCTATCTTTAAATGAAAAAAAAAATGTAGAGTGACCTAGTATCCAAAAAAATGGTTGTGTCACTTTTTCCCATTCCAAAATTTTTACTGGGGAAAGTTACTGGTCCTCACAGATAAAATTAAGTCATGAAATGTGAACCTCAGAGTGAAGAGCATTAGCCTTTGATTTCCTGCCTTCATAGGAGGAGCCATAATGCACTAGTTGTGTGACTTGTAGCAAGTTACTTTAAGTTTCTGAAATGTGTCCATATCTACAGACTGTAGATAATACCTGTCTTGCAAGTCACTTTTGATGATTAGAGATGATATAAGCCTAACTCACGTACTTAATCCCTCAATTGCTTAACTAGCTTAATTGCTGCTACTGCAGCATTTGCCACTACTAATTACCTTCCCCTCCACCAGCGGAAGTGGTAACACTGTACCGTGTAGCTGTGTTGAAGTTGTTGGCCAGGTTAGTTTGACTGATGTAGCCTAATTTCCAGTCCTACAAAGGCAAGACAAGCTTTCTCAACCTACCTGTGCTCCCCCACCCCCCAATCCAGCAACTAAGGGGTTAGGTTCTAGTGAATCAGGGAACTTGCAGTAAGTAGCTGAGCCCTGAGGTCTGTATCTTTTTAGATTGTTTGTTGCCTGTGGTGTTCTGGTTGTTAAGTATTTTGAATATTATACTGGTTCTACAAGCTCCGGGAGTTGGTGATGGACAGGGAAACTTGGCGTGCTACAGTCCATGGGGTCACAAAAAGTCAGACATGACTGAGCAACTGAACTGATACTGGTTCTAAGGGAAGTCATTTATTTCCTCTGTTTCTGAAGAATATAATACCATAATGGCCAACTGTGTTTGAATATTGAAGGCCTGGAAAGTGAAAGGAGATTTCCAGTACATGTAAATTGATGATAAAATATTATTTCTCTTTTCACTTTGTGAATTGCTTGCTCAGATGGCTCTGAGATCAGGAATGTATTGGTGAGTACAGCTGCCTTGGTCCTTGGGAAGCATCTTTATGGAGAAGGAGGACATGACTGACACCAACAGGGGAATCTTTCATTTCCAATTTCATTTTCTAAGAGATGTAAAATGAACTTCATCAAAAACAAACAAAACCAAAACCCTGAAAAGCAAACAAACAAAAACATAACTTCCATAGCCTTCTTATCTCCCTCTTCTATGGCTGGAAATTTAGGAGAGAAGCCAGAGACTGATCAACCCTGACTTGACGTGAACTTTCTGTGTGGTCAATTCTGTGTGTGATCTGGCCCTGTTGTTACATTGCAAAGCAAGATCAATGAAGACAGTCTAACTCAAGCATTCAGTTCTTGGACTGTCACCCATATTTCTATGCATTTTAATTTGAGAGCTCTGGTATAATTGCATCAAGAAGGGAGAGATATAAATCTTACTTGAATTAGCTGATCTGGGTGGAATATTTGCCAAAAATAATTTTAGCCTAACTCAAGCCCTTAGAGTTAAAATATCTTGATTATATAAATTTGTCTTCTGTTCTCAACCCTAGAAGGACAGTAAAGGATGAGATTGCCTTGTCTCTGCCAAGACTGAATGAAGTAGAACTCTCTTATGGATGGAATGTTTGCATCTTCTCAAAATTTGTATGTTTAAGTCCTAACCCCGTATGCGATGATATTAGGAGGTGAGGCCTTTGGGAAGTAATTAAGATTAGGTGAGGTTGTGAGGGTAGAGCCCCCACGGTAGGATTAGTTCTCTTAGAAGAAGAAGAGACACTGGAGCTTCCTCTCCCGGCCATATGAGTACATGGCGAGAAGGTGACTGTCTGCAAGTTAAGAAGGGAGCCCTTATCAAGAACCACATCTTGCAGCACCTTGCTCTTACACTTCCCAGCCTCCAGAACTGAGAAATAATGTCTGTTGTTTAAGCCCCCAGTCTACATTATTCTGTTTTAGCAGTCTGAGCATACGAAGACAAATTCCACGACACCCAACCTTTCTGAAACATGGATTCAGTTATATTGCAGGCCAAAGTATGCACTCAGATATAGCAGCTCTATAAGGATGTTGATAGCAGTACTCTCCTTCAAGACTAGCATTAGGGTTGTAGGTGTCCATTTTGGAGGGATACGTTTCTTGTAGGAGAATGAATTTGTATTTTACCTTGCTATATATACAGTTAGTGATGCCAGACATGGCAGGTCTGTGCTCTGAGAAGTTCTTCAGTAAGATCAGTGCATTTGGACCGTGGTTAGACTAAGCTGGTCATGATAAAAGTAGGTACTAGAGCTGAGAGTGGAGACACCATCTTTTGAGCATCTGTGCCATAGAACAGCATTAGGCACTGTGGACTCTCTAGAGTGCTAGCAGCCAGAAGAGGCCCATATCCATAGCTGTTCATCCTGACAGCTGCTTAAGTGCTTCTGCTGGCCTTAAAGGTGAACTATTTCAAGCCTCTTCAGCCTAACCAGCCAGCCAGCCAGTCTGCAATTAAGGAGATCAGATTATCTCAACTTTAGTTTCCAACACTTATGTGGTCTTTAAAACAAAGTTTGCTCTAAATTCTTAATCACAAGAGTGTATCTTGTTTTCTGACTCTTCTTTTATTATGATAACATTGCGTTCTTGTACATGTGTCCTCTTTTTACTCCTTTACCCTCACTTTGTGCTGTTTGGGAAGGAAATAAATACAGCAATGTGAGATTTGATTCACTGCAACCGGACATCTTCCAGCATACAACATTTTCAGCTGCTCCTGGGGACTGACTGGCTCCTTCCCCATCCACTCAACTACTCCTCCATCACATTTCCGCCCATGCTCATTCTAGCCTGCTGGCCTGTGTTCCCTGATGCTGCAGCTGCTACAGTTGAAGGAGAGGACCTGTTCCACACAGAGAAACCACTCAGACACGGGTCTGCTTTCTCCCCACTCCTCGGACAAGTCTTAGTCAAATGGATTTTGGAATCAGATAGAAGTTCTTGCCTGGAGAATCCCATGGACGGAGAAGCCTGGTAGGCTGCAGTCCATGGGGTCGCACAGAGTCGGACACGACTGAAGCGACTTAGCAGCAGCAACAGCAGAACTAAGTTCAGATCATGGTACTGTCATTTACTTACCACACAGCATAGGAAAAATCAGTTAACTGACCTGAGCCTGAGTTTTTCTCTCTGTAAAATGGGCCTGGTATCTGTATCTCAGACTTTTCTGAAGACTACATGAGTGAAATTTTAGCCACACTTAACAAGTTACCTAAGCTATAATAGATTCAAAGAAGGAGAGTTCTTATATTTGTCTTAGGCAGGAGTTGAGGCTGAACAGCTATTGGTTACCTCCACAGGACAGAAAACCAGGCAAATCAGCTATTTGATACTAAATAATTTTTTAAAAGTATCTGACTTACTAGAAAGGCTGAACTGACTAGTCAGTTTAATCAAAAGAGATGTTTTTGTGGAAAATTTCCCTAAATTAAAACAAACAATTTATTGGATTTACCAACACATCAGCATCTTTAGATTAGTGGCTTACTAAAGTGAAAGCACTCTACTTGAAATGTATTGACTATTTGGGTGTTTGGAAGTCTATTTCAAATTCAGTGAGAATAGAGGATTCATGTGGCCCTTTTCTAGACCCTGAAATGAGAAGGTGGAGGGGGTAGGTGGTAAATAAAAAATACACAATCTGGCTCTGCAGGAACTTGCAGGAAGGGTGATGAGATAGATACTTAAATCATTATAATAAGCATAATACACTCTGGTTACATTTGAAGAGCTCACAGGAGTCAGAGTTTGTTTGTTTTTTCCCCCTTCTGTAGTTGACAGAGAGAGGTAGGGTGGGGATGGCATTCTGGAAGGAGTGACTTGTAGTTTTTTTTTAATTTAAATGTATTTATTTTAATTAGAGGCTAATTACTTTACAATATTGTATTGGTTTTGCCATACATCAACATGAATCTGAGGAGTGGGCTTTCATCTGGATTCTTTTTTAAGGTGGAAGCTCCTTGATTGTATTCTTTTATGAGATGGTTAGTCAGGCACAGCCACAAGAGGAGACAGAGAATAGGCTCAGGGAACAAAGATGATGATACTCTTAGGTGCTGGAGAGGCCGGTGGGGTGAGGGGCCACCCTGCTCCTCAGGCTCCACATATGAAAGAAAGACATGGGGTGGTTGGGAGGTGCAGAAAACAGGAGGGAGGGGAAGGTTGAGGCAAGGTGAACAGTTTGGGATGGGCTAGTTGGAAGAGTTTCCTTGGGCTCTGGGCTAGAGGGGTCGGTCCTTACTTGTTTGACACCTGGGGCTGAGTGATTAAGTCAGAGGAATATGTCTCCAGGGGGGTAGGTGCCAGACAGAAGGAGATAGTCTCTGGATTAGATGGTTTGCATATCAAAGACATACTTCTGCCTGGATACTTTATCTCTGAGAATTGGCTAGTCCCTGGAGGGGCAGGCTTTTTCCAGGCAGAAAGATTTTTTTTAGGATGTCAAAACATCATAATATACAAGAAACTTTAAATATTTATAATAGACTTCTTTAGCTGTTCCTTTGGCTTGTCCACGTTTTGACTTGGAATGTGTTGAAACCACTAGCACTCTCGGCAGGAAAACGCAGGAGGCCAACGGGTAGCAGGAGTTCTAACAAGAGAAGCAATGCCGTACTTCAATGTGGTCACAGATATTAAGGCTGATGATATACAGCCCCATGGCTGCCTCTGTCAGGATCTGGAGGGTTGGGTCAGCCCATCTCCGACAGGCCCAAGGCAGCTGTTGTGTCTAATACATCTTTGCTTGAACAACTGGATTAAGGTGATGTTTTGATGTATGGCTAGTCATCTTTTATAGCCCCAAATCTCTGACACTCTTGGCTTCCTAGATGATTGTGTTCCTGCTGGCTGTGGCAGCCCTGTGAGTACAGCATGTTGAGAGTCAAAAGCACATAAATCCACTCCCCTCCCATTTCCAGGAGTGTTGTGAGACTCTGCTGAGAATAATCAGTGGTAGGATAGGTGTTTGGCTTTTGCTGGCTGTCTTTCTGATGAAGTACCGTAGGAAGGAATACTAATGACTCAACTCGCTTTTGTTTTTTTTTCCTACAGATTGGAGTGTAACAGAGAGTAAAATGTTAGCATTAAAGAAGTTTTCAAATCATATAGACCCAGATACCTCAGTGGCTTATCTTGTTAGGTACTTGTTCCTTGCTTATTAAAGTCCAGTTGGCAATAGTAGGGGTGAGACAGTATCCCACAATCAAGGACTCAGACTAACAGAGATTCTGTTCTTTTCAACACATGATTTCATTGTATTGACATCAGCTGGCAGACAAGGAAAGAAATCACGTGGGAGATGGGTGTGACCCAGGCAGAGAGGTTGCTCACATAAATTCTACACAATTCTATTAGCCAGAACTCAGGCACATGGCACTGCCAGGATGCCGGAGGAACCAGGAAATGCACTAAGATAGAGCAGCCACTTCTCAGCATCAGCCCACTTTAGAGCAGGTACACACGATTTTCACTTTGGCAGCATTGTAACTGTAATCATTTTGTATCCTGCTTTTTCACTTCCCATATTTCATTGACCAAATACCTCATTCATGTTTTTCCATAAGATGTTATGGGAAAACCTGAACAAACATTTTGGCCAACCCAATATATTCAAACCATTCCTGTCTGCAGAGTTTGCGCAATTATTTTTAGTTGCAATATAGTACTCTGTTCTGTGGATGAATCATAATTTATCAGGCCATCCCTTATTGGATATTTAGATTATTTTTCTGGTTTTGAAGATTATACATTTTATTTCTATTAATATGAACATCCCTCTGCTTCAAGATTTATCTCTCTGTTAAATGACTTTCTTAAATTCCTATGAGTTGAATTAGTGAGTCAAAGGAAGTGGCTCTTACATAAGAGCCACTTTTAAGATGATGTTTCTGGTCAGAAGGCTACTAGCAGAGTGTGGAGATTCTAGTTCCATTTCAGTTTTATCAGGCAATGAGAATTGAAACACTACTCTTCTAATCTGCAGAGTAGCCTAGAGGAAACACAGTCTTCTTCCCCGGTTATTACTTTAAAATTATCCTTAAATATTTGAAGAATGTTTCTTGGTCAAAAGGGGATAGTCAAAAATTCCTGTTCCTGAGTGGTTGGATAAAGCATGACCCATCCACACAATGTTGTCTTAGGCAGCAGTTTAAAAAAGTGAGGGAGAGTCTAATGAACTGATTTGGAATCATTTCAAGAATATACTCTTAAATGGAAAAAGCAAAGTGCAAAAGCCTATACCCTTCATGTAAGGAAGAAAGGGATTTAAGAAAATATAGACATATCTGCTCATGTGTACAATATAAGCAGGAGGGAGGGAGAAACTGGAAACTGAACAGACTGATTACATGCAGGGTCTGGGATGGAATGAAGAGAAGGATGGCCATGAGGTAGTAGGGATGAGGGGGCAGTGACATTTCTCAGGGCTGCTCCTTTGGTACACCTTGGGTTCTTAGAACTGTGGTAATGTTCCCAATACCCTGCCAAAAATGAACTGATAATTTAAATCAACCAAGATGTGGGGAGAAGGAACTCAATTGGAATACAAACAGTATTCCAACTGTATTTCAAGACAGTATTCTTAACTTCTGTCTTGGGCACCCTTCTTCCTTTCTCATCCTGATAGAAGCTGGCTGTGAGCTGTCTGTAGAGAGATTCTTGTGGCAAGGAACTGATGTTTCCAGTTGACAGCTGTGGAGGAACTGAGGCCTGCTAGCAGCCACACAAGTGAGCTTGAGATCACTCAAGCTGGTTGACACCTTGACTGCAGCTTTGTGAGAGACCAGGAGCCAAAGGCATCTACCTAAGCTACCCAGACCCCCGACCCCACAGAACTAGTGAGAAAAATGTCTGTGGTTTTCAGTTGCCAAATTTTGGGGAAAATTTGTTATGTAGCAATAGTTAACTACTAAGATCCCCTGGAGAAGGAAATGGCAACCCACTCCAGTATACTTGTCTGGAAAATCTCATGGATAGAGGAGCCTGGTGGGCTGTAGTCCATGGGGTCACAAAGAATTGGGTACTACTGAGCGACTAACACATGTACACACACATAGTGACTTTGGAAAACAGCATTCTGACTGGTTACAGTAAGATTAAAGACAAAAAAAACTGTACCCAAATACTGCATTCCTTTTGGTAACTCTTATTTGCAAGGTATTGCTTAGCAATTCTTTAACAACTTTATGTGGTCAAGATTGAACAAATCAAATGAATCTATTGTAGATAATGAGAGCCTGTTTTCTCACAGGTGGAGAGAGAAGTTACAAATAAGGAAAGAGGGAAGGCTAGAATGATTGACGTGTTAGATTGGACTTAGCATTATCAGTGTGAACTCACGATTTGATTTCTGTTCGTTTCCAAGGCAAATCATTCAATATCACAGTAATCCAAGTCTATGCCCCAATCAGTAATGCTGAAGAAGCTGAAGTTGAAAGATTCTATGAAGACCTACAAGACCTTTTAGAACTAACACCCAAAAAAGATGTCCTTTTCATTATAGGAGACTGGAATGCAAAAGTAGAAGTCAAGAAACACCTGGAGTAACAGACAAATTTGACCTTGGAATATGGAATGAAGCAGGGCAAAGACTAATAGAGTTTTGCCAAGAAAATGCACAGGTCATAGCAAACACCCTCTTCCAACAACACAAGAGAAGACTCTACACATGGACATCACCAGATGGTCAACATCAAAATCAGATTGATTATATTCTTTGCAGCCAAAGATGGAGAAGCTCTATACAGTCAACAAAAACAAGACCAGGAGCTGACTGTGGCTCAGATCATGAACTCCTTATTGCCAAATTCAGACTTAAATTGAAGAAAGTAGGGAGAACCACTAGACCATTCAGGTATGACCTAAATCAAATCCCTTATGATTATACAGTGGAAGTGAGAAATAGATTTAAGGGCCTAGATCTGATAGATAGAGTGCCTGATGAACTATGGATGGAAGTTCATGACATTGTACAGGAGACAGGGATCAAGACCATCCCCATGGAAAAGCAATGCAAAAAAGCAAAATGGCTGTCTGGGGAGGCCTTACAAATAGCTGTGAAAAGAAGAGAAGTGAAAAGCAAAGGAGAAAAGGAAAGATATAAGCATCTGAATGCAGAGTTCCAAAGAATAGCAAGAAGAGATAAGAAAGCCTTCTTCAGCAATCAATGCAAAGAAATAGAGGAAAACAACAGAATGGGAAAGACTAGAGATCTCTTCAAGAAAATTAGAGATACCAAGGGAACATTTCATGCAAAGATGGGCTCAATAAAGGACAGAAATGGTATGGACCAAACAGAATCAGAAGATATCAAGAAGAAGTGGCAAGAATACACAGAAGAACTGTACAAAATAGATCTTCACATCCCAGATAATCCTGATGGTGTGATCACTGACCTAGAGCCAGACATCCTGGAATGTGAAGTCAAGTGGGCCTTAGAAAGCATCACTACAAACAAAGCTAGTGGAGGTGATGGAATTCCAGTTGAGCTATTTCAAATCCTGAAAGACGATGCTGTGAAAGTGCTGCACCCAATATGCCAGCAAATTTGGAAAGCTCAGCAGTGGCCCCAGGACTGGAAAAGGTCAGTTTTCATTCCAATCCCAAAGAAAGGCAATGCCAAAGAATGCTCAAACTACCACACAGTTGCACTCATCTCACACGCTAGTAAAATAATACTCAAAATTCTCCAAGCCAGGCTTCAGCAATATGTGAACCGTGAACTTCCTGATGTTCAAGCTGGTTTTAGAAAAGGCAGAGGAACCAGAGATCAAATTGCCAACATCTGCTGGATCATGGAAAACGCAAGAGCATTCCAGAAAAACATCTATTTCTGCTTTATTGACTATGCCAAAGCCTTTGACTGTGTGGATCACAATAAACTGTGGGAAATTCTGAAAGAGATGGGAATACCACACCACCTGACCTGCCTCTTGAGAAATCTGTATGCAGGTCAGGAAGCAACAGTTAGAACTGGACATGGAACAACAGACTGGTTCCAAATAGGAAAAGGAGTACGTCAAGGCTGTATATGGTCACCCTTTTTATTTAACTTATATGCAGAGTACATCATGAGAAACGCTGGACTGGAAGAAACACAAGCTTGAATCAAGATTGCCGGGAGAAATATCAATAACCTCAGATATGCAGATGACACCACCTTTATGGCAGAAAGTGAAGAGGAACTAAAAAGCCTCTTGATGAAAGTGAAAGTGGAGAGTGAAAAAGTTGGCTTAAAGCTCAACATTCAAAAAATGAAGATCATGGCATCCGGTCCCATCGCTTCATGGGAAATAGATGGGGAAACAGTGGAAACGGTGTCGGACTTTATTTTTTTTGGCTCCAAAATCACTGCAGATGGTGACTGCAGCCATGAAATTAAAAGACGCTTACTCCTTGGAAGGAAAGTTATGACCAACCTAGATAGCATATTAAAAAGCAGAGACATTACTTTGCCAACAAAGTTCCATCTAGTCAAGGCTATGATTTTTCCTGTGGTCATGTATGGATGTGAGAGTTGGACTGTGAAGAAAGCTGAGCACCGAAGAATTGATGCTTTTGAACTGTGGTATTGGAGAAGACTCTTGAGAGTCCCTTTGACTGCAAGGAGATCCAACCATTCCATTCTGAAGGAGATCAGCCCTGGGATTTCTTTGGAAGGAATGATGCAAAAGCTGAAACTCCAGTACTTTGGCTACCTCATGTGAAGAGTTGACTCATTGGAAAAGACTCTGCTGCTGGGAGGGATTGGGGGCAGGAGGAGAAGGGGATGACAGAGGATGAGATGGCTGGATGGCATCACTGACTCGATGGACGTGAGTCTGAGTGAACTCTGGGAGTTGGTGATGGACAGGGAGGCCTGGTGTGCTGTGATTCATGGGTCACAAAGAGTCGGACACAACTGAGTGACTGAACTGAACTGAACGAAGAGATAGATATAGAAGTATATTGATTTTTTTTATATGTGAGTTAATATACACACCTATATCTCTAGCTTTTTTTCTCTGAAAAGACCTAGGGCTCGGGACAATCCATTAGCAGTAAGTGCACTTAGTGCCCAGACTTGATTTTGAAATAATAGTTTTCCAATAAAAGGAACCAAGGCTTCTCAGAGAAGTGACTGATTTCAGAGTTGAAACATAAAAAATATCACATTAACCTGGAGCATCTTGTGGTAAGACAATTAGAAAATGTTCACACAAAATAAGCATGTCAAAAGGAGATAGGATCCAATCTGATGAGGCTCCCAATGGCCAAATTTGGGACAAGTTGAGCAACAAAATAAATGATGATAGTATAGTAATATTATAACCTGTAGAATGCAATAAATATCTATTTGTCCATATGTAAATGAATGAATGAATAAGTACCTGAAAGATATCTTACTTCATTTGGAGTGCTATAACAAAGTACTGTAAATTGGGTGACTTATAAACAACAGAAATTTATTTCTCACTTTTCTGGAGGCTGGAAATCCAAGGTCAGGTTGCCAGCATGGTCAAGTTCTGGTTAGGACCCACTTCTGGGTTGCACACTACTGACTTCTTGTTTCCTCTTGTCGAAGAAAGAGAGCAATAAGCTACCTCCTGACTCTTGTAAGGACCTCATGACCTCATCTAGCCCTAATTACCTCCCAAAGGCCCTACCTTCTAATATCATTACATTGGAGGGTAGGTTTACAACATATGAATTTTAGAGGGACTCAAACATTCAGTCCATAAGAGAAGATAATGGGCAGCTCTTTCTTACAGAAGAGTTCCAATTAATATGTATAGAAGGAATGAGCAAAATGCAGAATCACCATTAGGCAAACAGCACAGGGATAATTATTTACAGAAAGAGCCACCAATGGATAAAAGGAAAACAGTAGGTGGGAATTTGAGGAGAAACAAGATATTGGCATAGTCTCAAAATATCTCAAAGATGTTTACCAATTGCAAAGAGAAAAGAATATTAATATTTCTGTGGAGAAACCAATCAAATACCACCTAAACTATCTAATCAGAATTAACATCAAGGGTAATAAGACACATGGGCCTGATGGACCTCCTGATACAATGCACTCAGGTAGGTGGGGCACAATGTGACTTCTATGGCATTCATACCAACACTATATAACCTCAGTCTTGCCATAAGGAAATACCAGCCAAACTCAAATTGAGATCCATTCTGCAAATTAACTGCTCGGTATGCTTCAAGTGTCCAGGTTATGACAGACAAATGAATTCTGAGGAACTGTTGCAGATCGGAGAGGAATACAGAGAACTAACAATTGAATGCAAGGTGGGATTGTGAAACAGATTAAGAACATTAGTGGAAAAGCTGATGAAACTTGAATGAGACATGTAGTTAATAGTATTTCATTAATGTTAATTTCCTGGTTTTGATCATTATATTGTGGTTGTTTAAGATGTTAATTAGGGGAAGCTGGATAAAGGGTAGACGTGAACTCTATTATTTTTGCCACTTTTGTGCTAGGAAAATTCCTTTTTTTTTTTTTTTTTTTATTCATTTGGTGTCAAAAGGAAAATTCCTTTTTGAAGATCTCTGTTCCTGTCCCTGGAGGGCAAAACTTGCCTGGTTTTCAAGGAGAGGGACTGGATTCCCAGTCTAATGAATGTTTCTATAGGACACATACCTTTATTAGTTATATGTTCAGTGGGTTGGGAGTTAATCTACAGATATGTAAGTCTATACATAAAATCGATCCTGTATCACTTGACTTATAACCTCAGAATTATGCTCTTTCTGCATGCTTCTAAATCAGTGTTGTCTCTCTCAGGCTCTGCTTTGGATTATGTATGACATGTGAGGTCGTTTTATATTGATAGAAGCCCTAGACAGTTACCATGTTCTCCAGCAGCCTCCAGTAGGGTATCACAGAGCTTTTGCTACCACGATCCTTTTCTCTGCACAGTTCCTAAACTTGCCCTTTTTAACTTACAGGATAATTGATGTCTTCTGTCAGTGTTCTCTTGGCTAGGGTTTGTTTCATCACAAGCAAGAGGAGAAAGAATCACATGTTGGAAGAGTACAGGCAGCACATGCATGTTCAATAACCTAAATCAATTTGAAATTACCCTAAGTGATGACCCTGTAAAGTAGTTCTGACATGGAAGACTTACAGTGAAAGCCTCATTTTAGGGTCAAAACTAAATATTTGGCCAACTCTTTCTCCCTTTCCTGTTTATCACACAGTGATCCTTTAATAGGAATGAATATTTTTTATAAAAATGAATCAGGCAAGCTATAAAAATTCAAGCAATATAACAAAGGACAAAAACATGTTTAAAAAAATCTCAAATCTCAGTGCTCAGAAATGACTGATGTTATCATACTTTGTGGCCATGATTATGGATACTGCTACTGCTACTGCTAAGTTGCTTCAGTCATGTCCAACTCTGTGCGACCCCATAGACAGCAGCCCACCAGGCTCCCCCATCCCTGGGATTCTCAAGGCAAGAACACTGGAGTGGGTTGCCGTTTCCTTCTCCAATGCATGAAAGGGAAGTCGCTCAGTTGTGTCCGACTCTTACCGACCTCATGGACTGCAGCCTACCAGGCTCCTCTGTCCATGGGATTTTTCCAGGCAAGAGTACTGGAGTGGGGTGCCATTGCCTTCTCCGATAAAAACAGAAGGATGAATGGATGTGTGAATGTGCAGATAAAAAAATGTAAAAGAGAGGGGCGGTCCTAAGATGGCAGAGGAATAGGATGGGGAGACCACTTTCTCCCCCACAAATTCATCAAAAAAACATTTGAACGCTGAGTAAATTCCACAAAACAACTTCTGAATGCCAGCAGAGGACATCAAGCACCCAGAAAAGCAGCCCACTGTCTTTGAAAGGAGGTAGGAAAAAATATAAAAGGCAAAAACAAAGACAAAAGAGGTAGGAACAGAGCTCTGTCCCAGGAAGGGAGTCTTAAAAAAGAGAGAGTTTCCAAACACCAGGAAACACTCTCACTGCCCAGTCTGTGGCGAGCCTTGGAACTACAGAAAGCAACATAATCGGGAGGAAAAATAAATAAATAATTAAAACCCACAGATTATGTGCCCAACTGTAACTCTCAGGAGAGAAGCAGCGCAGACACCTGCATCCGCCACTAGCAAGTGGGGGCTGGGCAGGGAGGCGCGGGCTGCATTGCTTAGAGTAAGGATCAGGCCTGAATGCCCCAAGGGCAGTCTGAGGAAACTAACTTGGGCTAGCAAAGCAGACTGTGGGATAGATACCACGCGAAAAGCCCTAACCTAAGACACCGCCAGGCCCAGCCCACTCACAGAACAAAGGACTGACTAGAGCTACAGGAAAAGCCCTAACATAAGACACCGTCAGGCCTGCTCACAGAACAAAGGATGAGCAGAGCTAGCTGGATGCAGGCCAGCCCATCCCCCTCCAGTGACAGGCAGGTGAGAGCAGCCAGAACTGGAAGGGGGCAATCATGGCCCCAGAGAAGCATTATCTACCAAACTGCAAGCAGGCTTTGTTGCTAACCAAGATTTCTTGGGATTCTGGACGGTCAACATCTGCCTGAGAAGATGCGCCACTTGTACACCTAGAAAACTTAGCGGCAGGGATGGGGGAGGCAATAAGTCGCAGCGACCGCGCTCGGCAAACACTTGGTCACCTGAGCTGCTCGGATCTGGGAAGGGCACAAAACGCAGGCCCAACCGAGTCTGTGCTTCTGAAGACTGCCTGAGTACCTGAACCTGAACCGCTTAGACCTGGGAAGTGCATACAACCCAGGGCCGGCCTCAGACAGTTCCCGGCAGAGCAACCTAGAGCCTAAGCAGCATAGACAGGGAAAGCACACACGCCGTGAGCAGGAGCAAACCCAGTGTGGCCGAGACACTGCGAGCACACACCAGTGTTATTTGTTTGCAGCGTCCCTCCCTCCCCACAGCAGGACTGAACAAGTGAGCCTAAAAAAGTGTCCACCACCGCCCCCTTGTGGCAGGGTGGAAATTAGACACTGAAGAGACCAGCAAACAGAAGAAGCTAAAACAGAGGGAACCTTCTTGGAAGTGACAGGTGCAATAGATTAAAGCCCTGTAGTTAGTACCCACTACATAGGAAGGATCCTATAGGTCTTGAGAAATATAAGCTGGATCAAGGAACTATCTGAAAATGAACTGACCCCACACTGCCCACAACACCAGGGAAAGTCCTAGATATATTTTTACTATTTTTACTATCATTCTTTAATTAAAAATTTTTTTTTATTTTTAAGTCCTCTATTACTCCTTTAATTTTCATTTTATAACCTACTATTACTTTGCAAAGAAAAAAAGAGAGACCCTATTTTTTAAAGCAAACTACATATATATATATATTGTATAATTTTTGTGAGTTTTTTTTTTCATTAATATTGTATTTTTGAAAATCCAACTTCTACTCTAGATTTTCAATCTTTGCTTTTTGGTATTTATTATCAATTTTGTACCTTTAAGAACCCAATTTTCGGTACCCATTTTTACCTGGGAGCGAGATTACTGGCTTGACTGCTCTCTCCCACTTTGGACTCTCCCTTTTTCTCCACCAGGTCGCCTCTATCTCCTCCTTCCCCCTTCTCTTCTCTACCCAACTCTGTGAATCTCTTTGTGTGTTCTGGATGGTGGAGAACACTTAGGGAACTGATTACTGGATGGATTTGTCTCTCTCCTTTTGATTCCCTCCTTTATCCTCCTGGCCACCTCTGTCTCCTTCCTTTGTCTTCTCTTCTCTGTGTAACTCTGTGAACATCTCTGAGTGATCCCAACTGTGGAGGGCACATAAGGAAGTGATTACTGGCTAGCTTGCTCTCTCCTCTTTTGATTCCACCTCATTTCATCCTGGTCACCTCTCTCTCCCTCCTCCCTCTTCTCCATGTAACTCTGTGAACCTCTCAGTGTCCCTCACTGTGGAGAAACTTTTCATCTTTAACCTGGATGTTTTATCAACAGTGCTGTATAGATGGAGAAGTCTTGAGGCTACTATAAAAATAAGACTGAAAACCAGAAGCAGGAGGCTTAAGTCCAAATCCTGAGAACACCAGAGAACTCCTGACTCCAGGGAACATTAATCAACAGAAGCTCATCAAACACCTCCATACCTACACTGAAACCAAGCACCACCCAAGGGCTAACAAGTTTCAGAGCAATATATACCATGCAAATTCTCCAGCAACACAGGAACACAGCCCTGAGCTTCAATATACAAGCTGCCCAAAGGCACTCAAAACCCACTGACATCTCATAACTCATTACTGGACACTTCATTGCACTCCAGATAGAAGAAATACAGCTCCACCCACCAGAGCAGCGACACAAGCTTCCCGAACCAGGAAACCTTGACAAGCCACCCATACAAACCCACCCACAGCGAGGAAATGCCATAATAAAGAGAACTCCACAAACTGCCAGAATACAGAAAGGCCACCCCAAATTCAGCAATATAAACAAGATGAAGAGACAGAGGAATACCCAGCAGGTAAAGGAATAGGATAAATGCCCACCAAACCAAACAAAAGAGGAAGAGATAGGGAATCTACCTGATAAAGAATTCCAAATAATGATAGTGAAAATGATCCAAAATCTTGAAATCAAAATGGAATCACAGATAAATAGCCTGGAGACGAGGATTGAGAAGATGCAAGAAAGGTTTAACAAGGACCTAGAAGAAACAATAAAGAGTCAATATATAATGAATAATGCAATAAATGAGATCAAAAACACTCTGGAGGGAACAAATAGTAGAATAACGGAGGCAGAAGATAGGATTAGTGAGGTAGAAGATAGAATGGTAGAAATAAACCCAATCAGAGAGGAAAAAAGAAAAACGAACTAAAAGAAATGAGGACAATTTCGGAGACCTCTGGGACAATGTTTAACACCCCAACATTCGAATCATAGGAGTCCCAGAAGAAAAAGACAAAAAGAAAGACCATGAGAAAATACTTGAGGAGATAATAGTTGAAAACTTCCCCAAAATGGGGAAGGAAATAATCATCCAAGTCCAAGAAACCCAGAGAGCCCCAAACAGGATAAACCCAAGTCAAAAAACCCCAAAACACATATTAAGCAAATTATTTATTACTTATTAATGCAAATAAAATGGACAACTTGGAAGAAATGGACAAATTCTTAGAAAAGTACAACTTTCCAAAATTGAACCAGGAAGAAATAGAAAATCTTAACAGACCCATCACAAGCACGGAAACTGAAACAGTAATCAGAAATCTTCCAGCAAACAAAAGCCCAGGACAAGACAGCTTCACAGCTAAATTCTACCAAAATTTTAGAGAAGAGCTAACACCTATCCTACTCAAAATCTTCCAGAAAATTGCAGAGGAAGGTAAACTTCCAAACTCATTCTATGAGGCCACCATCACCCTAATACCAAAACCTGACAAAGATGCCACAAAAAAAGAAAACTACAGGCCAATATCACTGATGAACATAGATGCAAAAATCCTTAACAAATTTCTATCAATCAGAATCCAACAACACATTAAAAAGATCATACATCATGATCAAGTGGGCTTTATCCCAGGGATGCAAGGATTCTTCAATATCCACAAATCAATCAATGTAATACACCACAGTAACAAATTGAAAAATAAAAACCATGTGAATATCTCAATAGATGCAGAGAAAGCCTTTGACAAAATTCAACATCCATTTATGATAAAAAAAAAAAAAAAACCTCCAGAAAGCAGGAATAGAAGGAACATACCTCAACATAATAAAAGCTATATATGACAAACCCACAGCAAACATTATCCTCAATGGTGAAAAACTGAAAGCATTTCCCCTAAAGTCAGGAACAAGGCAAGGGTGCCCACTTTCACCACTACTATTTAACATGGTTTTGAAAGTTTTGGCCACAGCAATCAGAGCAGAAAAAGAAATAAAAAGAATCCAAATTGGAAAATAAGAAGTAAAACTCTCACTGTTTGCAGATGACATGATCCTCTATACAGAAAACCCTAAAGACTCCCCTATAAAATTACTAGAGCTAATCAATGAATAAAGTTGCAGGATATAAAATCAACAAACAGAAATCCCTTGCATTCCTATACACTAACAATGACAAAACAGAAAGAGAAATTAAGGAAACAATTCCATTCAGCATTGTAACGGAAAAAATAAAATACTTAGGAATATATCTACCTAAAGAAACAAAAGACCTATATATAGAAAACTATAAAACACTGGTGAAAGAAATCAAAGAGGACACTAATAGATGGAGAAATATACCATGTTCATGGACCAGAAGAATCAATATAGTGAAAATTAGTATACTACCCAAAGCAATGTACAGATTCAGTGCAATCCCTATCAAGCTACCAACGGTATTATTCACAGAGCTAGAACAAATAATTTTACAATTTGTATGGAAATACAAAAAACCTCGAATAGCCAAAGCAATCTTGAGAAAGAAGAATGGAACTGGAGGCATCAGCCTTCCTGACTTTAGGCTCTACTACAAAGCCACAGTCTTATCAAGACAATATGGTACTGGTGCAAAGACAGAAATATAGATCAATGGAAGAAACAGAAAGCCCAGAGATAAATCCACCCACCTATGGACACCTTATCTTTGACAAAGGAGGCAAATATATACAATGGAGAAAAGACAATCTCTTTAACAAGTCGTGTTGGGAAAACTGGTCAACTACTTGTAAAAGAATGAAACTAGGACACTTTCTAACACCATACACAAAATAAACTCAAAATGGATTAAAGATCTAAACTATAAAACTTCTAGAGGAGAACACAGGCAAAACACTCTCTGACATAAATCACAGCAGGATCCTCTATGACCCACCTCCAAGAATATTGGAAATAAAAGCAAAAATAAACAAATGGGACCTAATTAAACTTAAAAGCTTCTGCACAACAAAGGAAACTATGAGCAAGGTGAAAAGACAGCCTTCAGAATGGGAGAAAATAATAGTAAATGAAGCAACTGAAAAAGAATTAATCTCAAAAATATATAAGCAATTCCTGCAGCTCAACTGCAGAAAAATAAATGACCCAAACAAAAAATGGGCCAAAGATCTAAACAGACATTTCTCCAAAGATGACATACAGATGGCTAACAAACACATGAAAAGATGCTCAACATCACTCATTATCAGAGAAATGCAAATCAAAACCACAATGAGGTACCATTTCACGCCAGTCAGAATGGCTGCGATCCAAAAGTCTACAAGCAACAAATGCTGCAGAAGGTGTGGAGAAAAGGGAACTCTCTTACACTGTTGGTTGGAATGCAAACCAGTACAGCCACTATGAAGAACAGTGTGGAGATTCCTTAAAAAACTGGAAATAGAACTGCCAATAGAACTCCTTCCACCAAGGAAACCAGAATTGAAAGAAACAAATGTACCCCAGTGTTCATCGCAGCACTGTTTACAATAGCCAGGACATGGAAGCAACCTAGATGTCCATCAGGAGACGAATGGATAAGATAGCCTTGGTACATATACATAATGGAGTATTACTCAGCCATTAAAAAGAATACATTTGAATCAGTTCTAAGGAGATGGATGAAACTGGAAGCTATTATACAGAGTGAAGTAAGCCAGAAAGAAAAACATCAATACAGTATACTAACACATATATATGGAATTTAGAAAGATGGTAACGATAACCCTATATGTGAGACAGCAAAAGAGACACAGATGTATAGAACAGTCTTTTGGACTCTGTGGGAGAGGGCGAGGGTGGGATGATTTGGGAGAATGGCATTGAAACATGTATAATATCATATGTGAAATGAATCACCAGTCCAGGTTCAATGCATGATACAGGATGCTCAGGGCTGGTGCACTTGGATAACCCAGAGGGATGGTATGAGGAGGGAGGTGGGAGGGGGATTCAGGATGAGGAACATGTGTACACCCGTGGCAGATTCATGTTGATGTATGGCAAAACCAATACAATATTGTAAAGTAATTAGCCTCCAATTAAAATAAATAAATTTATATTAAAAAATAGTGTACATACACATTCATATAATGTGCAAAGTATACCAAAATAAGATGAAAAAAGTCTATTCATCAATAATGATATCACAATAGTTTCTATAATTAGCACAATGCTGTATCTCAACAAATGTATGTAATTGTAGGTTCCCAGAATGGACAGAAAAGATTCAAATAAACACACAATTCAGTCACATCCTATCATACATGCAGAGAGGATTTTAGATCAAACACCAGGACCCATGAATCCTACCACCTAAACTATGGCAACGGGAGCCTGGGTAGACACATGAGATGAGACCCTGATTTGATCTATGCTGGTGGCCCTTTCTCCCTTTGAAAGCTATACTGAGTTCAAGAGGATTAATCAACTGAAAAGTTACTCTTCAGAACTGCCTTCATCTTTTATGTTCTAAGATAGGGGAAAGAAAGGGAAATGAGGAGGGGAGAAAGTATTTTAAGCATCTAAGCATCACTTTCATTATTAATAGAGCCAAGGTCTGAAAATTCTACTGAATATTTAAGGAAAGACTTTTTATTCTTGCACAAGAACAAACCCAAAGTTAGGTGATTAAAAAAATAAACACTGAACCCTTTCAGTTTTCAGTGATATATAAAGAGAGGGAAGAAAAATACACAATTTGTTTCAGCGATGAACTCAGCCCCTTCATCTACAATCCTGAGTCACCTGACCCTTCTACTCTCCCCAGCAGAGAACCACCACACTGCATACCTGAGTCACTGCCACAATAATGGATGGTATGACACCAGGCTTTTCTATAAGACAAAGAAAGATTTCTTCAAGGTAAGAACAATAACTTAGAATATTTTAAGTGAAACTATCCAGTAGGGTCTGCCTGGTCCACTTCAGATTCATCAGACTCCAGGAGATAGGACTTAACTTTTCCAACCATCTCCTCAGGGGAATCTTCTGAACTATGTGTGGCCCACTACCCAAAGGCCCCAGGAAACCCCTTGGCATGGCAATGTCCATTTCCCTATTCTTTTGCACAAATGTAGCACACGTCCTTTTCCAGATCACTTTGTACATGCAACACTATTTTCCAGATTCATCTTTATTGATGAATGGGTGAATACCATTCAATCATTCAAAGTGCCATTGATAATACTAATTAATTCTCATATCTGGCCATTCACTTTTGATAGAGCAATACACATTCTGGTTTATGTCTTCTCACACATGCAAGGATTTCTCCCTGGTAAACATCTAGAAGAGGGACTTTGGGACCATAATAAGGCATGCACACCTTTGCTAGATATTGCTAGTGCTCTCCAAAGGAGCTGTATACAATTATATTCCCACCAGAACTTCAAGTTCCCTGCATCTTTCTGTGGAATGACCACTTGGCATGATCATGCTTTTTAATTTTTGCTAATTTGACCCTCCCTTGTGAAAGACAAGGGTCAATGTCTTTTATGTTTGCTAATTTGACCCTTGTGAAAGTTATGTTGAGTTTAACTTACCTTTTCCTCATTACTTGAGAGGTTGAGAACCTTTTCTCATTTGTGGATCAGCCGGTAAGGAATCCACCTGCAATGTAGGAGATCCAGGTTTGATACCTGGGTCAAGAAGATCCCTTGGAGAAGAAAATGACAACCCACGCCAGTATTCCTTTTGGTAATATTATTACTAATGACCATCCACATCTATTTATTGGCCAATGGCAGGATCCTTTACAAAAGTGGATCCTGTTGCTTTATTCAGGAATTCTTACATTATAAGCAGTTAGGGAAGCTGGAAAAGGGACGTTCAGTGAGAGGCAGATGTCTTGGGGGAAATGTGCTATCAACCGTTTTATCTTTTTTGGTTAAAGAAAAAAAAAAAAACCACAGTCAAGATTCTACTCATAAGGGAAAGAGGGATGGGAAAAACGTTTGTTTTGTGATCTGGCATTTCTGTATCTTCTCACTGCATACAGTACCATTTACTGGGTATTGCTAATGTCCACCAGCAGAATACCTAAAGGTAAAAACAAGTATCAGGAAGGAAAAAGTACTACCAAAAGGAAACTGAAGAAAATGGCTTCATGTGGGCTGTGGGCCGGGCATCAGGCTGGGCTCAGTAGAAGCAGACGGTGTGCAGGAAGCTCCTGCCGCTCTTTTCCTGGAACACCTGCAGCAGTTTGCTGATCCCATCCTCCATGTCCCCCATGAGCTGGACGCACTGGCACAGGTCGCAGATGAGGAATGCTCCCAGCGTAGCCTCTTTGTGGGTGTCCACGTTGATCACATGCACAGGCTGGCAGGTCTCCTGCTCCCCGGAATTCATATCTTCCACTACCTGGTCATACACTCGCTCTTCACAGGAGAGGATGAGGTCAAAAGGATCTTTGCAGTCCTGGAACCTCTCTGGCCTGGGCTTGATACTCTTATTTCTTTCCAGCATCCATAAAACGCCATTCTGCATATACAGTTCTTTGTCTTTCCTAAGAAGGTCTTTGTACATCTCGTCACACGTGGTTCTGAAATCATAAACGTTTGGCCTGTCGCGTGCTGGTCCTGGAAGCTTCACGTTTGTTCCTGTTCTTCAGGACCGGACACTGAATCCTCATTTGCTAAGGATGTCGTGCACCTCCATGCTCCAGTTCTGGTTGTTCGAGCATACCACAGTGAGGCGCAGTGACAAAGACGGCATGACTGCAGCTTCACTCACCAAGACTCCCAGCTCAGAACTTTCGCGTCTGGACTCCTGCTGCTTCCATAAAAGCAAGATGGTGGCCTTGACGCCTAGAAGTGGAAGCTGCGGCAGCGGCAAAGTAGAGTGTCAGGACTTATGGCCTGGGCACGTATAACTTGTCCTGGCAGGCTCCTCGCACAGGCCCAGATTGCTGGGTGGCAAGGTGAGCGCCACTGCGGTATTCTTGGCTTGGAAATCACATGGACAGAGGAGCCAGGGGTGCTACAGTCCATGGGGTTGCAAAAGTCAGACACGACTGAGCAACTAAACGACCACCACTACCACAGTTGAATCAGGTTATCCCTCTGTAAAATGCCTGGTCATATCCTTTGTATGTTTTTCTAATGAATATCTGTCTTATAATGATTTTTAGAGTGCAGATTCTAGATATTCTATTCAGTTGCTCAGTCGTGTCCAACTCATTGCGACCCCATGGACTGCAGCACGCCAGGGTTTCCTGTCCATCATCCTGTCCATCAGGAGCTTACTCAAACTCATGTCCATCGAGTTGGTGATGCCATCCAACCATCTCATCATCTGGCGTCCCCTTCTCCTCTAGATATTAATGCCCCCTCTCCTTCTAGATGTTAATCCTTCCTTATTTATAAGAGCTAAAAATAGCTCCCACCAACGTGTGGCTCATTATTTAAAATTTTCTTTGTGATATATACCTCATCAACTAGTCTTTACTTTTAATGAAGGCAAATGTATCTATCTTGTATAGTTTCCATTTTGTGTTTTTAAGAAACCTTTCCCTACTTTGAGATCATTAAGGTATTCTTTGTCTTTTTCAAGATCAAATAATTCTTGCTTTTAACATTTATATCTTTAATCCATCTTGAGTTTACATTTCTGTATAGTATGCTGCTGCTGCTGCTGCTACTGCTAAGTCGCTTCAGTCGTGTCCGACTCTGTGCGACCCCAGAGACGGCAGCTCACCAGGCTCCCCAGTCCCTGGGATTCTCCAGGCAAGAACACTGGAGTGGGTTGCCATTTCCTTTTCCAATGCATGAAAGTGAAAAGTGAAAGTGAAGTCGCTCAGTCGTGTCCAACTCTTAGCGACCCCATGGACTGCAGCCTATCAGGCTCCTCCGTCCATGGGATTTTCCAGGCAAGAGTACCAGAGTGGGGTGTCATTGCCTTCTCTGTCTGTATAGTATAGGGTAGGAATTTTTTTTACCATCTACATAGCCAATTTTCCCAGGACTATTCTATTGGTTTGTAATGTCTCCTCTGTCATAAACCAAGTCCTCATTTATGTATGAGTTTGTTTCTGGAATTTCAATTTTGTTCTATTGGTACACTTGTCTGTCCTTGTACTAATATCACACTTTTGTAATATAAGTGAATAACAATTATTAATATCTTATAGAGCTAATCTCATATTGTTTTTCTTCTGTAGAGAATCTTGACTAATCTTTACCCTCTTTCCACATAGATTTTAGGGCAAGTTTGCCAAGTTCTAGGGGAAAACAAAACTGTTGGAGAGTTTGATTGGAATTGCACTGAACTGCAAGTTAATTTGTGGGGAATTGATTTATGTATGATATTGAATCTTCCAAACAATTTAAAAGGTATATATCTTCTATTATTTAAATTTTGTTCATTGTTTATGGAATTCAATAAAAGCTCATAATATTTCCTTAAAAGACATACATTTTATTAGGTATAGCTCCAAATTTATTATGGGTTTTTCTACTATGTAAATGGAATTTTTTATCCTTTCCAATTTTGCAATTTATCTTGCAAATAAACTCTAATTCTAGTATTTATTCATAAATTACATAAATAACTAAGGAAATAGAGCTTATGTGCTTGAAAGTAGCTGACAGTCTGAGCTCACTAAAATAGAGTCAAGTTTGTCCTTTCATTAAACAAAGTGGGATAATTCCTATTATGTTCAGAGACTGTGTTTTAGTTAGTGTGACAGTGTTTCCATGTTTCAGAAACGATATTTTTTCCTATGAAAGCTTCCACTTTTCCTACCAGGGACTCACTCCATTATAGTAGTTATAAATACAAAGCTTTTTCTTCTTATTCTTTACAATATGTTTTGATCCTTTATTTTCATTTAAGGTATATACTTGTTCAAAGTCATGGTTTTTTTGTCCTTAGAGGATTATTAGTTTAGAGAGCATACACACACATACACAGGCAAACATACTTTATCTAGGTTCTTTTATATATATGAAGTGTTTCTTCTTTGTTAAAAATTGAAATAGAATTGATTTACAATGTTGAGCCAATCTCTGCTGTACAGCAAAGTAACTCAGTTTTACATAAATAAATATATATATTTAAAATATTCTTTTCCATTATGATTTATCTCAGGAGAATGGATGAAGTTCTCTGTATTATACAGCAGAACCTTCTTATTTACCAGTTCTACATGTAATAGTGTATACTTACCAACCACAAATGCCGAGTCCATCCTTCTCCCCTCCTCCTCCTTGGCAACCTCAAGTCTGATCTCTATGTCCTTGAGTCTGTTCCTGTTTTATAGATAGGTTCACCTGTGTCATACTCTACATTCCACATATAAGTGACATCACATGGTATGTCTTTCTCTTTCTGACTCAGTTCACTTCGTATGATAATCTCTAGTTGCATCCATGTTGTTGCAAATGACATTATTTTGGTTTATATGGTGAGTAGTAGTCCATTGTAGTAATAAAAAGAAAGTAACTTGATAGATTTCTTGCTTGAATACACTCAAGTTGAGGGAGTACATTCTATAATGAGCTGTCAAGTCCTTTACTTAGAGATAGGAACAAACTGAATTTTGAATAAGCTGGTACAGAAGCAGTAGCTATAGCAGAGTCACTATGGACCTGTAAGAGAAACCACTGGATAGGAGTATTCTCTAAATTCTTCCCAATGATCCTGTCTCCTCTTCACTTGTTCTTTGGTCTAAATTAGTTGATTTCTTTTTAAAGGGCCTAGAAGAAAGGAAGAACAAACTTCTTGATCCAAACATACTGGGGGCAGAGGGGCAAACCTTACAAAAACAACATAGGACCTGAAACGAGTGAAACATGGGAAAAGAGATACCAATATTGGGTGCCATGTTGGTTGTCAGAATTTGTCTTTATAACATTTTCTCCTTGATTCTTCCTGTTGAAGAGGATCACTATTGATTTTTATATATTGAGCCTATACCCAGAAACCTCGTGGAACCATATATTCATTTCAGTTCAGTTCAGTCGCTCAGTCGTGTCCGACTCTTTCTGACCCCATGAATCGCAGCACGCCAGGCCTCCCTGTCCATCACCAACTCCCAGAGTTCACTTAGACTTACGTCCATTGAGTCAGTGATGCCATCCAGCCATCTCATCCTCTGTCATCCCTTTCTCCTCCTGCCCCCAATCCCTCCCAGCAGCAGAGTCTTTTCCAATGAGTCAGCTCTTTGCATGAGGTAGCCAAAGTACTGGAGTTTCAGCTTTAGCATCATTCCTTCCAAAGAAATCCCAGGGCTGATCTCCTTCAGAATGGACTGGTTGGATCTCCTTGCAGTCCAAGGGACTCTCAAGAGTCTTCTCCAACAGCACAGTTCAAAGGCATCAATTCTTTGGCGCTCAGCTTTCTTTACAGTCCAACTCTTACATCCATACATGACCACAGGAAAAACCATTTAGTTATACTCATTTGTCTACATATTTTAGTACATTATCTGTGTAGACAATCATCCCATCTGTGAAAATAAAAATGTTTTCAACCCTTATATTTTTCTTTTCCCAATGAGATGGTTAAGATCTCATTTATAAAGCTGAATAAGAACAGTGACTACAGATATCCTTGTCAGTCTTGCTCCTGACTTGAAAAACATATGGACATCTTGAAGAAATGTCTAGTCTTTCCCCTTCTGTTGTTCTCTATTTCTTTGCACTGATCACTGGAGATGGCTTTCTTATTTCTCCTTGCTATTCTTTGGAACTCTGCATTCACATGGGTAATCTTTCCTTTGCTCCTTTGCCTTTAGATTCTCTTCTTTTCTCAGCTATTTCTAAGGCCTCCTCAGACAGCCATTTTGCCTTTTTGCCTTTATTTTTTGGGGGGATGGTCTTGATCACTGCCTCCTGTACAGTGTTTCTTGTACAATGGCACTCTATCAGATCTAATCCCTCGAATCTATTTGTCACTTCCACTGTATAATCATAAGGGATTTGATTTAGATCATACCTGAATGGTCTAGTGGTTTTCCCTACTTTCTTCAATTTAAGTCTGAATTTTACATTAAGAAGTTCATGTTCTGAGCCACAGTCAGCTCCTGATCTTGTTTTTGCTGACTGTATAGAGCTTTTCCATCTTTGGCTGCAAAGAATATAATCAATCTAATTTTGGTATTGACCATCTGGTGATGTCCATGTGTAGAGTCATCTCTTGTGTTGTTGGAAGAGGGTGTTTGCTATGACCAGTGCATTCTCTTGGCAAAACTCTGTTAGCCTTTGCCCTGCTTCATTTTGTACTCCAAGGCCAAATTTGCCTTTTACTCCAGGTATCTCTTGACTTCCTACTTTTGCATTCCAGTCCTCTATGATGAAAAGGACATCTTTGGCAGGTGTTAGTTCTAGAAGGACTTATAGGTCTTCATAGAACTGTTCAACTTCAGCTTCTTGGGCATTAGTGGTTGGGGCATAGACTTGGATTACTGTGATATTGAATGGTTTGCCTTGGAAACAAAAAGAGCTCATTCTGCTGTTTTGAGATTGCACCCAAGTACTGCATTTTGGACTCTTGTTGACTATGAGGGCTACTCCATTTCTTCTAAGTTTTTGCCCACAGTAGTAGATACAATGGTCATCTGAAATAAATTCGACGATTCCAGTCAATTTTAGTTTACTAATTCCTAAAATGTCAGTGTTCACTCTTGCCATCTCCTGTTCACTTGCTAGCTCCCCATCATTGCCATCACCAAAGATGTCTAGGACAAAGTACTGTCCAGAGAACCTTAGCTACAACAAAGGTCAATCACATGGAACCAAGCCATTTGAAAGGTTTAGGCGTGTGTCTCTTTCAATTCTGGTTTCCTCAGTGTGTATGCCCAGGATGGGGAACACATGTATACCCATGGCAGATGCATGTTGATGTATGGCAAAACCAATACAATATTGTAAAGTTAAAAAATAAATAAATAAAAAATAAAAAAGGTTCAGGCATCTAGTTTCGATGTTTTCCTACTCTCACCAGGAATGTTGCTGGAACACCTAGAATCAAAACTTTACTCACAGACTGATTTGTTCCCTACTGAATGAAGCTTGTGTAAGTTTTATGTAAGTTTACAACAGAGCTTAGTGTGATGAGCTGGCAAGAAATGTTTGCCAAGTTTCAAAGGCTTGGAGGAAAGATATCATAACCCTGAAAGGCATTTTCTTTTCAGTTTTGTTTGGAAGTGTTTTTAACTCTAAGAACAAAAGGTAGTCCTTGGACTGTCTCTTTTCCAGATAGCTGACACTACATTTCTCTACTGTTATCAGTTTCCTAAATAAGTGTAGCTGTATTTAATTACTGCTGAATACAGGGAAGACATGTGTTAGTCCTTTTGTTTAGTACTTTAGGATCAGAGGAATAACAGGTGTGGCAGTGTTTCTTCGTTCATTTAAAAGTCACCTGTATCACCAAAATGTACAACTCATCCAGCCCACCAACGTTAAGGAATTGCAATAAATACAATTCTAAAGAATTCAAAGCTAGCTCTGTCTTTCCCTCAGATATCAAATGTGGACGAATGTTTTGTTGAATAGTTGCCATCTCAAGAGAGATTATAGCAGGCAGATGATGTGAGCGAGCAAAGCATGCTCTTAAATCACTAGATATGACAGGCCCAACCTGAAGGAAAATAAGCCTGTTTAGGTTCAGAGAGGTGAAGACCTGCCCAAGGTCACACAGTACATCCATTTTTCTCTTCCACTGCTTCCATCCCAGTCTAAGTCAGCTGTGCCTGGTCTAGTCCACTACGGCAGCCTCCTAAAGACTCCCACTACCTCCAGTGGGGCTCCTGCTTTGATCCATTCTTCACCTCCTTATAGCTGGAGTCAGCTAATTAAAACATTATCTTACTGAAAACCTGCTAATGGCTTAACATTGTTATTACAAAAATGTTTCAACACTTTCTTTTTTTTTTTTTTTTACCATGAACAGGTAGGCCTGGAAGGGGCTGCCCCCTTCCTATCTCTTCAGTCTCAGCTTTACTCACTCCCTCCATCATGTGCTCTGCTTCAGACATGCTGGCCTTCAGGTAATGTACTAGAGCCTACTGGATTATCTCCTTATACCTGCTCATCCATCTTTGGGGAAGGTTCCTTTTATACACCCTTGCCTAAATAGCTCTTCATTCTTCATATTCATTTCTGATATCTCACCTCAAGTCTCACTTCTTTGGGTTGTGAAATTCCATCAGTGGATTTCACCAACACTCCAGGTGAGGTCAGGTCTCTCAAAACATGTACTTTTTCTTCATAGCACCCACCATGTTTGTTACGTAGTAAGTTCAATACCTCTTTGGTGAATGCATGAAGCATCTGATTGAGGTCTGTCTTCTTGACTAGATGGGAAGCTCCAAGAGCATCACTACTGCCATCTGTTAGATGGAGGAAGTAGATAGAGGACTTGGATTCAATCTCTCCTAAATCCCTCCTGTTCCCCAGACTTTACCTTCCCACTCTGCCTTACTCCTCTGCTCCTCTGCCCCCACCTGTCAGAACAGTGGCCCTCTTCCAACAGACACTGCCTAATTCCACTGGTAGCTCAAGGGGTGCTATTCCCAGTTTCACCTAGTCACTCACTGGCAATTACTCCTTGTCTAGGGACAGCCTTCATCAGGGGCAGAAGCAGCAGTTACCTGCTAGTACCTCAAAAGCCATCATCAGGACATTGTTACTTCCCATTAAGGATAGCTCTCTCCATGCAGTCCTCTTTTTAAATGCCCACAGGTCCATTACAGGGAAGGTAACATTTGCCCAGTCCATCCCTCAGTCAACATATTTGACTGCACACTCTTCACCTGGCTCAGAGTTGACTGAGGTGCTCATACGGTTAAATGGAAGAAAGAACTGAAATCAGAGAGAATGGATGAGAAAGAAAAGGCTCTCAATTTGGCCACAGGCTGAATCTGACTTCCTCTTCTGGCAAATGTCCCCATGAATTTGTAATGGATAACTTCATGTTAAACAGGTACATACCTGAATATTAAATTACCTATCCCAAAACAACGGCAAATGGTATGTATGTATCTCTCCAGTTATAAGGTTGGCCAAAAAACTCATTCACATTTTTCCATAAGATGTTATGGAAAAAACAGTTTGGCCAACCCAATACCTTCATTTACATAGCTTGAATCTATAATGACAAGCAAACATTCCTCGTAAGAAAAAGTGCTCTCTGATGACTATTTTGTTATTCTTGTTGTTCAGTCACTAAGTCATGTCCAGCTCTTTGTGACCCTATGGACTGCAGCCCACTATCCTTCATTATCACCTCCCCAGTAGAAAGAACATTACACTTTTCTGGTCACCTAATACCAAAGCACTCTATAGGCCATTAGTGCATTCTGGATTAGAAAACCCAAAGTGTGTAGAATGGGGATTTGTGATCTGAAAGGGAAAGTGAAAGTCGCTCAGTCATATCCAACTCTCTGCAACTCCATGAACTATATAGTCCATGGAATTCCCCAGGCCAGAATACTGGAGTAGGTAGCCTTTCCCTTCTCCAGGAGATCTTCCAAAGCCAGGGATCGAACCCAGGTCTCCCACATTGCAGGTGGATTCTTTACCAACTGTGCTATCAAGGAAGCCCTTTTGTGATCTGAATGTGGCCTAATTATCACATGGTCAAACACAATCAGTGCAATCACTGGAATAAATGCAATGGTATGGAAGTGTAATTTGCACTCATGTGAATACTGAACTATTTACCTGAAGCAGCATCTGTTTTTCAAGTTCACCAGAACCAAAAAAGAAAAGGGAATGGAACCCACCATGGTGGGAAGGGAAGAACCCACCATTTTTGGCAAGTACAAAGATTAATGAATTTGATTCCACACCAATCTGACTCCTTCAGAGGTGAAAAAGAATCTGGACTCTGATTCTCACCTGGGAACCCGGGAGGAGAAAAATTCCCATTTTTTCCTCAGGACCCTGACCTGATCTTTTGACAACTCTGAGAACTCAAAGCCTGGAAGGTTGTGAGGTCACTTGGCCCAGGTAACAAATTGTGCCTGTGAGGTCTGCCCAGAAGTATCAGAGGAGGAGTTCAGCCCATGAAGAAAATAGTGTCTGGCACAGGGGTGTTGATTTGATGACATGGAAGAGGAGAAAGAATGGTCTTTCTGAAATGTGCAGATTTGAAGAGGTGGGGTTGTGTGGAATGGCAGGATTGTTTTTCCTGTACCGCTGCACCTGAGCTGTTCTGGGGAATCGATTTCTTGTGCTACAAAAGGATAGGACAGTGTGATGGTGACTGGCCCTGGGGACACAGCTTCAATTCAAGTGCATTGATTCAACAAGGATGACATTGTTTTCTAGTAGGATCCAGCTGCCCACTTGCCAGACCCCTTGGTGATCCTTATTTAAAAAGCAGGAGGCATCTCTGAAACTTTAATATGCACTTTTACAGAACAATACAGGACTAAAATGTAAAGCACATCATTTTGCTTGTGTTGTTTTTAGTATTTGATTCAAGTGCATGTAAACTGTGAACTATCTTAAATGTATGGTTCAAGCAGATGTCACCAGGAGATGACTTAGTTGAGCTGAAGGATGTTTAAATAAATTAATGGTGTTGAGGACCACACAGTTGATAACCACCAATGATTCATTCAATTCATCATTTCAATAATTAAGATCAACTGTGAAAAAAAATTGGATCCATTCAGTGGAAAAAGAACCTGAGAGAACACACAGCCCATTCTTGACATTATAAGTGATCTCTAAGCCCAACACCACTAATGTTCCTTGAGAACTTACATGAATTGATCACAATTAGCTATTTTGCCTTCTTTACAAAGATTAGCCAAGATGGCCCTTCAACTGTGCTCAGTAATTAGCTCCCATCTTTAACTCCTATGTGCATCAAGGAAGGATGGACAGAAAATGTGACTTAGAGTCAGACAGGTCTGGATTCAAATCCTGATTTCATCGCTTATGGCTACATGACTGTGAGCAAAACGTCATGAGGACGATTTCATAGACTGTCACAAGGATGGAAAGAAAGCATCAGTAAAAATGCCTGGCATATGGTATTAATAAATGCCAATGGTACCTCCACTTAAAAAGCCACTGGAACAGAATTAAAATAAAGATTATCAATGGAACATTTCTTACTGATTAGTTTAAAACAATAATGTTTGGAGAAGTGTAGGTTCCTTTAGAAATCAAACCCACCTTTGAATGCCAAGGGGAATTTTTACTCCTGTATTTAGACATACTGGGCCACCTCATTGCAGAACAGAAAGCAGAATTAGGCAACTCGATTCTTAAGAGTAGGGACCATGTTTCATGGTCTTTGTGTCCCCAGTACCTAGGCACAGTGCCAGGAACAACATCAATACTCAATATATACACACATGCCTACCTATATACATACATAGCTTTATGAAGTGGCATCATAGCACAGAATCTTAACCAGCTTCTAAAACAGATTTGAAGCAGATGCTTCACTTTTCATATTAAAAGCTATCTTTCAAGAACGTTTTAGGAGCAGAGATTCTCAGTGGGGATAGAACTCCAGATAACCTGTGAACTTCTTAAAATGGAGACGGCTAATCACTACCTATGAGTCAATAATAGTAAGCATTCAAATAAGAGATGTATTTTTTACCTACGTACTGTCCCCTGTATGTCAACTCATTCACCCCTTTCAACAACCATATGAAGGCAGTGCTAACATTTTACCCATTTGACAATAAAGTGATGGGACTTGGAGAGGGTAAGTGATTTGCCAAAGAGCACGTGACTAGCAGGAGACAGAATCAGTATTCATACCAAAGTCCATGTGACCCCCTCCATTGACCTGATCTACCTGAACAACACCCATAAGGCTGCAGCTTGTGCATTTCTCTTTCTTTTTCTTAAAGTTTCCACAATGGCTCTGATTAATATGCCTAGTTAAGAGTCAGGTAATCAAGGAATGACTAGATAAAAAACATGCAAAGGAGGGACTTCCCTGGTAGTGCAGTGATTAAGACTTCACCTTCTAATGCAAGGGGTGCAGATTTGATTCCTGGTCAGGGAGCTAAGATCCTACATGCCTGTCAGCCAAGAAAGCAAAGCATAAAACAAGCAATACTGTAACAAATTCAATAAAGACTTTAAAAGTGGTCCACATAAAAAAAGTTTAAAAACATGCAAGAGAAAGAGAAGGAAACCAAATGGCCCAGGCCATTAGCGCAGTTCTCCAAATCCAAATAACAGTATGTGAAATAACCTATCCCTGCGACTCAAGCAGAAATTAGACCTTCACGAGGCTACAAATCACCTTTACAAGGTTTTGAACTCTTCTGCCACTATTGGCTCACTCTAAACAATCTGTCACCACACAGCGAGGCTGGCCCGGCTGTTTCCAGAAGGGCACAATTGTATGGTGTCCACCAGGCCTGATAGATGGGATTGTTAAGGACAATGACATGTTCTATGAGGTATCCTAACTTACTACCAAAGAGTAGATGTTATTAGCAGTTAATATTGTCTATTCTTTTCCCAGCTGAATTTTTAAAGACTGTGGAAAGTGATCTAAACCTCAATGCTATTGCAGAATCAAGAAGCAACTACCTCCCTAGTTCCATAATGAATGCTGATCAAATACATGTGAATTGGAAAGGTATATTTAATTTGAAGGTTTCTGTCTACATGGTCTGCTTCTATTTTCTTTGATAAGATTAGTGAACAAAGTTTAGAGGACTTTTTTTAGTTCAAACATTTTCCCATAATGGCAAATCAGTCTGCTTGGGCAAACAGAACATCAAAACGTTAACCATCAGGAGCTAACATGGGAAGTTGATCTGATTTACACATAAAAACACCTGCTAAAATTTAAATGAAACTTTATACAGGAACAAAACTGGATAAAGGATTTTTTGCATCTTTTCAAGCAGTGACTACAATAATTGCAAGAGTATGGACAAATGGTACCAAGTCTAATCAATCTTGTATATTTCTTCTGCACTGTTGCAAAATACATTTCATACCAGGGTAGAGTAAGTACACAGCAGGCAAAATGTGGTAGCTGAAGTCAAGCATAGCTAATATGCTGCTTAGAACAGGTGAGATCTACAGAATTCCCTGATCCATCCTGATTGGCTCTGGTATAGAGGACCGATTCCTAGCATGCTTTTCTTCTATGACTTTTATGTCCATGATATATATAGGCTGCTTGGATCTAAACAGATACAGGAGATGGTAGCAGTATGTGAGCAGAAAGCCTACTCTATTTTACATGGCAGTATTATGTATGATAGTAAGGCAATTTGTCATGCCAAGACTGGTAGGTGGGAGCCAGCAGCAGGTCTCAGACTCTCCCACCAGAGTTAATAACAGCTTAGAGAAATGGGCCAGGGCAGGGGCAGGATGATAGCATGGAGAAGAACAAAATGGAAACCTGATACCCACTGAGCCAGCAACACCACAAGATGTAACAAAGTCTCAGAGATAAAGGAGGCCAGTCATCAGAATGGGCTCCTCAGGTGGCTCCGTGGTAAAGAATCCACCTCCAAATACAGGAGATGTGTGTTTGATCCCTTTGTCAGGAAGGTCCCCTGGAGAAGGAAATGGCAACCCACTCCGGGATTCTTGCCTGGGAAAGCCCATGGATAGAGCAGCCTGGAAAGCTACAGTTCATGGGATAGTAAAGAGTCAGACATGACTTAATGAATAAACAAACAAAAAATAAAGTCATCAGAATATATACTAGGAGCCCAGAACAAAAGATTCTAGAACAGCTTCCCTGGAAAAAGACCATTCCTCCTCTAGCTCCATTTATTATTATTTTTCTTTTTTTCAAATTTTATTTGATTTAACTTTACAATATTGTATTGGTTTTGCCATACATCAACATGAATCTGCCACAGGTATACATGTGTTCCCCATCCTGAACCCTCCTCCCTCCTCCCTCCCCATACCATCCCTCTGGGTCGTCCCAGTGCACCAGCCCCAAGCATCCAGTATCGTGCATCGAACCTGGACTGGCAACTCGTTTCATATATGATATTATACATATTTCAATGCCATTCTCCCAAATCATCCCACCCTCTCCCTCTCCCACAGAGTCCAAAAGACTGTTCTATACATCAGTGTCTCTTTTGCTGTCTTATATACAGGGTTATTGTTACCATCTTTCTAAATTTCATGTATATGCATTAGTATACTGTATTGGTGTTTTTCTTTCTGGCTTATTTCACTCTGTATAATACGCTCCAGTTTCATCCACCTCTTTAGAACTGATTCAAATGTATTCTTTTTAATTGCTGAGTAATACTCCATTGTGTATATGTACCACAGCTTTCTTATCCATTCATCTGCTGATGGACATCTAGGTTGCTTCCATGTCCTGGCTATTATAAACAGTGCTGCAATGAACATTGGGATACACATGTCTCTTTCCCTTCTGGTTTCCTCAGTGTGTATGCCCAGCAGTGGGATTGCTGGATCATAAGGCATTTCTATTTTCAGTTTTTTAAGGAATCTCCACACTGTTCTCCATAGTGGCCGTACTAGTTTGCATTCCCACCAATAGTGTAAGGGGGTTCCCTTTTCGCCACACCCTCTCCAGCATTTATTGTTTGTAGACTTTTGGATCGCAGCCATTCTGACTGGCGTGAAATGGTACCTCATAGTGGTTTTGATTTGCATTTCTCTGATAATGAGTGATGTTGAGCATCTTTTCATGTGTTTGTTAGCCATCTGTATGTCTTCTTTGGAGAAATGTCTATTTAGTTCTTTGGCCCATTTTTTGATTGGGTCATTTATTTTTCTGAAATTGAGCTGTAGGGGTTGCTTGTATATTTTTGAGATTAGTTGTTTGTTGCTTCATTTGCTATGATTTTCTCCCATTCTGAAGGCTGTCTTTTCACCTTGCTTATAGTTTCCTTTGTTGTGCAGAAGCTTTTAAGTTTAATTAGGTCCCATTTGTTTATTTTTGCTTTTATTTCCAATATTCTGGGAGGTGGGTCATAGAGGATCCTGCTGTGATGTATGTCGGAGAGTGTTTTGCCTATGTTCTCCTCTAGGAGTTTTATAGTTTCTGGTCTTACGTTTAGATAGTTAGTCCATTTTGAGTTTATTTTCATGTATGGTGTTAGAAAGTGTTCTAGTTTCATTATTTTACAAGTGGTTGACCAGTTTTCCCAGTACCACTTGTTAAAGAGATTGTCTTTAATCCATTGTATATTCTTGCCTCCTTTGTCAAAGATAAGGTGCCCATAGGTGCGTGGATTTATCTCTGGGCTTTCTATTTTGTTCCATTGATCTATATTTCTGTCTTTGTGCCAGTACCATACTGTGTTGATGACTCTGGCTTTGTAGTAGAGCCTGAAGTCCGGCAGGTTGATTCCTCCAGTTCCATTCTTCTTTCTCAAGATTGCTTTGGCTATTTGAGGTTTTTTTTATTTCCATACAAATTGTGAAATTATTTGTTCTAGCTCTGTGAAGAATACTGTTGGTAGCTTGATAGGGATTGCATTGAATCTATAAGTTGCTTTGGGTAGTATACTAATTTTCACTATACTGATTCTTCCAATCCATGAACATGGTATATTTCTCCATCTATTAGTGTCCTCTTTCATTTCTTTCACCAGTGTTTTATAGTTTTCTATATATAGGTCTTTAGTTTATTTAGGTAGATATATTCCTAGGTAATTTATTCTTTTCGTTGCAATGGTGAATGGAGTTGTTTCCTTAATTTCTCTATTTTCTCATTATTAGTGTATAGGAATGCAAGGGATTTCTGTGTGTTGATTTTATATTCTGCAACTTTACTATATTCATTGATTAGTTCTAGTAATTTTCTGGTGGAGTCTTTAGGGTTTTCTATGTAGAGGATCATGTCATCTGCAAACAGTGAGAGTTTTACTTCTTCTTTTCCAATTTGGATTCCTTTTATTTCTTTTTCTGCTCTGATTGCTGTGGCCAAGACTTCCAAAACTATGTTGAATAGTAATGGTGAAGGTGGGCACCCTTGTCTTGTTCCTGACTTTAGAGGAAATGCTTTCAATTTTTCACCATTGAGGATAATGTTTGCTGTGGGTTAGTCATATGTAGCTTTTATTATGTTGAGGTATGTTCCTTCTATTCCTGCTTTCTGGAGGGTTTTTTTATCATAAATGGGTGTTGAATTTTGTCAAAGGCTTTCTCTGCATCTATTGAGATAATCATATGGTTTTTATTTTTCAATTTGTTAATGTGGTGTATTACATTGATTGATTTGTGGATATTGAAGAATCCTTGCATCCCTGAGATAAAGCCCACTTGGTCATGGTGTATGATCTTTTTAATGTGTTGTTGGATTCTGATTGCTAGAATTTTGTTAAGGATTTTTGCATCTATGTTCATCAGTGATATTGGCCTGTAGTTTTCTTTTTTTGTGGCATCTTTGTCAGGTTTTGGTATTAGGGTGATGGTGGCCTCATAGAATGAGTTTGGAAGTTTACCTTCCTCTGCAATTTTCTGGAAGAGTTTGAGCAGGATAGGTGTTAGCTCTTCTCTAAATTTTTGGTAGAATTCAGCTGTGAAGCCCTCTAGGTCCTTTTAAAATTCATTGTTCAAGAGGAGTTGGGAGATAAAGCCCTCCTCACCCACATACATGCTCTCCCTACCCAGCAACTATTACATGCCTGGAGTGAGCTATGGAAGAGTTCTACTGAATGGAGATGTATAAGCAATCCAACATGCAAATGCATTGAAGTACAGTGCGGAAGGGATTAAGAGTGTGGACAGGGACTTCCCTGATAGTCCAATGGATAAGACTCCGTGCTTCCACTGTAGGAAGCACAGGTTCGATTCTTTGTCAGGGAACTAAGATCCTGCAAGTCGTGGACCAGAAAAAAAATGTGGACAATTTAATCACAGAATTAAAACCTTCTGCACAACAAAGGAAACTATAAGCAAGGTGAAAAGACATCCTTCAGAATGGGAGAAAATCATAGCAAATAAAGCAACAAACAACTAATCTAAAAAATATACAAGCAACTCTTGCAGCTCAATTCCAGAAAAATAAATGATCCAATCAAAAAATGGGCCAAAGACCTAAACAGACATTTCTCCAAAGAAGACATACAGATGGCTAACAAACACATGAAAAGATGCTCAACATCACTCATTATCAGAGAAATGCAAATCAAAACCACTATGAGGTACCATTTCACGCCAGTCAGAATGGCTGCTATCCAAAAGTCTACAAGCAATAAATGCTGGAGAGGGTGTGGCGAAAAGGGAACCCTCTTACACTGTTGGCAGGAATGCAAACTAGTACAGCCACTCTGGAGAACAGTGTGGAGATTCCTTAAAAAACTGGAAATAGAACAGCCATACAACCCAGCAATCCCACTGCTGGGCATACACACAGAGGAAACCAGAATTGAAAGAGACACGTGTACCCCAATGTTCATCACAGCACTGTTAATAATAGCCAGGACATGGAAGCAACCTAGATGTCCATCAGCAGATGAATGGATAAGAAAGCTATGCTACCTCATTGTGGTTTTGATTTGCAATTCTCTGATAATGAGTGATGTTGAGCATCTTTTCATGTGTTTTTGTTAGCCATCTGTATGTCTTCTTTGGAGAAATGTCTATTTAGTTCTTTGGCCCATTTTTTGATTGGGTCGTTTACTTTTCTGGAATTGAGCTGCAGGAGTTGCTTCTATATTTTTGAGATTAGTTGTTTGTCTGTTGCTTCATTTGCTATTATTTTCTCCCATTCTGAAGGCTGTCTTTTCACCTTGCTTATAGTCTCTTTTGTTGTACAGAAGCTTACAATTTTAATTAGATCCCATTTGTTTATTTTTGCTTTTATTTCCAATACTCTGGGAGGTGGGTCATAGAGGATCCTGCTGTGATTTATGTCGGAGAGTGTTTTGCCTATGTTCTCCTCTAAGAGTTTTATAGTTTCTGGTCTTATGTTTAGATCTTTAATCCCTTTTGAGTTTATTTTTGTGTATGGTGTTAGAAAGTGTTCTAGTTTCATTCTTTTACAAGTGGTTGACCAGTTTTCCCAGCACGGCTTGTTAAAGAGATTGTCTTTTCTCCATTGTATATTCATGCCTCCTTTATAAAAGATAAGGTGTCCATAGGTGTGTGGGTTTATCTTTGGGCTTTCTATTTTTTTTTCTAATTTTATTTTATTTTTAAACTTTATATAATTGTATTAGTTTTGCCAAATATCAAAATGAATCCGCCATAGGTATACATGTGTTCCCCATCCTGAACCCTCCTCCCTCCTCCCTCCCCATACCATCCCTCTGGGTCGTCCCAGTGCACTAGCCCCAAGCATCCAGTATCGTGCATCGAACCTGGACTGGCAACTCGTTTCTTACATGATATTTTACATGTTTCAATGCCATTCTCCCAAATCTTCCCACCCTCTCCCTCTCCCACAGAGTCCATAAGACTGTTCTATACATCAGTGTCTCTTGGGCTTTCTATTTTGTTCCATTGATCTATATTTCTGTCTTTGTGCCAGTACCATACTGTCTTGATGACTGTGGCTTTGTAATAGAGCCTGAAGTCAGGCAGGTTGATGCCTCCAGTTCCATTCTTCTTTCTCAAGGTTGCTTTGGCTATTTGAGGTTTTTGTATTTCCATACAAATTGTGAAATTATTTGTTCTAGCTCTGTGAAGAATACCGTTGGTAGCTTGATAGGGATTGCATTGAATCTATAGATTGCTTTGGGTAGTATACTAATTTTCACTATATTTATTCTGCTGATCCATGAACATGGTATATTTCTCCATCTATTAGTGTCCTCTTTGATTTCTTTCACCAGTATTTTATAGTTTTCTATATATAGGTCTTTAGTTTCTTTAGGTAGATATATTCCTAAATATTTTATTCTTTTTGTTGCAATGGTGAATGGGATGTTTCCTTAATTTCTCTTTCTATATTCTCATTATTAGTGTATAGGAATGCAAGGGATTTCTGTGTGTTGATTTTATATCCTGCAACTTTACTGTATTCATTGATTAGCTCTAGTAATTTTCTGGTGGAATCTTTAGGGTTTTCTATGTAGAGGATCATGTCATCTGCAAACAGTGAGAGTTTTCCTTCTTCTTTTCCAATCTGGATTCCTTTTATTCCCTTTTCTGCTCTGATTGCTGTGGCCAAAACATCCAAAACTATGTTGAATAGTAGTGGTGAAAGTGGGCACCCTTGTCTTGTTCCTGATTTTAGGGGAAATGCTTTCAGTTTTTCACCATTGAGGATAATGTTTGCTGTGGGTTTGTCATATATAGCTTTTATTATGTTGAGGTATGTTCCTTCTATTCCTGCTTCCTGGAGAGTTTTTATCATAAATGGATGCTAAATTTTGTCAAAGGCTTTCTCTGCATCTATTGAGATAATCATATGTCTTTTATTTTTCAATTGGTTGATGTGGTGTATTACATTGATTGATTTGCAGATATTGAAGAATCCTTATGTGGAGAAAAGGGAACCCTCTTACACTGTTGGTGGGAATGCAAACTAGTACAGCCACTATGGAGAACAGTGTGGAGATTCCTTAAAAAACTGGAAATAGAACAGCCATACGACCCAGCAATCCCACTGCTGGGCATAAATACAGAGGAAACCAGAATTGAAAGAGACACGTGTACCCCAGTGTTCATCGCAGCACTGTTTAAAATAGCCAGGACATGGAAGCAACCTAGATGTCCATCAGCAGATGAATGGATAAGAATGCTGTGGTACATATACCCAATGGAATATTACTCAGCCATTAAAAAGAATACATTTGAATCAGTTCTAATGAGGTGGTTGAATCTGGAGCTGATTATACAGAGTGAAGTAAGCCAGAAAGAAAAACACCAATACAGTATACTAATGCATATATATGGAATTCAGAAAGATGGTAATGATAATCCTGTATGCGAGACAGCAAAAGAGACACAGATGTATAGAACAGTCTTTTGGACTCTGTAGGAGGGGGGGATGATTTGGGAGAATGGCATTGAAATATGTATAATGTCATATATGAAACGAGTCGCTAGTCCAGATTTGATGCAGGACACAGGATGCTTGGGGCTGGTGCACTGGGATGACCCAGAGGGATGGTATGGGGAGGGAGGTGGGAGGGGGGTTCAGGACTGGGAACATGTGTACACCCATGGTGGATTCATGTAGATGTATGGCAAAACCAATACAATATTGTAAAGTAATTAGCCTCTAATTAAAACAAATAAATAAATAAAAAGAAAGCTGTGCTATATATACCCAATGGAATATTACTCAGCCATTAAAAAGAATACATTTGAATCAATTCTAATGAGGTGGAGGAAACTGGAACCTATTATACAGAGTGAAGTAAGCCAGAAAGAAAAACACCAATATAGTATACTAACGCATATACATGAAATTTAGAAAGATGGTAACAATGACCCTGTATGAGTGTCAGCCAATGAGACACAGATGTATAGAACAGTCTTTTGGACTCTGTGGGAGAGGACGAGGGCGGGATGATTTGGGAGAATGGCATTGAAACATGTATAATATCATATGTGAATTGAATCGCCAGTCCAGGTTTGATGCATGATACAGGATGCTCGGGGCTGGTGCACTGGGATGACCCAGAGGGTTGGGATGGGGAGGGAGGTGGGAGGGGGGTTCAGGATAGGGAACACGTGTTCACCAATGGTGGATTCATGTTTATGTATGGCAAAACCAATACAATATTGTAAAATAGTTAGCCTCCAATAAAATAAATAAATTTACATTAAAAATAAATAAAGTATAAAAAATGTAAAATAATTGAATCGTATGGAAGCATGTTATTATTTTAATAGTAAAATATTAGATATACATTTTTTTCTTAAATTTAAAAAAGAAAAATAAAATAGAACTGAATAATTCACTGAACGTTAGGTAAAAGTTTCTTTGCCCTAAGAGATGTTGGTTCCTGAAAGATTTCTTTCAGATGAACAGATTCTAAAGGTCATTATGAGACTGAACTAATATTTGTTGTAGGGCTCCATAATCTAATTTTTAACATATAAGTGACCTTAAAAGACCAGCTACTTAGTTCTCTTACCACTTTTCTCACTTCCTTCCCCTCTACCTCTTGGTTTCCGTTGCTTGTCTGGGTTTCATGTTATTAGAGCTTATAATATTTACATTACTATTCTGCAATCACAATTCTCTCAGTTAAATTCTAGTTTAATTGGATTTGATGCTTACTGTCCCATTACCTTATGTTATCCTATCCTGAGTTCTTCATTAGACTCTCCTCTTGGTTGTCTGAGTTTCATTATCAAGTAGTATTTCTTTTTCAAGGAGCTCATTAGGGCTACATTTCCTGAGTGTTTAATTTATTCATGTTTGAGAATATCCGCCTATTATTTTCATACTTGAACAACTTGTCTTGGTAAAGCATTTTGGAGTCACGATTTGGTCTTTCTTCCAGCATGGAAAGTTTTCCAGGGAAGAATCTGAGGCCAGAATGTCCCACCTTTGTGGATGACTTGCTTTTTCTGCTTGGATACCTAAATAGATTTTCCTCATGAAAAGTTAAAGTGTTAGTTGCTTAGTCATGTCCAACTCTTTGTGACCTTAACATATAAATGACCTTAAAAGACCAGCTACTTAGTTCTCTTACCACTTTTCTCACTTCCTTCCCCTCTACCTCTTGGTTTCCGTTGCTTGTCTGGGTTTCATGTTTTTCATGGACTGTAGCCCACCAGGCTCCTCTATCCATGGAATTCTCCAGACAGGAATACTGGAGTGGGTAGCCATTTCATTCTCCAGGGGATCTTCCCAACACAGAGATCTAATCTGGGTCTCCTGCATTGCAGGCAGATTCTTTACCGTCTGAACCACCAGGGATACTTCAGGTTTAATAGCTTAACCAGAATACCTACCTTTGTCCTCTCCAGTTTTTCCTGCATTAGTCCATTCTGTTTTCTTGTTATTTTTAATTTATATATTATAATGTGTATTAACATTTTATTTTTTACTTTTTTTAGCCCCCCCCCATCTCTGTCCTCTGATTTTATCTTATATTTTAACTCCTGTTTTATTTCCTCTTTTTTTTTTTTTTTCAGCATGAAGTCCTTCCATAAGACATTTAAACATGACTTTGTTTTCTTGTTTTGTTTTCCTTCAGACTTGCTGGGTCTTCCCTTCATTCACCTCTCTCTCTTTCCCCTCCCTTCTTCTTTGTCTGCAGTAGTACGTTTGCATAGTTGCTTTGTCACCCCTGCTTATTTTTGATGGCTTTGTCCAAACCTTCAGTCCTAACTGATGATGATCTTATCTAGGTCCGTCTGCTCTTTCCTGGTCCGTGATTGCACCCACTCTTCCAGATGACTGTTTCACACATTCTCCTCTCTCCAACACCTAACACCTCCTCCTTCAACTACTCTCTCAAATAGTGTGCTTGTTTCCTTCTCTATTGAGAAAATTGAAGCAGTCTGAAGAAAACTGCAGACTCCTACCAAAACATCTACCCACACACATTCATGTCTACTTATATTTTCAGCCTCTGTACAGTGACTACAGATGAACTTCCATTGCTTCAAAAGACACCCCTTCCAGCTCTGCATTAGATCCTATCTCCCCATTACATTCTCCAGCAATTCTACCCTCTCCTTCATGTATTTTTCCTTTTCTCTTTGATCACTTTCTTCACCATAAAGACATGTTATTACTCATCTCAGTTTATGATAGTCTTCTGTTCACCCCACTCACTGCCCCATTTCCTTCCTTCAGTTTACATGAGAATTCATAGAGTTGTCTACACTAGCTGTCTTCACTTCATCTCTTCCCATTCTGTCTTGAACCCACTCTAGATGAGCTTTCACTCCCACTGCTCTACTAAACTGCCCGTTTCAAGGTCATTGTGACAGCCTTGTTTCAAATTCAGTGATCAATTCTGTCTTCATTTCACTTGATCTGTTAGCTGGCTTTGCCACAGTTGATCACCTCCTCCTTTTGGAAAACCTTTCTTCACTTAGCTTCTAGAACAACATAGTCTTTTTCTCCTGCTTTACTGGTCTCTCTTTCTCAGTCTCCTTTGCTTGTTCCACATCATCTTCTGACTTCTTGACTTTGGCTTGACTCAGGCTTAGGCCTTGGACCTTTTTTCTTTATTTATACTCATTCCCTTGGTAATTTACCCAGCCTCATGAATTTAAATAGCTTACATAGGCTTTCACGACATGTATATCTCTTGCCTGAATCTGTCCATTAAACATCATCCTTGTATATCCAACTTCCTACTTGGCATACTTATTTGGTTAATAGCCATCTCAAAACTAACATGTTGTAAACAGGACTTCTAATCTTCACCCACCTTCACACCTTCTCTACTAACAGTCTTCCATAAATAATTCAACACCAATTCCATCCTTCCTTTTTATTATTAATCAGTTCAGTTCAGTTGCTTAGTCTTGTCTGACTCTTTACGACCCCATGGACTGAAGCATGCCAGGCTTCCCTGTCCATCACCATCTCCTGGAGCTCCCTCAGACTCATGTCTATCAAGTCAGTGATGCCATCCAACCATCTCATCCTCTGTCATCACCTTCTCCTCCTGCCTTCAATCTTTCCCAGCATTTGGGTCTTTTCCAATGAGTCAGTTCTTCACATCAGGTGGCCAGACTATTGGAGCTTCAGCTTCAGCATCCGTCCTTCCAATGAATAATCAGAACTGATTTCCTTTAGGATTGACTGGTTTGATCTCCTTGAAGTCCAAGGGGCTTTAAAGAGTCTTCTCCAACACCACAGTTCAAAAGCATCAATTCTTTGGCACTCAGCTTTCTTTGTGGTCCAACTCTCACATCCATACATGACTACTGGAAAAACCATAGCTTTGACTACAAGGGCCTTTGTTGGCAAAGTAACATCTCTGCTTTTTGATAAGCTGTCTAGGTTGGTCATAACTTTTCTTCCAAGGAGCAAGCGTCTCTTAATTTCATGGCTGCAGTCACCATCTGCAGTGATTTTAGAGCCTAAGAAAAGAAAGTCTGTCACTGTTTTCATTGTTTCCCCATCTATTTGCCATGAAGTGATAGGACCAGATGCCATGATCTTAGTTTTTTCAATGTTGAGTTTTAAGTTAGATCAGGCCACAAACCTTGGAGTTCATCTTGGTTATCCTCTACTTCATATTTTCTTATACTCTATATCCAATCCATCAGAAAATGCTGTTCATTCTAGCCTGATTGACTCTTTTCTCCCTCCCTTCCTTTCTTTTTTCTTTCATTCTAGAATCTGACAACTTTTTATCACTTCCATTGCTATCATCCTAGTTCAAGCCACCATAATCTTTTACCTATATTATTGCATTCAGTTCCTTACTGTTCTCCCTTCTGCCTTGCCCCAACAGTCTATTTTCTGAGCAGTTGCTTTAGTGGTACACTCCTTTACTCAAAACTGCAATGGCCCTACATGAACTGGTCCCTTGTTGCCTCTCTTAACTCATCATTGGCTTTTCTTTCCTTCCATCACTCCATGTTAGCCTCTTTAGTCTCCTCACTATTTCTCAAACATGCCAGATACACTCTTCCCCATGGCCTTTGTAGTTGGAGTTGCCGTCCACTTGGACTATGCCAGGGCTTCCCTCCTAGTTCAGTCAATAAAGAATCTGCCTGCAATGCAGAAGACCTGGGTTTATCCCTGGGTCGGGAAGATCCCCTGGAGAAGGAAATAGCAACCTACTCCAATATTCTTGCCTGGAAAATCCCATGGACAGAGGATCCTGGTGGGCTGCAATCCAAAGGGTCACAAGATTCAGGCGCAACTGAGCAACTAACACTTTCACCTTCACTTTTTCTAGACGATGCTGATACAGGTTAGCAGTACCTGGTATTAGTAAGCACTCAAATGTGTTGAATTGAATTTGCTGAGGTCTCAAATTAAGCAATAGATTTTCTGAATGTAGAAGTTATAAGAGCACTCAATGGATCCAAAGGATCTCTTAATTCATTGTACTTTATTTTGGCTTCATTCTTTCCTACAACTCTTCTTTCATGTGTTCAGCAAGGAGAGGAAGTCAGAAAGTAGCTCTTTGAGATTGAGACCATAACTCCTTTCCTCCTGTATGAGATCTGACCCTCTCTGCATGTTCGGCACAAAAGCCAAAGGTTTCTCTGGCTGACTTGAGCATTCTTGGGCATCTGGAAAATATGATTGTCTTCTTGCTTTCCAGTTAGAGCAACAAATTATTGCTCAGAGGGCATATTCAATCAATGTTCTATCTGGATATCCTTTGTGGAACTCATAATCAGCCATTGTGAACATTACTCAACCAAAACACTGCTTTAATTTGGAGAAGCAATGTTCAGATTGCAGTCTCCCTCATCCTGCTGGGTTAAGCCATTGCCTTTGGTCTAGCACACATGTATTTCCACTATGTTTCATTGAACAAACCCTGACTTAATTCCTGGGGAGGCACACTTGGGTGTTAACAATTAACAGCATTGCTTCCAACTAATTAAACTCATTCTTAACATTTTTTCTCAGTTGACTTTTCCTCATTTAACATGTTTGTGCCTGCAGGTTTACTCTGCTAAAAAAATCGCCTTTAATTGCCAACGCCAAATCTGAAGACTACATACCTTTCTGACTGTTGGTTGCCATTTTAACACTGCAATGAAGTACAATGGGTATTTAGTTTTAAGCCTAAAATGGCATTACCTTGATAGAGAAGTTGTGTTCATTGGCAAGGAAGATTTGGAATGGCAGTGGGTCTGATTGCAGTGTACTTCCACTCTTTAGAATCTTTGTCAGGTATATATTGTGGGTGTAAGTGGAGAGACAAGTGATAAATGAGGAGGGTAAATTTGCTAGGATTTCTTGTCCTTTGAGCTTATAAAAATGGGTTTTTAAGAACACTGCTCATATTCATTAGGTCTAGGAGAAAGTAACTTTATGTCAAATAGCTATTGATATTACTTGGGAACCAAAGATACAGCTGTGGCCATTAGGACATATAAAAAATTCATTCTGCAAACACTTTTATTGGTGCAATCATCACATTTTTTTGCCTTTTGATTTTTTGTCTTATTTGACTAACCTGTAAAAGTGTTCAGCTACGGAGAAATCCATTTATTCTGAAGAAAGTACTTAGAGAGTTTATTTGGCAACAAGCACTGGGACTTTTAAAACTGAAAAACTGATGAAATGTTGTTACTTTCTCAGTTAATTTGTTTTCTCTCTTGCTATGTCTTAACCTCTATCTCAGAAACATTTCCTTAGTAAGCTGAAAAGGTTCTGGGACCCTATTTTTACATGGTTATATGGCATTTCATTATAGTTGTAAAGCACTGTTAGAGACTCCAAAGCATTTCACGTACACAAAAAATATTCATCTTGGAGGTTTCAAGGGAATGCTGTGGTCATATCAAATAGCAGTCAGGGTAAAGAATTGTAGTGTATATCAGCAAAGATATATGGTGGGTATATCTATCTATCTATCTATCTATATATCTTAGTTACTGTTATGGGTTAATTGTGTCCCCACAAATGGATGTGTTTGAATCCTAACCCCCAGTATATGTGAATGTGACCTTATTTGGAAATAGGATGTTTTCAGATGTAACCAAGTTAAGAGGAAGTCATGCTGGAGAATGTAGGGCTCTTAAAGTTCAGTATGACTGGCTTTGTTATAAAAAGAGAAGGGATGTTGGTGCATATAGAGAGAAGATGGCTATGTGAAGACAGAGGCAGGGATTGGAGGTATGCTGCCATGAACAAGGGATATCTGGGAGAGTCAAGGAAGCATCATTCGTTGGAAAGGTTGAAGGGAGCATGGCCCTGCCAACATCTTGATTTTTGACTTTTGGCCTCCATAACATATCTAATAAACTTAAGTCACCCAATTTATGGTACTTGGTTACAACAGTCCTAGGTAATGGATACATTTAATGAGAAACAGGGCCTAGCTCTTCTAAAACTGCCTACCTGGAGGCATAATTCATTGAGCAACAATGTGTATTGCTGGATAAATCTCTGGATTTTGGAACTCTGCATATGTTCCAGAAATAGAAGACAACTGTTTCTGTTTTGATGCTTCCCACCTTGCTTAGACAACAAGCAAAAAATTGTTGTGCAAATATGAAAGGGACGTCAGTGAATTTGATGTTCAAAGATAGGACCTGGTTTCCCACAGCAATGCCATCTTATAATACTGGGCATCTTGCTTTTAGTCCCCAAGTCCCCTAACCACATTGGTACCATAGCAATGATGACAGCATCTGTCTGAATGAGACAATGCAGCGCAATTGACTCAAATCACTGTGTTGCAGAAAAGACAACATAATTAAAGTTGAAGTACCAAAGTTCCAGGATTTCCTATCATGGAAAATATAACCTTTACTTACAGGAACAGAAAAATCAGACAGTTTAGTCAGCCCTTGGTCTCTCTTGTACTGCAGGGTTGCTTGCTAAAGTGGAGCAGGCAGAAAGGTTGTGCCGATTTTATGAGAGCTCTTTGAGATGCAAATGTCCTACCTGACCTTCTCAGGAACCCTTGTCTCCACCATCTTTTTAAAATCCAAATTTTGGAAAAGAGGGTAACATAATTTAGAACTTGACTTGTTTTCCATAAACATTAGCAGAAAAGGGTTTAGCCATCTAGACAAGTGAGCTTGATTTACTCTGTCAGCCAGAAACCCAATTTTAATCCAGCCTCTTTTGTAGACTGACTGGTTTTACACTGTTGTGCCTGATAGGGACTTCCCAGGTGGCTCAGTTCAGTTCAGCTCAGTCATGTCCAACTCTTTGTGACCCATGGACTGCAGCACGCCAGGCTTACCTGTCCATCACCAACTCCCAGAGCTTACTTAAGCTCATGTCCATTGAGTCAGTGATGCCATCCAACCATCTCATCCTCTGTCTTCCCCTTCTCCTCCCGCCTTCAATCTTTCCCAGCATCAGAGTCTTTTCAAATGAGTCAGTTCTTCCCATCAGGTGGCCAAAGTATTGGAGTTTCAGCTTCAGCATCAGTCCTTCCAATGAAAGTTCAGGAGTGATTTCCTTCAGTAATGAAGAATCTAACTGCCAAGCAGGAGACTTGGGTTTGATACCTGGGTTGGGAAGATTCCCTGGAGGAGGAAATGGCAACCCTCTCCAGTACTCTTGTGCCGGGGTCCAGCCCCGGTGGATCCAGGGAATTCGAAGCGGGGACGGCGTCGGCAAGGATCAGGAAACAATTGCTTAATTAAATGTTAATTAAGGATATAAAGAGTAATAGAATGAGGATAGCTCAGTAAAATTCAGTGAAGAAAAGAGGCTGAAATAAGGATAGCTCAGTGAGGAAATTCAGTGGAGAAAAGAGGCTGAATAATTCAGCCAGAAGGTAAGAGAAAGAACGACATGGTGAGACCAAGTTTTGGTGAACAAGGCCCGCACTTTATTTTCCAAAGTAGTTTTTATACCTTAAGTTATGCATAGAGGATAATGGGGGAAGGGGTAGAGTCTTGCAGCAAGCCAGGCTTTCTTCCTGCAAACTTATCATATGCAAAACTTAGGTGATTTGCATCATCTTCTGGCCCGGAGGCCTGTTAACATTTTAAGACCTTTTCTTCAGAAAACTTATTTTTCTCTAAAGGTGGTTGGTCAGGAGCCATCCTCCAAAAGCATTAGATAAAGTTGCATTCCTACAGAGCAAAGGTGTGGTGGGCTATAACAAGAAAAAGAATTAACTCAAGGGTCCCAGGTTACAAACATTAAAGCTACTATTTACACCAATTATATTAATCAATACACTGCCAGGGACACAGCAGGTAGGGGATATGGAGACTTAGCAGCAAACATTGGCCCAACAAGTGAAAATCCCTTCACCAATACAATTTCTAATCAATCTTTTAACTGCTCAAAGGAATCTGTATTTAGACAGTTTAGAACATCTCATGCCTCTCACAGTTTGGAGGCTCTGAGCAATCACATGTGGCCGGAAAAACCTATTCAGGCAGGCTAGAGGACTTCCAAGGGAGTTTGTAGGTTGAAACACTGTCACACCCAGGAATTATTAACTGGAGCTGTAAGCTAACTCTTTTTTCAGAGAGAGGTAGTGGGGGACAGCCCCCCATAAAGTCAGAGGTGTACGTGAAAGCACAAAGCAGAAAGTAGGCAGACTCTGGTTTTGGGGGTAGATTGCTCGAGAATTTCCAGGGAGACTCCTGAGGCTTGATCCCGCCTTTGCGTATGCCAAGCCTCCTTCCTCATGACCTTTGCCACGGGCGGAGCTCGCTCCCCGCATCTCCCCCTTTTTTATTTCTTAAAACAGCCATATGCAGCTCAGTCATGAGCTTCTGAATGTTCTGCCGAAGAATCTTGACAATACAAGGAAGAATGATTATGAGAAGCAAAATTAGAACTAAAGATATTAGACAGAATGTTTTTTCAAGAAGTAAAGTTAGAGAAGGTGTGAAATAAGTCATTGGCTGCTCCAGCTGTGGTAAAATCCAGTCGACAGTGTTCCAGGGTCTGTATTTGATTATGAAATTTCCCTAAGTCCAGGCCAATGTCAGAGCTGTTGCAAACACCTGAGATATGTTTTTTGATTTTTTCCCATTCATAATCTGTCTCGTTTACCTTTAAAGATGCCACACATATCCACCAGTAATCAGCGTGGCATGACAGAGCCATTTTCACTTTTAAAACCTGTAACTCAGTCCCAATATGCATTATTGCCTCTTCTAAGGTGTCTACTCTCATCTCCAATTTTCTATCTATAACTTCCTGTGTTGCTAGACTTAAAGAGACATTTTTAGACATAGCATCAACATATTGGGCAGTATGCACTTGTTGAGTCAATGATATTGCTGCCACAGTAACAGAAATAATTGCTGCTATTAAAGCTGATATTCCTAAAATAAGTACCCACAAATTGTCATGATCACATTAAATCTTGTAGTTGTTGTAACACAGCAAGACTATAGTTATATAAATAAGTGGTTACATCATAAGATAAGGTGGACATTGTAACACTACCAAAGAGCAAACATTATATTGAGGATTTAAACAAAATGAGAGCATGCATTGTTCACAAGTCACTACATTGGGTCCACCAGTGAAAGTCACATGTACATTAAGTTTTCCAGAATCGTTGGTAAAGAGAAAAAACATAAGGAGAGGGTAGACAAGCCAAAACAGAATAAGTAGAATTATTTTCTGGTTGGAGTTCGCGCTGCAGCAGCCCCGTCAGTCTCGCTGGGATCTCGATGTTTATCTTGCCTCCCCTTCCAGCGGGCTCCTCTTTTGTGATAGAAGCAATGGGGGAACTGGATGTCTGGGGGTCTGCAACATGGCAAATCAACCTGTCTTGGATCTAAATTGGAGAATCTGCATCCTGTGGAAAAATACAAGCACATCCTCCACCGCTAGTTAATAAGGGGTCAGGACCCTTCCATTGTCCTGAGAGAAGGTCCTTCCATTTGACTAACGGTTTTGCATTTAATTGCTCCAGGCACCAATGACGAAGCATTGCAGTAGTTCCAGCCAGATCAGTATTTAGAATATTTATTATGAAAAGAGCATGTTGCAAAATTTGATGGGGAGAACTATACTTAAACTCCCCTTCTTTTAGTTTTTGAATTTGGATTTTTAATGTTTGATGCGCTCTTTCAACAATGGCCTGTCCCTGGGGATTATAAGAGATGCCTGTATTATGTTTAATTTGAAACTTTATACAAAATTCCTGAAAAGACTTAGAAGTGTAAGCAGGAGCATTGTCAGTTTTCAAAGCTTTTGGCAGACTCAAATATGAAAAACAAGTAAAGAGATGTTGTATTACATCTTTAACTGCCTCTCCAGTACGAGCAGTTGCAATAATAAAATGAGAAAAGGTATCTACAGTTACATGAACAAAGGACAGTTTTCCAAATGAAGAGATATGAGTTACATCCATTTGCCAGAGTACGTTAGGTTTGAGACCGCGAGGATTAACTCCCATAGGTAGACTATTATAAACAGTGGGGCAATATAAGCAAGAACGCACAATTTCTCGAGCAGTCTCTCTGGGAATTTGGAATTGATATCTTAAGGCAGTAGCATATTGACGATAAAGTAAGTGAGAGGCTCTGGCCTCCTCAATCACAGTAGCCACTGTATTTCTGGTTAACAAGTCAGCCAAATCATTAAAGGCATTTAAAGGGCCGGGCAATCCGGAATGAGCCCGAATGTGCCCAATGAAAAATATTTTATTTCTTTTCCAAATTTGTTGTTGTAATTTAGTTAACAAATGAAATATGGTAGTTTTATTTTCAGGCAAAACTGCAGTTTCAATGTGTGGAAACAACCTGACAATATACTGAGAATCAGAATAAAGGTTAAATTCCTCATCTGCAAACATAGCAAAAGCCTCTATGACTGCTGTTATTTCAGCTCTTTGAGATGAAGTTTCCCGTGTTTCTAAAACCTTTTGGTGATTTTTAGTAACTATGGAGGCTTTACTGTTTGCTGCCCATCAGTAAAGTTTATCTGAGCATTTAGAATAGGAGATTGTTTACATCTGACAGGAAAAATAACTGGATGTCTGGATATAAAATTCAGCAAAACATGTGAGGGTAAATGATGCAAAATTTTGACCAAAATAGTTTCCTATAGCAATCTGCCAATTTTCATCAAACATTAGAAGAGCACCAAGTTGTTCCTTATTATATGGAATTACAATTTCTGATGGCTCTTTACCAAATAATTCAATGTTCCGCTTTTTTCCTTTAATATCAAAGTAGCTATCAATCCCGGATAAGAAGCTGCTACTTTTTTAGTTTGAGCGGGAAGATGGACCCACTCTAGGGGACCGTTTTGGTATAAAACCAATTTTTTGTCTGGTTACCCCAATTACACCTATGGGGGTTTTATGGCAAAGGAATTGTCAAACAGTTGTCAATTTAATTTTTAAAAATTTTTTTAAAATTTACATTTTAACAACATAAATTTAGAGATATGTTAATTTAGGTATAATGTTTAGTTTAGGTCCCTGTATAAATTTAAATAATAAATGTATAACCTCCTAATCTCATTTTGATATACAGATATACCTAAATGCAAAATGTATTTATATGTGTATATGGCAACAAGTATAAACTTACTGACATAATATACGTGAATTAATCTTTATAATTAATGTTAATTAATATATATTACAGCAATACAACACGTACACAGCCAATACCAACCAACACAAACCAATGTACTGTAATAATACATGTCACACATATATAATTATACAGCATACAGAACATATATCATCACAGCACATCAATCCATACCAATTAATATCAGCCACACACATTATATTACTGCAATATACATTTAATTATACAGTATATATATAATACATATATTGATTTATATACAAATTAAGTAAGTATAGATCTATAAATAGAATTAGGTATACCTTTATTATGTTTTATTTATACCCATACCTAATTAGGCAAACTGTAATTAGGCAAATATATTATGTATTTATAACAATATATAAAGTATTGTTAATTGTACCACCTGTTGATAACTAAGAAATTGAGAAAACCCTTCTCTGAGTATCTCCTATTTGAGACAGCACGTCCCTCCCCCATAGGGTAAAGGGGAGCGTAGGAACTACATACGGTTGGAAAGTTCCACAGGTATCCTCAAACTGCCAATCTAACATTTTTGAACTTTTAACGACTGTGGGGGCTTGAGGGCAAATGAAACAAAATTTGACCCCTGAAATCTATCAGGGCAACTTGCCAATTATCACTATTTCATAAAAGACTTGCAGTTGATCCTTATTGAGTGAAATTATTATATTTGCTACTTCTTTTCTAAAAAGTTCCACACTTCTTTTTTCCTCCTTTTATAATTAATTGTGCCACCAAGCGGGGATAAGATAAAACTATATTTCTTGGGGTCACTGGTAGATGGAACCAATGGGCCTTTTTGTCACAAGCACCCTGTAGGTGTATGTTTTATGGCAAGAATAATTTAATCTCATCTTTTGGTAATATTAATCCTAATTAACTGATCATTTAAAGTCTCATACACTTCAACAAGAGCTAACTCTGTCTCATTAGTCAACTTTCTCTTAGAACTGGAATTAGGATCAATTTTTAAGCAATCAAATAAAGGCTTTAAATCTGCAGTAGTCAGTTTTAAATGAGGGCGTATCCAATTAATGTCCCCTAATAATTTTTGGAAATCATTTAAAGTTAGTAAACAATCTCTCCGCAGCTTCAAAGGGGCATTTTCTCCTCTTGCCTGGAAAATCCCATGGACAGAGGAGCCTGGAGGGCTGCAGTCCATGGGGTCACAAAGAGTTGGACACAACTGAGCAACTAACCAATGACAACTTTGCAATAAAGCAGACATTAGGGCCCTTGTCTAACTCCCTGTCTAAATAAGATTGTTGTCATTCAGTTGGCAAGTTGTGTCTGACTTTTTGCAACCCCATGGACTGCAATACGCCAGGTCTCCATGTCCCTCACCGTCTCTTGGAGTTTGCCCAGGTTCATGTGCATTGAATTGGTGATGCCATCCAACCATCTTTTCCTCTGCCACCCTCTTCTCCTTCTGCTTTCTATCTTTCCCAGCATCAGGGTCTTTTCCAGTGAGTTGGCTGTTCAAATCAGGTGGCCAAAGTACAAGAAGAAATAAAGCCATGTTTCTAAGTCCATGTTTCATAAGCCTGTATGTAACATTCATCCACAGCCTCTGTTCATTCTAAAGAATGTAGTTAATCTTTTTGGTATTGATGTTCCCTTTCTGTTTAACATTAGGTCTTCTTTGCAAGAGGAATTATATGAATGGTTTTCCTAAATTACATAAAAGTTAAAATCTAGCTGTTTTGTTGTCAAGATTGGCAGGCATAAGGAAGAAAGTGTTGTAAGCATCAGCATCATCATGTTCCCAGTCATCATCAATAATCATTTATTTAGGGTCTTCTGTGTAAAAGGCAATAGGTAAACTTCTTGGGAATACGAGGAAGTGTAAGACATGTTATCCTGGCTCTCAACAACTGAGAGTCTGGTTGGAAAAGTAGAACATATAGAAATGAGGTAGCCAATGCATTATAGTTTGGCATATTAATATTTGAGCAGATGAAACATTCAATAAGTATATGAGGAGTTCATGGGACAGAGCTTTGCACTGAGTTGTAGAGGTAGCAAAGACTTTCTGTGGAGGTGGGACTTGGGGTGAATTGTAAGTAGAGTGTTTTTAAGGGGAGATGATAGGAGAGTCCATCTCCTTCCACCTGGGGAAAGTAGTGAACAAAAAACTGGATCAGAGAATGCAAGCAGCATGTTTAGGAGACCATGACTAGATTCATTTGATTAGACTGAAAAGTTCCTCAAGGGGAGCCAGTGGAGGCTGGATTATGAAAGATCTTGAATGCCTGACTTGGGTCTTTGGACTTTACTGTAGGAAACTAAAAAACATGGAAACGATATTTGCAAAGCAGTATTTTCAGAGATGTGCTGAATGGTAAGAAGTAGAAAAGTTACATGACACTTTGAAAATGTAGACTATGGTACATTTTTCTCTCTACTTTTTCTATAAGTTCTGGGGGAAAATGTGTTGAAATCTCTGACTAAAATTGTGGGTTTGTGCATTTCTCCTGGATTTTGAAACTCTATTATTAGGTACATAAACAGATGGGATTGTTATGTATTTGATGAATGATCCCTTTTTCCATTAGGAAATGATCTTATTTGTCTTCAGTTCAGTTCAGTTGCTCAATCATGTCCGACTCTTTGCAACGCCATGGACTGCAGTACGCCAGGCTTCCCTGTCTATCACCAACTCCCGGAGTTTACTCAAACTCATGTCCATTGAGACAGTGATGCCATTCAACAATCTCATTCTCTGTTGTCCCCTTCTCCTCCTGCCTTCAATCTTTCCCAGCATTGGGGTCTTTTCAAATGAGTCAGTTCTTCCCATCAGGTGGCGAAAGTATTGGAATTTCAGCCTCAGCATCAGTTCTTCCAATGAATATTCAGGACTGATTTCCTTTAGGATGGACTGGTTGTATCTCCTTGCTGTCCAAGGGACTCTTAAGAGTCTTCTCTAGCACCAAAGTTCCAAAGCATCAATTCTTTGGTGCTCTCAGATTTCTTTATGGTCCAAATCTCACATCCATACTAGACTACCGGAAAAACCACTGCTTTGACTAGATGGACCTTTGTTGGCAAAGTAGTGTCTCTGATTTTTAATAAGCTGTCTAGGTTGGTCATATCTTTTCTTCCAAGGAGCAAGCATCTTTTAATTTCATGGCCGCAGTCACCATCTGCAGTGATTTTAGAGCCCAAGAAAAGAAAGTCTGTCACTGTTTCCATTGCTTCCCCATCTATTTGCCATGAAGTGATGGGACCAGATGCCATGATCTTAGTTTTCTGAATGTTGAGCTTTAAGCCAACTTTTTCACTCTCCACTTTCACTTTCATCAAGAGGCTCTTTAGTTCTTCTTCACTTTATGCCATAAAGTGGTATTATCTGCATATCTGAGGTTATTGATATTTCTCTTGGCAATCTCGATTCCAGCCTGTGCTTCATCCAGTCCAGCGTTTCTCATGATGTACTCCGCATATAAGTTAAATAAGCAGGGTGAAAATATGAAGCCTTGACATTCTCCTTTCCTGATTTGGAACTCGTCTGTTGCTCCATTCTCCTTTCCTGATTTGGAACTCGTCTGTTGCTCCATGTCCAGTTCTAACTGTTGCTTCTTGACCTGCATACAGATTTCTCAAGAAGCAGGTCAGGTAGTCTGGTATTCCCATCTTTTGCAGCATTTTCCACAATTTATTGGGATCCATACAGTCAAAGGCTTTGGCATAGTCAATAAAGTTCTCGGTTCATGTACTGTTGAAGCCTGGCCTGGAAGATTTTGAGCATTACTTTGCTAGCGTGTGAGATGAGTGCAATTGAGTGGTAGTTTGAGCATTCTTTGACATTGCCTTTCTTAGGGATTGGAATGAAAACTGACCTTTTCCAGTCCTGTGGCCACTGCTGAGTTTTCCAAATTTGCTGGCATATTGAGTGAAGCACTTTCACAGCATCCTTTTAGGATTTGAAGTAGCTCAACTGGAATTCCATCACCTCCACTAGCTTTGTTCGTAGTGATGCTTCCTAAGGCCCACTTGACTTCCCATTCCAGGATGTCTGGCTCTAGGTGAGTGATCACACCATCGTGATTATCTGGGTCGTGAAGAATTTTTTGTATAGTTCTTCTGTGTATTCTTGCCACCTCTTTTTAATATCTTCTGCTTCTGTTAGGTCCATACCATTTCTGTCCTTTATTGTCCCCATCTTTGCATAAAATTTCCCATGGTATCTCTAATTTTCTTGATATCTTGGTATCTATGCCTTAGGTTGTCTTTAGTATCTTTGTCTTAGGTTCTCTTGGTATCATTGTCTTCAGTTCATTTCAGTCGCTCAGTCGTGTCTGACTCTTTGCGACCCCATGAATCACAGCACGCCAGGCCTCCCTGTCCATCACCAACTCCTGGAGTTCACTCAGACTCACGTCCATCGAGTCAGTGATGCCATCCAGCCATCTCATCCTCTGTCGTCCCCTTCTCCTCCTGCCCCCAATCCCTCCCAGCATCAGAGTCTTTTCCAATGAGTCAACTCTTCACATGAGGTGGCCAAAGTACTGGAGTCTCAGCCTTAGCATCATTCCTTCCAAAGAAATTGCAGGGCTGATCTCCTTCAGAATGGACTGGTTGGATCTCCTTGCAGTCCAAGGGACTCTCAAGAGTTTTCTCCAACACCACAGTTCAAAAGCATCAATTCTTCAGTGCTCAGCCTTCTTCACAGTCCAACTCTCACATCCATACATGACCACTGGAAAAACCATAGCCTCGACTAGACGGACCTTTGTTGGCAAAGTAATGTCTCTGTTTTTGAATATGCTACCTAGGTTGGTCATAACTTTCCTTCCAAGGAGTAAGCGTCTTTTAATTTCATGGCTGCAGTCACCATCTGCAGTGATTTTGGAGCCCCCAAGAATAAAGTCTGACACCGTTTCCACTGTTTCCCCATCTATTTCCCATGAAGTGATGGGACCAGATGCCATGATCTTCATTTTCTGAATGTTGAGCTTTAAGCCAACTTTTTCACTCTCCACTTTCACTTTCATCAAGAGGCTTTTGAGTTCCTCTTCACTTTCTGCCATAAGGGTGGTGTCATCTGCATATCTGAGGTTATTGATATTTCTCCTGGCAATCTTGATTCCAGCTTGTGTTTCTTCCAGTCCAGCGTTTCTCATGATGTACTCTGCATATAAGTTAAATAAGCAGGGTGACAATATACAGCCTTGACGTCCTCCTTTTCCTATCTGGAACCAGTCTGTTGTTCCATGTCCAGTTCTAACTGTTGCTTCCTGACCTGCATACAGATTTCTCAAGAGGCAGGTAAGGTGGTGTGGTATTCCCATCTCTTTCAGAATTTTCCCCAGTTTATTGTGATCCACACAGTCAAAGGCTTTGGCATAATCAATAAAGCAGAAGTAGATGTTTTTCTGGAACTCTCTTGTTTTTTCCATGATCCAGTGGATGTTGGCAATTTGATCTCTGGTTCCTCTGCCTTTTCTAAAGCCAGCTTGAACATCAGGAAGTTCATGGTTCATGTATTGCTGAAGCCTGGCTTGGAGAATTTTGAACATTACTTTACTAGCATGTGAGATGAGTGCAATTGTGTGGTAGTTTGAGCATTCTTTGGCATTGCCTTTCTTTGGGATCGGAATGAAAACTGACCTTTTCCAGTCTTAACCTTTGTCTTAGGTAATATTATTTGCTGTGAAGGCTACTTTGTCAGATAATAATATAGTCACCTCACATTTCTTTTGATGACTATTAGGATGAGATATTAGTTTTCATTATTTTAATTTTAATTGATGTGTGTTTTTATATTTACTATGACTTATTTTAGGAAGGGTATGATTGAGTCTTGCTTTATTATCTAATTACACACACTCTCTTTCCTTATTGAGGGGAGGGATTTCAACCATTTGCATTTAATGTGATTAGCAATATGATAGGATTTAAATCTACTATCTTGCTATTTGATTTCTCTTTTCTTACCTGTTCTTTGTTCCTTCAATTCTTTTGTCTGCATTCTTTTTGATTAACTGAATACTTTTTATGATTCCATTTTCTTACCTTAATCAATTTATTAGCTATGATTTTTGGTTTTGTTATTTAAGTGGCTAAGTTGGCTTGTAGTGTATATCTTTGATTTTTCATTCTACTTTTAAGTGATGGTATATCACTTCATGATGGCTACTCCATTTCTTCTGAGGGATTCCTGCCTGCAATAGTAGATATAATGGTCATCTGAGTTAAATTCACCCATTCCAGTCCATTTTAGTTCGCTGATTCCTAGAATGTCGACATTCACTCTTGCCATCTCTTGTTTGACCACTTCCAATTTGCCTTGATTCATGGACCTGACATTCCAGGTTCCTATGCAATATTGCTCTTTCCAGCATCGGGCCTTGCTTCTATCACCAATCACATCCACAACTGGGTATTGTTTTTGCTTTGGCTCCCTCCCTTCATTCTTTCTGGAGTTATTTCTCCACTGATCTCCAGTAGCATATGCAATATCAAAAACGACAGCATGATCTCTGTTCGTTTCCAAGGCAAACCATTCAATATCACAGTAATCCAAGTCTATGCCTCAACCAGTAACGCTGAAGAAGCTGAAGTTGAACGGTTCTATGAAGACCTACAAGACCTTTTAGAACTAACACCCAAAAAAGATGTCCTTTTCATTATAGGGGACTGGAATGCAAAAGTAGGAAGTCAAGAAACACCTGGAGTAATAGGCAAATTTGGCCTTGGAATATGGAATGAAGCAGGGCAAAGACTAATAGAGTTTTGCCAAGAAAATGCACTGCTCATAGCAAACACCCTCTTCCAACAACACAAGAGGAGACTTTACACATGGACATCACCAGATGGTCAATACCAAAATCAGATTGATTATATTCTTTGCAGCCAAAGATGGAGAAGCTCTATACAGTCAGCAAAAACAAGACCAGGAGCTGACTGTGGCTCAGATCATGAACTCCTTATTGCCAAATTTAGACTTAAATTGAAGAAAGTAGGGAAAACCACTAGACCATTCAGGTATGACCTAAATCAAATTCCTTATGATTATACAGTGGAAGTGAGAAATAGATTTAAGGGCCTAGATCTGGTAGAGAGAGTACCTGGTGAACTATGGAATGAGGTTCGTGACATTGTACAGGAGACAGGGATCAAGACCATCCCCATGGAAAAGCAATGCAAAAAAGCAAAATGGCTTTCTGGGGAGGCTTTACAAATAGCTGTGAAAAGAAGAGAAGCAAAAAGCAAAGGAGAAAAGAAAAGATATAAGCAACTGAATGCAGAGTTCCAGAGAATAGCAAGAAGAGATAAGAAAGCCTTCCTCAGCAATCAATGAAAAGAAATAGAAGAAAACAACAGAATGGGAAAGACTAGAGATCTCTTCAAGAAAATTAGAGATACCAAGGGAACATTTCATGCAAAGATGGGCTCAATAAAGGACAGAAATGATATGGACTGAACAGAAGCAGAAGATATCAAGAAGAGGTGGCAAGAATACACAGAACTGTACAAAAAAGATCTTTAGGTCCCAGATAATCATGATGGTGTCATCATTCACCTAGAGCCAGACATCCTGGAATGTGAAGTCAAGTGGGCCTTAGAAAGCATCACTACGAACAAAGCTAGTGGAGGTGATGGAATTCCAGTTGAGCTATTTCAAATCCTGAAAGACGATGCTGTGAAAGTGCTGCACTCAATATGCCAGCAAACTTGGAAAACTCAGCTGGGGCCACAGGACTGGAAAAGGTCAGTTTTCATTCCAATCCCAAAGAAAGGCAATGCCAAAGAATGCTCAAACTACTGCACAATTGCATTCATCTCACATGCTAGTAAAGTAATGTTCAAAATTCTCCAAGCCAGGCTTCAGCAATATGTGAACCGTGAACTTCCTGATGTTCAAGCTGGTTTTAGAAAAGGCAGAGGAACAAGAGATCAAATTGCCAACATCTGCTGGATCATGGAAAAAGCAAGAGAGTTCCAGAAAAACATCTACTTCTGCTTTATTGACTATGCCAAAGCCTTTGACTGTGTGGATCACAATAAACTGTGGAAAATTCTGAAAGAGATAGGAATACAGACCACCTGACCTGCCTCTTGAGAAATCTGTATGCAGGTCAGGAAGCAACAGTTAGAACTGGACATGGAACAACAGACTGGTTCCAAATAGGAAAAAGAGTACGTCAAGGCTGTATATTGTCACCCTGCTTATTTAACTTATATGCAGAGTACATCATGAGAAACGCTGGACTGGAAGAAACACAAGCTGGAATCAAGATTGCTAGGAGAAATATCAATAACCTCAGATATGCAGATGACACCACCCTTATGGCAGAAAGTGAAGAGGAACTCAAAAGCCTCTTGATGAAAGTGAAAGTGGAGAGTGAAAAAGTTGGCTTAAAGCTCAACATTCAAAAAACGAAGATCATGGCATCTGGTCCCATCACTTCATGGGAAATAGATGGGGAAACAGTGGAAACAGTGTCAGACTTTATTTTTTTTGGCTCCAAAATCACTGCAGATGGTGACTGCAGCCATGAAATTAAAAGACGCTTACTCCTTGGAAGGAAAGTTATGACCAACCTAGGTAGCATATTCAAAAGCAGAGACATTACTTTGCCAACAAAGGTCCGTCTAGTCAAGGCTATGGTTTTTCCTGTGGTCATGTATGGATGTGAGAGTTGGACTGTGAAGAAGGCTGAGCGCCGAAGAATTGATGCTTTTGAACTGTGGTGTTGGAGAAGACTCTTGAGAGTCCCTTGGACTGCAAAGAGATCCAACCAGTCCCTTCTGAAGGAGATCAGCCCTGGGATTTCTTTGGAAGGAACGATGCTAAGGCTGAGACTCCAGTGCTTTGGCCACCTCATGCGAAGAGTTGACTCACTGAAAAAGACTCTGATGCTGGGAGGGATTGGGGGCAGGAGGAGAAGGGGACGACAGAGAATGAGATGGCTGGATGGCATCACTGACTCGATGAATGTGAGTCTGAGTGAACTCCGGGAGTTGGTGATGGACAGGGAGGCCTGGCGTGCTGTGATTCATGGGGTCACAAAGTGTCGGACACGACTGAGCGACTGAACTGAACTGAACTGATGTCACTTCATGTGGTGGTGGTTTAGTCACTAAGTCATGTCCAATTCTTTGCAACCCCATGGACTGTAGCCCACCAGACTCCTCTATCCTTGGGATTCTCCAGGCAAGAATATTGGAGTGGGTTGCCATGCCCTCCTCCAGGGGTCTTCCCAACCCAGGGATCGAACTGAGGTCTCCTGCATTGCAGGTGGACATTGTTCTAATAATAACTTTGTAGTAATCTTTATCTTTTCTCTTGTGTATTTAATGTGTATTTTTTCCTCTGGCTGCTTTTAAGCGGTTTACTTTTGCTTTTAAAGAATTTGACTGTGATGTGCTTTACTGTTGCTTTTGCTGTGCTTCTGAAATTTGGGATTTGTTGACCTTCTTCAATCTGTTGGTTTATACTTTCCATCCAATATGAAAAATTTTCAGTCACTGTTTCTTCATATATTTCTTCTGCTCCCTTTTCTCTGCTTCAGAGATTACAGTTACATAAATATTCAGTTGCCTGGAGTTGTCCCAAAGCCCAATGATACTCTGTTCATTTTTTTTTTCAATTTTTTTGATCTTTTTTTAAAAAAATTATTTTATTTTTTAATTTTATTTTTTAACTTTACAATATTGTATTGGTTTTTGCCATTTATTTTAAATTGGAGGATAATTGCTTTACAATATTGTGTTGGCTTCTGCCATATATCAACATGTTTCATTTTTGATAGTTTTTATTTCTATTTCTCCAAATTATCTGATCTTTCTTTTTGTGATGACTAGCCTGGTGTTAATCAACTCTAGTCTATTTTTCATTGTTTTCATTTCTAGGGGTTTCACTTAGGTATTTTAAAATATCTTGTGTGTCTCCATTATCATGTTCAATATTTTCTCCAGCTTCTTAAAATATATGAAACACATGTATAACCAACACCTGTTTTGATGTACTTGTCTACTAATTCTGTCATCTGTGCCACTGGTTTTAAGTTGATTTTTAATTTTCCTGCTTTCTTGCATGCCTGATCATTTTTGATAGCAAGACTGATATTTTGAATTTTATCTTTAGAGTGCTGGATTTTAAGAAATATTTTTGAGCTTTATACTGGACCACAGTTATGTTAATCAGAAACAGTTTGATCCTTTTGGCCTTGCTTTGGTAGGCAGCATCAGAATAGCATTTAGTTCAAAGGCTTATTTTGCCGTGAAAAGTGAAAGTGAAAGTCGCTCAGTCCTGTCTGACTTTTTGCGATCCCATGGACTATACAGTCCATGGAATGCTCTAGGCCAGAATACTGGGGTGGGTTGCCATTCCCTTCTCCAGGGGACCTTCCCAACCCAGAGATCGAACCCAGGTCTCCCACATTGCAGATGGATTGTTTACCAGCTGAGCCACGAGGGAAGATTTACTATTTATTTTTGCCTTACTACTGAGAAGAACCTCTGAGTACTCAGTGCCTCATGAATTATGAGTTGTCCACTCTGCCTTGTGGGAACACGAGCTTTTCCCATCTCTGTGCAAGAACTGAGGACTGTTTGCCTAAACGTTTTGTGTGGTTCTTTCTCTGGTAGTTTCCTCACACACATGTGCTGCTCAGTACTCAAACCGCAGATTCAGCAGATCTCCAGAGTTCTCTCTGTGCACCTTGTTTCTCTCTGTTACTCTGTCCTATGAACTCTTGCCCCCTTGGCTTTTCCAGGCTTTTATCCCTGTCTCTTCCACTCAGGGGCACCATAGGGCTCTTATTGGGTTTCCCTTCTGTGTTCAGTTCAGTTCAGTTGCTCAGTTGTGTCCGATTCTTTGCGACGCCATGGACTGCATCACGCCAGGATTCCCTGTCCTTCACTATTTCCCATAGTTGCTTAAACTCATGCCCATTGAGTCGGTAATGTCATTCAACCATCTCATCCTCTGTCGTCCTCTTCTCCTTCCACCGTCAATCTTTCCCAGCATCAGTCTTTTCAAATGAGTCAGTTCTTCGCATCTTCTCTGCTCAGCAGCCTGGAAACTCCCTTCAGGCAATAAGCATGGGAAATTGTAGGTCTCATCTCATTTGTTTTCCATATTTCAAGGATCACTGTCTTTTATTGGATCACTTTCAATGTCTTGGAAATAGTTTTTTTTTTTTTTTTTAATATATTTTGGCCAACTTTTTAGTTGTTTCAAGTAGGGTGGCAAATCCCATTCCTGTTACTCCATCTTAGATGGATGTGGAAACCCAAGTAGTGTGAAGTAGTTAGACTAACATTTGCAAATATCCTCCATATCTGGTGCTTTGGGCAATGGAATATGGGTGAAATGGACAGTGTGGAAGCTCCAAGTCTAGATCTTAGAGGCAGGGCCTGTGTCTTCTTGCCCTTTTGATAAGTTTTAGCTTCTGCTGTGAGAAGAACATGAACCAGGTAGTTGCTGCCTCTCTGACCTGGGCTCCCTTCATGAAACATGCAGCAAGCTGGTTCTTTGCCTGTGGTTTGAAACAGAATCACCCCATCTGACTGAAAACACTTATGAGTAAGAAATAAAGACTTTTTGTTACATGCTATTGAGATTTTGTGAATGCCTACTAAGTTCTTACTTGGTCTGCATAAGCAGAAAAGTTTTAGGTCAAATGAGGAAAAATCTTAACCTGAATCATAAAAACAGAGAGTCATGGTCCCTTAATCAATTCCTAGACTTGAGTCACTTTATAGATGCAAAACATCTTCAGTGAAGGAGGGGCCAGTTCCCCTTGAGAAAAGAGCTGCCTGCACTGACAATAATGAATACTGTTATTGAGTAGTGGGAGAAGGTAGTTATGGATACCAGTTATGACCATGTGACCAGTTTCAGAAATGAGAACTATAATTATATGAATATTTCCTTATTTTGTTGTGCATAAATATGTGTTATATATACATATGTATATGTATTTATATACTATACATATATATACTAAGCAAATAATCTTTTCTTTCTTCCTTTTCTTATTCCTTTATCATGTAATATATATTGAATTAGTCATAGTATTTCTTATTGTCAGTTTTATAGCATAGTATTTAAGTGTCAGGATATGAAAGATAAAAGTAAGCATCCCTCAAGGACTTTAGCTCTTCTTCTGGGAAAGAGATTAGTATATTTTCAGTTCAGTTCAGTTCAGTTCAGTTCAGTCGCTCAGTTGTGTCCTACTCTTTGTGACCCCATGAACTGCAGCATGCCAGGCCTCCCTGTCCATCACCAACTCCCGGAGTTCACCCAGACTCACGTCCATCGAGTCAGTGATGCCATCCAGCCATCTCATCATCTGTTGTCCCCTTCTCCTCCTGCCCCCAATCCCTCCCAGCATCAGAGTATTTTCCAATGAGTCAACTCTTTGCATGAGTTGGCCAAAGTACTGGAGTTTCAGCTTTAGCATCATTCCTTCCAAAGAAATCCCAGGGCTGATCTTCTTTAGGATGGACTGGTTGGATCTCCTTGCAGTCCAAGGGACTCTCAAGAGTCTTCTCCAACACCACAGTTCAAAAGCATCAATTCTTCAGCGCTCAGCCTTCTTCACAGTCCAACTCTCACATCCATACATGACCACAGGAAAAACCATAGCCTTGACTAGACGGACCTTTATTGGCAAAGTAATGTCTCTGCTTTTGAATATGCTACCTAGGTTGGTCATAACTTTCCTTCCAAGGAGTAAACATCTTTTAATTTCATGGCTGCAGTCACCATCTGCAGTGATTTTGGAGCCCCCAAAAATAAAGTCTGACACTGTTTCCACTGTTTCCCCATCTATATGCAAATAGTTGCATCAGTTAGATGGAGTTATGACCTTGTTATTGTCTTTACTGGAGATTAAATGTGGTTTAAGAAGCTGCCTATGGTGCCACATTGTGGAATTTGTAGGCTTGTGATGGTTAATATTATGTGTCAACCTGACTAGGCCACAAGTTATCCAAATATTTGGTTAAATTCTATTTCAAGTATGTCTGTGAGGGGGTACCTGGATGAAATTAACATTCGAGTTGGTAGACTGAGTAAAGCAGATGGCCCTCTCCAATATAGATGGGCCTTATCCATCATCCAATCCTTTGAAGGTCTGAATAGAACTGAAAGGCTGAGTAAGGGGGAATCATTCTCTCTTCTCAACTGTCTTCCAGCTTGGACACTGATCTTCTCCTGCCTATGTATTTGTACTTGGACTGGAATTTATACCATCGAGTCTACTGGTTCCTGGGTCTTCAGACTCCGACTGGAACTCCCACTATTGGCTCTCCTGGGTCTCCAGCTTGCCAACTATAGCTCTTGGGACTTTTCAGCCTCCATAATCATGTGAGTTAATCACTCATTTAATATTTTTATCCAATTTATATTAGTTCTGTTTCTTGGAAGGACCCTGACTAATATAAGTAGTAACTGGCCAAAAAGTTTAAGAAACCTTGCAGTACTTAGCTTCCATTGCTTCTTCAGTTAGTGATCTTGTGCCTGAACAAACACTCCTTTCACAGTGTTGCCCTTTTGTGACTCCAAAGTGAAAGTGAAAGTCGCTCAGTCTTGTCCGACTGCAACCCTGTGAACCATAGCCCATCAGGCTTCCCTGTCCAGGGAATTCTCCAGGCCAGAATACTGGAGTGGGTAGCCTTTCCCTTCTCCAGGGGATCTTCCCAACCCAGGGATCAAACTCAGGACTCCCACATTGCAGATGGATTCTTTACCAGCTGAACCACCAGGGAAGCCCTTTGTGACTCCAATCTGTGCTCAAATGTGTTCCTAAGATGCTTAGAGCTTGAACTTGGATGAGCTCAGCTAGAGGGCTTCTTGGATATTCAGTGAATGACTGAGAGCTAGCACTGAGGGAACTTGGGGCAGGGGCAGAGAGGAAGGGAGGAGCCAGAGGTACAGTGTGCACTGTTTTAGGGTTTTCCATGAGGTCAGGTCATGGCAGTGACCATGACATCTTGTAGCTCAAGAAGTGAAAGAGTCAGCATGAGGCCACAATCAGATAAACCACCATGGCTTAGATTTGAGGCAAAAGCCATGGCCCTCTCATCTGTCACTTCATCATTTCATTTTGGTTGGAGGGGGAAATTTGGTCCTAGGTAGAAGAGGATGCCATAAACTAGTAACTTAAAGGAAGAATTACCCTAGGGCTTCTAGGGTGCTTCATCCCCACCCAGTCTCCAGGTTTACCCGGAAACCGCAGAGATCTGTCAAGGCACAGTAGGTGAGAGGAAAGTATTTGGCCTCAAAGCTTGGGAAAACCATGATATATGTTTTTCAACTCTGCTTATGACTTGGTGTATGAACTTGGGTATATCACTTAGTCTTTCTGGTATCTTGTGGTTTATGAATTCAGCTTCCTAATTCATAAAATGAGGATAATATCACTTTTTGTGTCTACCTCCCAGGGCTATCATAAGGATCAAATAAAGTGTTAGACAGGGATGTGGTTTTGACCTGTAATATGCATTGATAACGTAAGGCATTGCCCCACCACTGCCTAATCATGCATTCATTTAACAAATGTTTATTGAGGACTGACTATATAATGACACTCTTCTAGGTCCTGCGATAAAGCACTGAAAACAATATACTTTCTGTAATGGGACTTTTATTCCACTGGGTAGGAGAAAGAGAATAAACCGTATTTATGATATCATCAGGTAGTGATAGGAAGAAAAATAAAGCAGGTGAGGAAGATAGATAAAAATGGATGATAAGCCATAGCACTATTTTAGATAGAGTATGTGTGGATTAAGGGGCCTGCTGCTGCTGCTGCTAAGTTGCTTCAGTCGTGTCTGACTCTGTGCGACTCCATAGACAGCAGCCCACCAGGCTTCCCCGTTCCTGGGATTCTCCAGGCAAGAACACTGGAGTGGGTTGCCATTTCCTTCTCCAATGCATGAAAGTGAAAAGTGAAAATGACGTCGCTCAGTTGTGTCTGACTCTTAGCGACCCCATGGACTGCAGCCTACCAGGCTCCTCCTGTCCATGGGATTTTCCAGGCAAGAGTACTGGAGTGGGGTGCCATTGCCTTCTCCTATTCAGGGGCCTACATAATACCAACTGAGAAATTAAAGGGAAAATGAGGAAAGCATAGGGAAGATCAAAGACAAAGGAATAGCATAGTCCCTCACAAATTGCCTCCCACAGCACAATCATATTTTCATACTAGGTGAGAAAAGGTCATTGCATGTTCACACACACATAAAACGAGTTTCATGTAAAAACAAACAAAAAAGAGTTAGTTTATTTGGTGGTTTGCTTCCTGTCTTCCCAAACACAAGGACTGGTTTCAGAGTTAATAAGTACACAAGGAGGAAATTCAGAGTTTATAGAGTGATATTCCTTTGAGGGTTTGTGATCTCAAGAAGAATGCTGGGGCTTCTAAGTGGTGATGGGAGAAATCACTTAGTGAGTAAACAAAGTTGTAGCAGCGTATTTCAAAACAGAGCATGTGGCAAAAAACATTTTGGCAATTGATACTGTAGAATTGCCAATTGGGAGAGCCTGTTTTTGCAACTAGTTGAAGAAGTGAGAAACCCAAATGACAAGATATCACTTTGTCTTTTGCCAAACAAATGGAGCGAGGTGGTGGATTCCCTTTAGTGAAGATGGTTGAGACTGGTGGGATGTATTATACAAACCAGACCACATAGGCCCAGCCTCCTGGGAGGATTACTTGGCTTCAGAGCCCAAGTAGTATGGAGCCTGGCATAGAGGATGCCCTCAGAACATGTCTGAGGAAGAAGTGAGGTCCAGAATCTCCTCAAGCAGCTCATTCTTTAATGATTTAGCTCTGGGAAAGCTGGCTTATGCCAGTAAAGCTCATACTGTGAGTTAGAAAATCAACCTATTAATTAACAGGGAAAATATAAGTCAAATGATGACTCATGTTCATATTAGCACCCTCTCTCCAGGAAGGGCAGCCTTCTCCAATGCATTGGGGGTGTGCACTTGGTCAGTTATTTCATTTTTACTTTGACATAATTTAAAAAATAGAAAGATATTGCAAGAATAGTGTAAGGAACTACCCTGCACCATGTATCCTTTATTCCCTCTACCCCGATCCATCAACCATTTACATTTTGCCCCATTTGTATGTACTTATCTCTTGTCTTTCTTTCTCTTTCTCTCTCTGCCTGTACACAGACACATGCACATGTATTTTCCTGAATCATATGGCAATAATTAAGAGATATGGTGCCCTGAAAATGCTTCAGGGTATATTTCCTGAAAACAAGGATAAACACAGTACCGTTATCAAAATCTTCTGAAAATTTAACATTGATACAAACCAATTCTGTTTTTTAATTCGTAGTCTGTTTTCACATTTATCCAGTTATCCTAATAATGTCCTGTGTAGCTATGTTTTGCCTGATCTAGATTATAATTCAGTGTCATGCATTGCACTTGCAGTCATGTGAATTTAATCTCCTTTATTATTTTTAACTGAGGTACAGTGGGCAGATGACATTGTATTAGTTTCAGGCATACAACATAATGATTTGATATTTGTATATATTGTGAAATGATCAACAAGTCCAGTTAACAGCTATCACCACACATAGTTACAGAATTTTTTTTCTTGTGATGGGAACTTGAGATCTAATCCCTTAGCAAACTTCAAATATACAAAACAGTATTATTAACCATAGTCATTATGGTGTACATCCTGTGCACCCTTATGACTTATTTTATAACATGAGTTTGTACCTTTTTACTCCTTTCACCCATTTTGCCTACCCTCCACCACTTGACTCTGGCAGTCACTAATCTGTTCTCTGTATCTACAAATTAGGTTTTTGTTTTTTTTTTAAAGATTCGACACATAAGTGAGATCATGAGGTATTTGTTTTTCACTGACTTATTTCACTTAGCATAATGCCCTCTAGGTCCCTCCAGGGCATCACAAATGGCAAGGTTTCATTCCTTTTTAATGGCTAAATAATATTCCATGTATATATACAATGCTTCTTTACAACAATATACAACAGCTTCTTTATTCATTCATCTTTTGGTGGACACTTAGGTTGTTTCCATGTCTTCTTTTTAAATTAGTGTTTTTAATTTCTTTGGATATATACCCAGGAGTGAAAATGCTTATCCTATGGTAACTCTCTTTTAACTCTATTTTTAATTTTTTGAGAAACCTCTGTACTGTTTTCCACAGTGGTTGCACCAGTTTACATTCTCACCAACAGTGTAGGAGGGTTCCTTTTTGTCCATGTCCTTATCAGCACTTACTTGTTATCTGTTCTTTTTGATTCTAACAGGTGACATTTCATGTGGTTTGACTTACATTTCCCCAATGGAATTTTATCTTCTTTAATCTGGAATAGTTCTTCAGACTTTCTTTGCTACCTTGATCTTGAGATTATTGAAGAATATATGCCAGTTATTTTGTAGATTGTCCCTCAATATAAGTTTGTCCGATGTTTCTTCCTGATTAGATGCAAGGTTATGTATTTTTGGCAGAAATACCACAAGAGTGATATTATGGCTTTCTCAGTGCATCATATAATTTTGATGCTAATGTAAATGGAATTGTTTCTTTTAAAATTTCATTTTACAACTTTTTCCTTTTAGTATATAAAGATACAATTGATCTTTGTGTATTGATGTCATATCCTGACACTTCACTGAATTCACTTATGAGTTCTAGTAATTGATTTGGAAATTCTTTTTAATTATCTGTGTAAACAATGATGGCAACTGCAAATAGAGATTAATTTCTTCTATTCCAATCTTTAATTTTTTTCTTACTATATTAGATCTTCTAATACAATGTTGAATAAAAATGGCAAGAATTGAAAATTTTGCCTTATTACTGAAAACAGGGTGCAATATTAGCTGGAGGGTTTTTTAAAGATACATAATTGACCATTGAACAATGTTAGGGTTAGAGAGACCAGCCCTCTGCACAGCTGAAAATCTGCTTATAAAAGGCAGCCAGCCCTCTTTAAACACAGTTCCTCCATATCTGTGGTTTTGTATTTCCTGAAACACAGTTCCTCCATATCTGTGGTTTTGTATTTCCTGAAACACAGTTCCTCCATATCTGTGGTTTTGTATTTCCTGAAACACAGTTCCTCCATATCTGTGGTTGTATTCAACCAACTGTGGTGGGTATAGTACTGTAGTATTTACTGTTGAAAAAAATCCAGGACTTGTGCAGTTCAAGCTCAACTGTTCAAAAATCAACTGTACTTTATAAGATCAAGGAAGCATCCTTCTATTCTTCTATTCCTGGCTTTCTGGGAGTTGATATTATGAAAGGGTATTTAATTTTGTCAAGATACTTTCTGCATCTATTGAGATAAACGTGTTTCTTACTTTAGTCAATTAATATGTTGGTTAATGTTGGTTGATTTTGAAGTGTTACTCCAACTCTGCATTCATGGGATAAGCCCCTCATGGCCTTGATGTATTATCCCTTTTATGTCTTGACTGAATTATCTTTAGCAACATTTTGTTGGCTTCCCTGGTGGCTCAGATGGTAAAGAATCTGCCTGCAATGCGGGAGACCTGGGTTCTATCCCTGGGTTGGGAAGAGCATCTGGAGAAGGAAATGGCAACCCAGTATTCTTGTCTGGAGAATCCCCATGGACAGAGGAACCTGGCTGGCTATAGTCCATGGGGTCACAAAAGCATAGCTTTCTCTTTTTATAATGTTTTACCTGGCTTTCATATCAGGATAATGCTGACTTCACAGAAAAAATTGAAAAAGTTACTGTCCCTCCTATTTTTGAGAAGTGTTTGACTAGAAGTGATGTTTTTTGAGACTTCCCTGGTAGTCCAGTAAGACTCTGAGCTTCTAATGCAGGGGGCCCAGGTTTGATCCTTGGTCAGGGAGCTACATCCCACATGCCTCAACTGAAAACGTCCCACATGCTACAACTAAGACCCAGTGCAGCCAAATAAATAAATGAATAAATAATTTTTTTTTTAAAGAAATGGTACTTTTTCCTTCCTTAATTTTTAGAATTCACCAGTGAAGCTATCAGGGCCTAGAGTTTTCTTTGTGAGAAAGTTCAATGTGTTAATAGATACTGTGATATTCAGATGCTATATTTCTTCTTAGATGAGCTTTATATTTCAAGAAATTTGTTAATTCTGAGATGTTGAATTTTGATGTGTAAAACTATTCATGAAAATTTCTTTTTATCATTTTAATGACTTTAGGATCTATATTGATGTCCCCTTTCTTATTCCTGATATTGGTATTTAGTGTCTTTTTTTTTTTTTACTTTTTCCCATATTGGTATTTTCTGAAAACATGTTTGTAGTTTTATTGATTTTTCTCTATTATTTTTCTTTTTTCTATGCAACTGACTGATTTCTGCTTTATCTGTTTTATATTTTTACTTCTTACTTTGGGTTAAAATTTGCTCTTGTTTTGTTTGTTTCTTAAGGTGGAAGTTTAGATCATTGAAATGAAATCATTCTTTTTTTACTATAAGCTTTCAATGCACCAAATTTCCCTCTAAGCACTGCTTTAGCTGCATCCCACAAAATGTAATCTTTTGTATGTTCGTTTTAATTTAATACAAAATATTTTAAAATTTCCCTTGCTCAATAAGAATCATATAGAGCCATATTTAGAAGTATTTGTTTAATTTGCAAATATTTGAAGACTTTTCAGATATCCTTTTAGTACTTATTTCTAATTAAAATTTATTGTAGTCAGAGATTCATCATATCAGTTCAATTATTGAAAATTATTTAGACTTATTTTATGGCCCATAACATAGTATATATTGGTAAATATTCCATATGCTATTGAAAATAATTTTTACTTTGTTATTTTTGGATGGAATATTCTACAAGTGTTAATTAGGTCAAGTTTATTGATGGTACTATTCAAGTATTTCATATTTTCTGTCTAATTAGTTCTATAATGATTGAGAATTTGGTGTTAAAGCATCCAACATAATTGTAGTCTGATCTGTTATTTCTTTCAGTTTTATTAGATTTTTCTCATGTATTTTGAAACTCTGTTGGCATACATATTTAGAAAAGTGAAAGTTGTTCAGTCATGTCTGACTCTTGGTGACCCCATGGACAGTAGCCTGCCAGGCTCCTCTGTCCAAGGAATTCTCCAGGCAAGAATACTGGAGTGGGTTGCTGTTCCCTTCTCCAGGGGATCTTGCCAACCCAGGGATTGAACCCAGGTCTCCTGCATTGCAGGCAGCTTCTTTACCAGCTCAGCCACAAGGGAAGCCCAAGAATACTGGAGTGGGTAGCCTATCCCTTCTCCAGAGGACCTTCCCGACCCAGGAATTGAACCGGGATCTCCTGCATTGAAGGTGGATTCTTTCCAACTGAGCTATGAGGGAAGCCCCATACATATTTAGAATTGTTCTTTATTTTCAATGATTTAGCCCCCTTTTTTTTCACTCTTGATAATATTTCTCGTTCTGAGGCCTACTTTGTCCAATATTAGTATGGATAGTCCATCTTTCTTTTGATTGCTGTTTGCATGATATATCATGTTCTATCATTTTACTTTTACCCAACTGTGTCTTTACATTCAAAATGGGTTTCTTACAGAGAGCATATAATTGAATCTTGCTTTTTTATACAATATGTCCACCTTTGATTATTATTTGGTAGTTTTAGACTATTTGCATTTAATGTGTTTCATTATTTTTCAATGAGTTCTCTATAGATTACAACATGTATCTTTAATTTATCATGGTCTGCATAGAATTAATACTATGTTATTTCACATAAAATATTATACACTTTTAACTGCACAATTCCATTTTACTTCATGTCCTTTGTCCTATAGTTTTAATGTATATTACATTTATGTATGCTATAAAATTTAAGAGAAAGTTATATGGTCTTTATATTTACTAACATATCAATATTTACTAATTCAAGAGCTCTTAATTACATTCTGGAGATGTCAGTTATCATGCAGTGTCCTTTCTCTTCAGTCTGAATAACTTTCATAGGTCTAGTGGGAGCATTGTCTCAGCATTTTTTCTTTATTTTTTTTCAGTTTCATTTATTTATTTTACTTTACAATATTGTATTGGTTTTGCCATACATTGACATGAATTTGCCATGAGTGTACATGTGTTCCCCATCCTGAACCCCCCTCCCACCTCCCTCCCCATCCCATCCCTCTGGGTCATCCCAATGCACCAGCCCTGAGCACCCTGTATCATGCATCAAACCTGGACTGGCGATTTGTTTCACATGTGATAATTTACATGTTTCAGTGCTCTTCTCCCAAATCATCCCACCCTCGCCCTCTCCCACAGAGTCCAAAACACTGTTCTATACATCTGTGTCTCTTTTGCTGTCTCATATACAGGGTTATCATTATCATCTTTCTAAATTCCATATATATGCGTTAGCATATTGTATTGGCAGAGAAGGCAGTGGCACCCCACTCCAGTACTCTTGCCTGGAAAATCCCATGGACGGGAGGAGCTTGGTAGGCTGCAGTCCATGGGGTCGTGAAGAGTCGGACACGACTGAACGACTTCACTTCCACTTTTCACTTTCATGCATTGGAGAAGGAAATGGCAACCCACTCCAGTGTTCTTGCCTGGAGAATCCCAGGAACGGGGGAACCTGGTGGGCTGCCGTCTATGGGGTCACACAGAGTCGGACACAACTGAAGCGACTTAGCAGCAGCAGCATACTGTATTGGTGTTTTTCTTTCTGGCTTATTTCACTCTGTATAATAGGCTCCAGTTTCATCCACCTCATTAAACTGATTCAAATGCATTCTTTTTAATGGCTGAGTAAGATTCCATTGTGTATATGTAGCACAGCTTTCTTATCCATTCGTCTGCTGATGGTCATCTAGGTTGCTTCCATGTCCTGGCTATTATAAACAGTGCTGTGATGAACATTGGGGTACACGTGTCTCTTTCAATTCTGGTTTCCTTGGTGTGTATGCCCAGCAGTGGGATTGCTGGGTCGTATGGCAGTTCTATTTCTAGTTTTTTAAGGAATCTCCACACTGTTCTCCATAGTGGCTGTACTAGTTTACATTCCCACCAACAGTGTAAGAGGGTTCCCTTTTTACCACACCCTCTCCAGCATTTATGGCTTGTAGACTTTTGGATAGCAGCCATTCTGACTGGCGTGAAATGGTACCTCATTGTGGTTTTGATTTGCATTTCTCTCATAATGAGTGATGTTGAGTAACTTTTCATGTGTTTGTTAGCCATCTGTATGTCTTCTTTGGAGAAATGTCTGTTTAGGTCTTTGGCCCACTTTTTAATTGGGTCTTTTTTTCTGGAATTGAGCTGCAGGAGTTGCTTGTATATTTTTGAAATTAATTCTTTGTTGCTTTATTTGCTATTATTTTCTCTCATTCTGAAGGTTGTCTTTTCACCTTGCTTATGGTTTCCTTTGTTGTGCAGAAGCTCTTAATTTTAATTAGGTCCCACTTGATTATTTTTGCTTTTATTTCCAATATTCTGGGAGGTGGGTCATAGAGGATCCTGCTGTGGTTCATGTCAGAGAGTGTTTTGCCTATGTTTTCTTCCAGGAGTTTTATAGCTTCTGGCCTTACGTTTAGATCTTTAATCGATTTTGAGTTTATTTTTGTGTATGATGTTAGAAAGTGTTCTCAGTTCAGTTCAGTCACTCAGTCGTGTCCGACTCTTTGCGACCCCACGAATCGCAGCACACCAGGCCTCCCTGTCCATCACCAACTCCCGGAGTTCACTCAGACTCATGTCCATCGAGTCAGTGATGCCATCCAGCCATCTCATCTTCTGTTGTCCCCTTCTCCTCCTGCTCCCAATCCCTCCCAGCATCAGAGTCTTTTCCAATGAGTCAACTCTTCGCATGAGGTGGCCAAAGTATTGGAGTTTCAGCTTTAGTATCATTCCTTCCAAAGAAATCGCAGGGTTGATCTCCTTCAGAATGGGCTGGATGGATCTCCTTGCAGTCCAAGGGACTCTCAAGAGTCTTCTCCAACACCACAGTTCAAAAGCATCAATTCTTCGGTGCTCAGCCTTCTTCACCGTCCAACTCTCACATCCATACATGACCACAGGAAAAACCATAGCCTTGACTAGATGAACCTTTCCTTCGAAGGAGTAAGCGTCTTTTAGTTTCATGGCTGCAGTCACCATCTGCAGTGATTTTGGAGCCCAAAAATATAAAGTCTGACACTGTTTCCACTGTTTCCCCATCTATTTCCCATGAAGTGATGGGACCAGATGCCATGATCTTTGTTTTCTGAATGTTGAGCTTTAAGCCAACTTTTTCACTCTCCACTTTCACTTTCATCAAGAGGCTTTTGAGTTCCTCTTCACTTTCTGCCATAAGGGTGGTGTCATCTGCATATCTGAGGTTATTGATATTTCTCCTGGCAATCTTGATTCCAGCTTGTGTTTCTTCCAGTCCAGTGTTTCTCATGATGTACTCTGCATAGAAGTTAAATAAGCAGGGTGACCATATACAGCCTTGACGTCCTCCTTTTCCTATTTGGAACCAGTCTGTTGTTCCATGTCCGATTCTAACTGTTGCTTCCTGACCTGCATACAAATTTCTCAAGAGGCAGATCAGGTGGTCTGGTATTCCCATCTCTTTCAGAATTTTCCACAGTTTATTGTGATCCACACAGTCAAAGGCTTTGGCATAGTCAATAAAGCAGAAATAGATGTTTTAGTTTCATTCTTTTCAAGTGTTTGAACAGTTTTCCCAGCACCACTTGTTAAAGAGATTGTCTTTTCTCCATTGTATATTCTTGCCTCCCTTGTCAAGATAAGGTGTTCATAGGTGTGTGGATTTATCTCCAGGCTTTCTATTTTGTCCACCAATCTATATTTTTGTCTTTGTTCCAGTACCATACTATCTTGATGACTGTGGCTTTGTAGTAGAGCCTGAAGTCAGGCAGGCTGATTAATCCAGTTCCATTCTTCTAACTCAAGATTGCTTTGGCTATTTGAGTTTTTTTGCATTTCCATACAAATTGTGAAATTATTTGTTCTAGTTCTGTGAAGAATACCGTTGGTAGCTTGATAGGGATTGCACTGAATCTATAGATTGCTTTGGGTAGTATACTCATTTTCACAATATTTATTCTTCCAGTCCATGAACACGGTATATTTCTCCATCTATTAGTGTCCTCTTTGATTTCTTTCACCAATGTTTTATAGTTTTCTATATATAGGTCTTTTATTTCTTTAGGTAGATTTATTCTTAAGTATTTTATTCTTTTCATTGCAATGGTGAATGGAATTGTTTCCTTAATTTCTCTTTCTGTTTTGTCATTGTTAGTGTATAGGAATGCAAGGGATTTCTATGTGTTGATTTTATATCCTGTAACTTTACTGTACTCATTGATTAGCTCTAGTAATTTTCTGATGGAGTCTTCAGGGTTTTCTATATAGAGGATCATGTCATCTGCAAACAGTGAGAGTTTTACTTCTTCTTTTCCAATCTGGATTCCTTTTATTTCTTTTTCTGCTCTGATTGCTGTGGCCAAAACTTCCAAAACTATGTTGAATAGTAGTGGTGAGAGTGGGCACCCTTGTCTTGTTCCTGACTTTAGGGGAAATGCTTTCAGTTTTTCACCATTGAGGATAATGTTTTCTGTGGGTTTGTCATATATAGCTTTTATTATGTTGAGTTATGTTCCTTCTATTCCTGCTTTCTGGAGGGTTTTTTATCATAAAAGGATGTTGAATTTTGTCAAAGGCTTTCTCTGCATCTATTGAGATAATCATATGGGTTTTATTTTTCAATTTGTTAATATGAGGTATTACGTTGATTGATTTATGGATATTGAAGAATCCTTACATCCCTGGGATAAAGCCCACTTGGTCATGATGTATGAGCTTTTTAATGTGTTGTTGGATACTGACTGCTAGAACTTTGTTAAGGATTTTTGCATGTATGTTCATCAGTGATACTGGCCTGTAGTTTTCTTTTTTTGTGGCATCTTTGTCAGGTTTTGGTATTAGGGTGATGGTGGCCTCATAGAATGAGTTTGGAAGTTTACCTTCCTCTGCAATTTTCTGGAAGATTTTGAGTAAGATAGGTGTTAGCTCTTCTCTAGAATTTTGGTAGAATTCAGCTGTGAAGCTGTCTCATCCTGGGCTTTTGTTTGTTGGAAGATTTCTGATTACAGTTTCAATTTCCATGCTTGTGATGGGTCTGTTAAGATTTTCTATTTCTTCCTGGTTCAGTTTTGGAAAGTTGTACTTTTTTTACGAATTTGTCCATTTCTTCCAGGTTGTCCATTTTATTGGCATGTAGTTGCTGATAGTAGTCTCTTAGATCCTTTGTATTTCTGTGTTGTCTGTTGTGATCTCTCCGTTTTCATTTCTAATTTTGTTGATTTGATTCTTCTCCCTTTATTTCTTGATGAGTCTGGCTAATGGTTTGTCAATTTTATTTAACTTCTCAAAGAACCAGCTTTTGGCTTTGTTGATTTTTGCTATGGTCTCTTTTGTTTCTTTTGCATTTATTTCTGCCTTAATTTTTGTGATTTCTTTCCTTCTACAAACCCGGGGGTTCTTCATTTGTTCCTTTTCTAGTTGCTTTAGGTGTAGAGTTAGGTTATTTATTTGACTTTTTTCTTGTTTCTTGAGGTAAGCCTGTATTGCTATGAACCTTCCCCTTAGTACTGCTTTTACAGTTTCCCATAGGTTTTGGGCTGTTGTGTTTTCATTTTCATTCGTTTCTATGCATGTTTTAATTTCTTTTTTGATTTCTTCTGTGATTTGTTCGTTATTCAGCAGTGTGTTGTTCAGGCTCCATTTGTTGGAATTTTTAATAGTTTGTCTCTTGTTAGTTAGTTCAATCACTCAAACGTGTCCGACTCTTTGTGACCCCATGAATTGCAGCATGCCAGGCCTCCCTGTCCATCACCAACTCCCGGAGTTCACTCAGACTCATGTCCATCGAGTTGGTGATGCCATCCAGCCATCTCATCCTCTGTCGTCCCCTTCTCCTCCTGCCCCCAATCCCTCCCAGCATCAGAGTCTTTTCCAGTGAGTCAACTCTGTGCATGAGGTGGCCAAAGTATTGGAGTTTCAGCTTCAGCATCATTCCTTCCAAAGAACACCCAGGACTGATCTCCTTTAGAATGGACTGGTTGGATCTCCTCACAATCCAAGAGACTCTCAAGAGTCTTCTCCAACACCACAGTTCAAAAGCATCAGTTTTTCAGCACTTAGCCTTCTTCACAGTCCAACTCTCACATCCATACATGACTACTGGGAAAACTATAGCCTTGACTAGATGGACTTTTGTTGGCACGGTAATGTCTCTGCTTTTTAATATGCTGTCTAGGTTGTTCATAACTTTTCTTCCAAGAAGCAAGCGTCTTGTAATTTCATGGCTGCAGTCACCATCTACTGATTTTGGAGCCCCCCACCCCCCAAAAAAATAAAGTCAGCCACTGTTTCCACTATTTCCCCATCTATTTGCCATGAAGTGATGGGATGCCATGATCTTCCTTTTCTGAATGTTGAGCTCTAAGCCAACTTTTTCAGTCTCTTCGTTCACTTTCATCAAGACGTTCTTTAGTTCTTCTTCACTTTCTGCTTGCCCATGTATAATTTTACAGCATTTATAAGGTTTCTCTGAAGTATTAAGGTTAACTTTTTTTTTAAATTTTATAATAGTAATACAGGTTCATTACAGAACATTTAAGAAATATAGATGCATTAAAAAAAGAAAATTAAAACAATCTATAAGCCACCCTCCTACCCACCATATAATCACTGTTGAATTTTTAGTGCTTATCTTTCTAGTCCATTTTCTGTGTCTTTATTTATTTATTTTTTTCTTCCAGTGCACCAGCCCCAAGCATCCAGCATCGTGCATTGAACCTGGACTGGCATCTCGTTTCATACATGACATTTCACATGTTTCAATGCCATTCTCCCAAATCTTCCCACCCTCTCCCTCTCCCACAGAGTCCATAAGCCTGTTCTATACATCAGTGTCTCTTTTGCTGTCTCGTATACAGGGTTATCGTTACCATCTTTCTAAATTCCATATATATGCGTTAGTATACTGTATTGGTGTTTTTCTTTCTGGCTTACTTCACTCTGTATAATAGGCTCCAGTTTCATCCACCTCATTAGAACTGATTCAAATGTATTCTTTTTAAAGTATTACTCAGCCATTAAGGTTAACTTTTTAAAAAATTAAGACTTTATTTTTAGAGCCATTTTAGATTCAGAGCACAGTTAAGGGAAATGTACAGAAATTTCCCATATACTCCTGCCCCCACACATGCATGCTTCTGCATTATCAATATCCCACACCAGAGTGGTACATTTGTTGTTTAATAAATTAACCTCCATTGGAAAATCATAATCACCCAAAGGCCATAGTTTACATTATCATTCACTCTTCGTGTTGTACGTTCTATCCATTTAGAGATGGGAATACCAGACCACCTGATCTGCCTCTTGAGAAATTTGTATGCAGGTCAGGAAGCAACAGTTAGAATCGGACATGGAACAACAGACTGGTTCCAAATAGGAAAAGGAGTTCATCAAGGCTGTATATTGTCACCCTGTTTATTTAACTTATATGCAGAGTACATCATGAAAACGCTGAACTGGAAGAAACACAAACTGGAATCAAGATTGCCGGGAGAAATATCAGTAACCTCAGATATGCAGATGACACCACCCTTATGGCAGAAAGGGAAGAGGAACTCAAAACCTCTTGATGAAACTGAAAGTGGAGAGTGAAAAAGTTGGCTTAAAGCTCAACATTCAGAAAACGAAGATCATGCCATTTGGTCCCATCACTTCATGGGAAATAGATGAGGAAACAGTGGAAACAGTGTCAGACTTAATATTTTTGGGCTCCAAAATCACTGCAGACGGTGACTGCAGCCATGAAATTAAAAGGCGCTTACTCCTTGGAAGGAAAGTTATGACCAACCTGGATAGCATATTAAAAAGCAGAGACATTACTTTGCCAACAAAGGTTCATCTAGTCAAGGCTATGGTTTTTCCTGTGGTCATGTATGGATGTGAGAGTTGGACGGTGAAGAAGGCTGAGCACCGAAGAATTGATGCTTTTGAACTGTGGTGTTGGAGAAGACTCTTGAGAGTCCCTTGGATTGCAAGGAGATCCAACCAGTCCCTTCTGAAGGAGATCAGCCCTGGAATTTCTTTGGAAAGAATGATGCTAAAGCTGAAACTCCAGTACTTTGGCCACCTCATGTGCAGAGTTGACTCACTGGAAAAGACTCTGATCCTGGGAGGGATTCGGGGCAGGAGGAGAAGGGGACGACAGAGGATGAGATGGCTGGATGGCATCACTGACTCGATGGACGTGAGTCTGAGTGAACTCCGGGAGTTGGTGATGGACAGGGAGGCCTGGTGTGCTCTGATTCATGGGGTCGCAAAGAGTCGGACACGACTGAGCGACTGATCTGATCTAATCTGATAATGGTCTTTGTCCATATGTATTGTATCTTATAGAGTTTTCTCTGCCCTAAAAATTCTTTGTGTGCTGCCTATTATCTATCCCTCCCTCCCCAACCCCTGGAAACCACTGAGATTTTTTACAGTCTCCATAGTTTTGTCTTTTCCAAAATGTTATATAGTTGGAATGATATAATATATAGACTTTTCAGATCATCTTTCACTTATCAATATGCTTTTAAATTTCCTCTATGTCTCTCATCTTTTCATGGCTTGATGGCTCATTTCTTTTTAGCGATGAATAATATTCCATTGTCTAGATGTACCAATTGGTTTGCCTGTTGAAGGACATCTTGGTTGCTTCCAGATTTTGGCAATCATGAATAACGATGCTGTAAACATCCATGCACAGGTTTTTGTGTGGTATAAGTCTTTACTCTTTTGGGTAAATACCACGAAGCATGATTCCTGGATCATATGATGAGAGTATGTTTAGTTTTGTAAGAAACTGCCCAACAGTCTTGCAAAGTGGCTGTAGTATTTTGCATTCCTACAAACAGTGAATAAGAGTTCCTCTTGCTGCCTGTCCTGGCCAGTATTCAGTGTTGCCAGTGTTCTAGATTTTGGCCATTCTAATACGTGTGTAGTGGTATCTCATTGCTGTTTTAATTTGAATTTTCCTGATGACATGTGGTGTGGAGCATCTTTTCATATGCTTATTTGCCATCTGTATATCTTCTTTGGTGAAGTGTCTGTTAAGGTCTTTGACCCATTTTTTAATGGGGTTGTTTATTTTCTAATTGTTGAGTTTTAAGATTTCTTGTATTTTTTGGATAACAGTCCTTTATCAGATGTGTGCTTTAGAAATATTTTCTCCCAATCTATGACTTGGCTTCTCATTTTCTTGACATTGTCTTTCCCAGAACTATTCAGCTTAACTTTTATACAAAGAACAACTCACACTTCCATTTGATTCAATTAATATTTTAATTAAACCTATTAGTTATAATTAACCAGTAAAATTTGAATAAACAAGTTTGGGAATAAATGGAACTTATACTTAGTATGCACACAGCCTAATGGTGGAAGCAGAGCGAGTGGATGTGCTACAGTACAGTTTATTATCCCTGGGGATTCAGTGTACCATGGCCATTGGACAGAGCATTTTACAGATGGATTGAAGTACTTGATTGATTTTCCAAGTAATTGAAATGGAGATTGTTTTAAGGGAGATTGTACTTCACTTAGGAAATTTTGTAAGAGCAGAAGCATGCATGATTAAAACAGTCATGGCAAATGGATTTGAATAATCCTAAAGTGCATATTCCACCAGTGGTTGTGACCTGGTAAATTACTCTTTTACACTGTAGGAATATTTACATTTGCCAATTCTTCTGGATACTTAAGTCACCAAGATGTTGGAGACAGTCACATTGATTAGACTGGGAAGATTTTGGACTGAAGTTGATGACAAGGGAGACAAATGTCATGAATTAGATTCTTTGGAGGAAGAATAAGATAATGTCAAATTGTGCCATGTGACACATTTGTGCTATGTGTCAAATGTGCTTTCTGAGTCTGAGGAAATAGCTTTGGGACTAACACAGATGGCGGAGAAGGAGTGGGAAGGGAATAGTATAGGTGAAGCTTTAGATCCCCTCCCCTTACTTAACTGGACCAAATGTGATTTTTGTCCATTTGTCATTTGAGCTTATGCACTGTAGAAGGAAAAAATGAAAGAAGTTTCCCAGTAATCCTAAACGTAAAAGCATGAAGGCAGTTTCTCATTACTTCAGATGTTAATTTACAATGTCTGGAGTCATGAGCAAAGTGATCTTAAAGATGTCATATACGAAGTTAATATTATCTTGTAGGTTCTGGTGAGGTATATAGAGTTGAATTCATGATTAGAATGCTGTAATAGATGCTTTATATAAAAAACTCATCTTTGTAAGGGTTAAATGTCACAAGTTCCTTACAATCTGAATCTGTAGACCAAAGGAGAAATGTAACGAAATACAACTGGGAGATGATGTTTTTGGTGGAATACTATGAAATTCTTGAATTGATACATGACTGCTTTGGATGATGCTTCATAAGACCAGTAAAAACTAAGAAAAGCAAGATAGAGCAGTGATGGCACATTTCAACTGTAAGAGAGGCCACATGCAGATGGGAGACCAGTGTTCCAACTGTGTATGACATCGGGCATTTACCGTTAATGTTCTGTCCTTTTATGGTAGCAACAGACAATGGAACAAAATCAGTGATTGACGGAGCCTCAGCTTGGATATACCATACTAGAATTAAGAGAAGCAATGATAAGCATAAAAGAGAGAGACTACCATAGTGTTGATAAAAGCAAAGAAAGGGGAGGCTGTGCACAAAAGCCTATTATAGAGTATAATTCCAAAAAGTTCAATATAAAGTCAAGTATGAATGCATGGCCCACAACTCTAGAAAGGAAGATAAAATCAGAAATCAGGAAGATTAAAGCTCAGATTTAGTTGAGAATGCCAAAAGAAAAAAAAAAAAAAAAGAGGATGTCTGAAGTGCTGAAAGGGAGAATGTAAGAGATGGATTTAATTTCCTTTTTTCTTTGGCCACACCACATGGCTTATCTTACTTATTACTTAACCTACCAGGGATCGTGGAGTCCCAACCACTGGACCCCCACGGAATTCCCTGGATTTAATTCTTAAGACAAATGGCAGATGATAAAAGATTGTTCTCAGAAGGCTGATTTACTTACTTTTGTATGTTACTCCTCTCCTTTCTCTCAAGAGAAATGGCCATCAACATATTCAACGCTGCTTGAACAAATTCAACAACAATGCTTGAATACTCCTTGTTTCTTAATATCATCATAGACTTGAGAACAACCACAGCATGGGCTGTGATTGTTCTCTGCTCTACTGCCTGCATTCTTGGCCCACCACCACCACCACTGCCATGCTTCTGCCAATGATAAGAAGGCAATAAGAAACTTGATCATCCCACCCCCACAACCAACCCTGGTGTCATTTGCTGCCAGCCGTCTGCTCTCTCTCTCTCTCTCTCTATCTGACAATGGGGCTAAATGGCTTTGGTTACCTAGCAATTTAATGGTTAAAAGCAGGGGCCTTGAGTCAGAAAGACCTGGACCCCGGGTCTTTACTGCCTACTATTTATATGAACGTAAAGGAAATCAGTCCTGAATATTCATTGGAATGACTGATGCTCAAGCTGAAACTCCAATACCTTGGCCACCTGATGTGAAGAACTGACTCATTTGAAAAGACCCTGACACTGGGAAAGATTGAAGGCAGGAGAAGAAGGGGATGACAGAGGATGAGATGGTTGGATGGCATCACCGACTCAATGGACATGAGTTTGAGTAAACTCCAGGAGTTGGTGATGGATAGGGAGGCCTGGCGAGCTGCAGTCCATGGGGTCGCAAAGAGTTGGACATGACTGAGCTACTGAACTGAACTGAACTGGACAGTTTCTAAACTCCATGCCTCAGTTTCCTAATCTGCCAACATATGCCCTACTTGCCAAGGTTTCTGTGAAAACTAGAATGTTTAAAAACATCTAGAGTGAAGTAAGCCAGAAAGAAAAACACCAATACAGTATACTAACGCATATATATGGAATTTAGAAAGATGGTAACAATAACCCTGTGTACGAGACAGCAAAAGAGACACTGATGTATAGATCAGTCTTGTGGACTCTGTGGGAGAGGGAGAGGGTGGGGAGATTTGGGAGAATGGCATTGAAACATGTGTAATATCATGTATGAGACGAGTCGCCAGTCCAGGTTCGATGCACGATGCTGGATGCTTGGGGCTGGTGCACTGGGACGGCCCAGAGGGAGGGTATGGGGAGGGAGGAGGGAGGAGGGTTCAGGATGGGGAGCATGGGTATACCTGTGGTGGATTCATTTCGAGGTTGGACAAAACTAATACAATATTGTAAAGTTTAAAAATAAAATAAAATTAAAAAAAAAAAATAAACCTTTTTGCTGTGCTCAAAGACTCTGCATCACCATCCTGCTTTAAAAAAAAAAAACAGAGTATAGCACCGGAACACTACATCTTATTCCCTTTCATTTCCTTTTATAATAGTTGAAAATAACATGAGGTGCTTTGGCTGAAAATCAAGCTTGTTCTAGACCCGTGACTACCCTATAAAGCCAGAATTACACAAAGGCTCTGCAGAGCTCCATCCTCTCACCCCACGGCACAAACCCCAGTTCCTAGCTAGAGACCTAGGTCAGGAAGCATTTCTTGGTCAGCCTGCTCTCTTACCTTCTTCTAAGCAAAAGCAGGAAATCTGGAAATGAGTTTTCTAAAATAAAGCAAGGCATGTTCAGGAGATGGTTAAAATGGCAATATTTTCATACTAATTATTTTTCTAGATCACTTGAGGTGCTGGAGAAGACTCATTAGAGTCCTTTGGACAACAAGGATTTTGGCCAACTGATGGGAAGAACTGACTCATTGGAAAAGACCCTGATACTGGGAAAGATTGAGGGCAGGAGGAGAAGGGAGTGACAGAGGATGAGATGCTTGGATGGCATCACCGACTCAGCGGACATGAGTTTGAGCAGACTCTGGGAGATAGTGAAGGACAGGGAAGCCTGGCATGCTGTGGTGCATGGGGTAACAGAGTCAGACACAACTGAGTGACGGAACAACAGGAACAAATGAGGATTAAAGGCATGGACATTGGATGATCAGTGTATGGGACCATTGAATAAATTCACTCTGTTACTGTTGAAAAAAAAAAAAAAAACAAACATCTAGAATAGTATCTGAGTCATAGTAGGAGCTCAGTAAATATAGGTTTCCCTGTCTGATGTATCTCTGGATACTTGGTCCTTAAGAGATGGCACTGTGTTCACATAGCTGCTATTTATCTTAATTGCAGGCCCATTGCCTGGTAGGAAATTATGTCTCATGAGTCTTAGCCTGAATATCTGAAGCTTAAATAGCCTCTGAAGCAGTTTTTCTATCATTTATTTTATTGCCACCTAAACTCAAAAGTGTGCCAGTTTAGTTCAACTGCAAAGACTGCCAAATAGACAAAGTCTTCCATTTGGAAATATATTTTTTGAAGACTCAATTTAATTTAAAAATTATTGATGACCCTCTATATATTTGTCTACATTCTTTGGCATATCAGAGGGGCTGGCTGGCTGGCTGTATTCTTCACAGATGGGCTCTGCTTTAAGAAAACCTAATAAAGGAAAAAAAACGTGAACTTACAGAATGTAACATTGTACCTTGGTTGCTTCAGGGGTTTTCAGTGAGTGAGTATGTATATAGATGTGTGATGTGTGATATGTGTGTGTAAGGGGCAGGTTTAAGATTATCCTGTGGGGCTTTGTGAAACTACACACATTCCTACATTCCTCCTTTCTGCTTTTACAGTTTCTTTAAATATCCTCGCAATAAGGCATCTAGATGCTCAGGGAAAAGCATGAGTAGCTTAAAAATTCCAAAAAATCATAGATGACTCTGAAACACGTGTAACGTATTTACCTTACCAACATTTTGGTTTACAAAATTACTTGTCAACAATGCCACAGGGAAGGTATATATTATGACTGCACTCATTGGGAAAACACAGCTAAATTTATGATGACTCAATTCACACTTTAGAAACAGATCTACTGCCTAGTGCAAGGGACATGTGGAAGTGTGCTGTCAGGCCAAGCTCTCCAAAGCGTTCTTTCAGTCAGCGCCATTTCCTTACTCCTGTCAGAGAGGGGTTGGATGCTGGAGAACAAGGTAGGCACAGCAAAAGGAGATTTCTGGAAAGGGCTTTTGGGTGAATATACTGATTCTACCCATACTCCACTTAGTTTCCATCCATCAAGCATAGAAAAAGGTGATACTTCACTGAAGCTGTAACATTTAAGTTAAGGCTCAAAGGAAAAGCATGTTGGGGACAAATGACAACCAGCAGAGTGGGACTGGTAGCTCCATCAGGAGCACATTACCACCTTGTCAGCTGTTCTCCAGAGAAACAGAACCACTAGAAGATGTATATCTATATAGCTATAGATATCTACACACCTATAAACTCTCTCTCTAAAGAGAGACAGACCGACTATGTACTGTGTGCTCAGTCATGTCCAACTCTTTTCGACCCCATGGACTGAAGCCACCAGGCCCCTCTGTCCATGGAATTTTCCAGGCAAGAATACTGGAGGGGATTGCCATTTCCTTCTCCAAGACAGACTATAGAAAATAGGAAAAGAAGGGAGTGAAATAAAGTTTAGAGAAAGAACTACTTTTGAGCACTTGCCACTGTAAGGTTTGATCATATGACACTGCAGCATGGCCCTTGTTTCTAAAACAGCAGTAACATTAGTATAGCCTGTTTAAATCCAGTTAGGTACCCTCTGGCAAGCAAGAATATAGACTTAAATCAACATACATAAAAGTTCAATACATGTCCAGATAAATTTAACCAAACAACAGGGAAGGGTTCATTTGCATAAATGCTGTTAAAATAACGTGACATTACCATGGAGAAACATTAACTTAAACCTATGCCTCATGCAATATTTCACAGTCAACACAATAAAAATTCATGTCAACTATTTAGAAAATTTTAATTATGGTGGAAACAGAGAAAATGGAGCACTTATTCAGTTGTGAGAGGGAGATAATGCTTGATTAAAGGAGAAAAATGAATTACAAAGGAAAAGATAAGCAGTGTGATTATACAACAAAAATTAATAAAACTAAACCACAACAAAACCAAGATAGAAGTCAAGTGACAAGATAGAAAATTACTTTTATTTTTATTTTTATTTTTATTTTTTGTGAGGACAGATATCAGCAGAGGTATACTAAATCATTTTTTTTTCATTTTATTTTATTTTTAAACTTTACATAATTGTATTAGTTTTGCCAAATATCAAAATGAATCCGCCACAGGTATACATGTGTTCCCCATCCTGAACCCTCCTCCCTCCTCCCTCCCCATACCATCCCTCTGGGTGGTCCCAGTGCACTAGCCCCAAGCATCCAGTATCTGGAGCCTATTATACAGAGTGAAGTAAGCCAGAAGGAAAAACATTAATACAGTATACTAACGCATATATATGGAATTTAGAAAGATGGTAACAATAACCCTGTGTACGAGAAAATTACTTTTAATACATATGATGACATTTCCAAAATATATTGAGTTTTACAAATTTATGTTAAGTTCACTATGGACGGGCTTCCCTGGTGGATCAGAGGTTAAAGCGTCTGCCTGCAATGCGGGAGACCTGGTTCGATCCCTGGGTGGGGAAGATCCCCTGGAGAAAGAAATGGCAACCCACTCCAGTATTCTTGCCTGGAGAATCCCATGGAGGGAGGAACCTGGTAGGCTACAGTCAACGGGGTTGCAAAGACTGAGCTAGTTCACTGTCACTTTCACTTTTCACTATGGACAGTGGTCTAAGAATCCTTACATAAGATGAAACACCATTAGTAAATTAATATAGGAAACAGTATTAAGTCTTGCCAGCTATAAAAGAGGTACAAATTAAAATGATGCAATGTCACTTTATAACTCTAAAATTAGCAGCAATAAAGGAACATTAGTAAAACTAGTGATAGAACTACTGGGGAAATTGAAACATTTTTACATTTCTAGCAACACTGTAAATTATCTTAGTCAATTTGATGAATAATCTGGCAGTTTTTATCAAGAGTCATAAAATGTTCCTATGTTTTTACTGAATAATCTCACTCCAGGGTATTTATTTTAAGGGTATAACTCAAAATAAGAAATGCATTATGTGTTATTTATTATCATGGAAAACTGCATACAGCCCAAACAACCATTAATAGAGGGATGGTTATAGAATCATAGTATTTCAACTTAATGGAATTGCTTGAAACCAATGAAAATGATGGATATGAAGATTATTGAGATACATGGAAAAGTATATGTAAAATTTTAAGAATGAAATAAATTAAGTTATAAGAGCCTGTATTAAGAAGGTCTGAAAGGGCTGGAGCTCTATATTCTCTATGCTTCATTAAGTTGATGCACTAGGAATCTCCTTCCATGATGGAATGTGGTATTGAAGAGAAACTCCTGGTAGTTGAATAAAATTTAAACATGTAGGAATAACAGAGATGAGGGAAAGATAAGGTCCAAATAAAAGTTGGAGAGGGAAACAGATACAGTAAGTCCCCACATCCAAACAAGTTCTGTGGATTCACAAGTCCAATTTTGTAAGTCCAACAAAGTTAACCTAGGTACCCAACTAATAGAATCAGCTATATAGTACTGTACTGTAATGGGTTTATAATGCTTTTCACTTATATAACACATTAAAGACAAACACAAAAACAAAATATTTTAATCTTACTGCACAGTACCTTGAAAAGTATAGTAGTACAGTATAACATCTGGCATACAGAGGCTGACATTAAGTGAACAGACAAAAAGAGTTACTGACTGGAGGAGGGAGAGAAGGTGGGTGGTAAACCATATGAATCCAAGGAAATGATTACTATAAAATTGAGGATAGAGGTTATATTTGGGGGGGCTGTATAAGGATTGGTAATTTGGAGGAGCTTCTGGCATGGCTAGTTTTCTAGCCTGGATGGTGCTTATGAAGGTATTATTTGTATAATAATTCCCTGAGCTCTACATTTTTTTCTGTGGTTTTATATGTCTTCATTTTAAAATAAGGTTAAAAAATGACCTATGCAAACCTATAGGTTGAAAGAGATTAGAAGAACAAAAATATGGGTTGTGGGCCTATTTCTTCAAGAAAAGTTAATAATAATGATAAAGACTAAAGATTACAAATTAACTTTCTATCCCATCCTACAGGATATTGTAATAGAAGAACTGCAAAGGAGAATCACCTCATACTATATCTAGAATTATGATTTTTTTTAAGAGGAAATGTGTTCTAACTCTGCTATAAGTGGCATCTGTATAAGTGGGCCACTCTACTCAAAGAACATCCGTCTTTATAGCCATGAATCATGCAGGATGAATTTTTAATTTAGTCAGCCTCTATGGTCATTTTTGAAAAACTACAAACAATGGGACTTTTATTTAAGGATGTCATGTTGATTCAGGATCCTTGATGCAGAGTTTAATCTTGTCAACACCCAAGGGAGTTCCTGACACCAGTTATTGGAGATCTCCTCTCCTCAAAGTCCAGCCACCCAATACATCCTTAGCAAATGACCTCTCCTACTTTGCTAAGACTAAGTCCCTTGAATATCCTCTTTTCTCCACCTCAATTCATTGCTGCCTCTATCAGTTCAGTTCACTCAGTCCTGTCCGACTCTTTGTAACTCCATGGACTGCAGCACACCAGGCTTCCCTGTCCATCACCAACTCCTGGAGCTTACTCAAGCTCATGTCCATAAAGTCAGCAATGCCATTCAGCCATCACATCCTCTGTTGTCCCCTTCTCCTCCTGCTTTCAATCTTTCCCAGCATTAGGGTCTTTTCCAATGAGTCAGTTCTTCGCAGCAGGTGGCCAAAGTATTGGAGCTTCAGCTTCAGCATCATTATCTCCATCGAATATTCAGGACTGATTTATTTTAGGATTGACTGATTGTATCTCCTTGCAGTCCGAAGGACTCTCTCAAGAGTCTTCTCTAACACCACAGTTCAAAAGCATCAGTTCTTTGGTGCTCTCAGCTTTATTGACAGTCTGACTCTCCATCCATACATGACTACTGGAAAAACCATAACTTTGACTAGATGGACCTTTATAGGCAAAGTGATGTCTCTGCTTTTTAATATGCTGTCTAGGTTTGTCATAGCTTTTCTTCCAAGGAGCAAGAGTCTTTTAATTTCATGGCTGCAGTCATCATCCGCAGTGATTTTGGAGCCCAAGAAAATAAATTTTCTCACTGTTTCCATTGTTTTCCCATCTATTTGTCATGATGTGATGGGACTGGATGCCGTATCTTCTTTTTTTGAATGGTGAGTTTTAAGCCAGCTTTTTCACTGTCTCCTTTCACCCTCGTCAAGAGGCTCTTTAGTTCCTCTTTGCTTTCTGCCTTAAGGGTTGTGTCATTTGCATATCTGAGATTATTGATATTTCTCCTGGTAACCTTGATTCCAGCTTGTGCTTCTTCCAGACCGGCATTTCTCTTGATGTATTCTGCACATAAGTTAAATAAGCAGGGTTAACAAGATACAGCCTTGACATACTTCTTTTCCAATTTGGAACCAGTCCATTGTTCCATGTCTGGTTGTAACTGTTGCTTCTTGACCTGCATACAGATTTCTCAGGAGGCAGGTAAGGTGGTCTGGTATTCCCATCTGTTGAAGAATTTTCCACAGTTTGTTGTGATACACACAGTCAAAGGCTTTAGCATAGTCAATGAAGCAAATGTTTTTCTGGAACTCTCTTGCGTTTCCTATGATCCAACAGATGTTGGCAATTTGATCTCTGGGTCCTCTGCCTTTTCTAAATCCAGCTTGAACATCTGAAATTTCTCAATTCATATACTGTTGAAGCCTAGCTTGGAGAATTTTGAGCATTACTTGCTTGTGTGCTAGATGAGTGCAATGTGCAGTAGTTTCAACATTCTTTGCATTGTATTTCTTTGGGATTGGAATGAAAACTGACTTTTTCCAGTCCTGTGGCCAGTGCTGAATTTTCCAAATTTGTTGGCATATTGAGTGCAGCACTTTCATAGCATCATCTTTTAGGATTCAAAATAGCTCAGCTGGAATTCTATCACCTCCACTAGCTTTGTTTGTAGTAATGCTTCCTAAGGTCCACTTGACTTCACACTCCAGGATGTCTGGCTCTAGGTGAGCGATCACACTGTCACAGTTATCTGGGTCATTAAGACCTTTTTTAAATAGTTCTTCTATGTATTCTTACTACCTCTTCTTAATATCATCTGCTTCTGTTTAAAAATTAAACATATTTTTAATTTTTGAGTATAGTTGCTTTACAGTATTGTCTTAGTTTCTGCTGTACAACAAAATGAATCAGCTCTACATATACATATGTCCATTCTTTTTTGGATTTCCTTCCCATTTTGGTCACCACAGAGCACTGAATAGAGTTCCCTGTGCTATACAGTAGGTTCTTGTTAGTTATCTATTTTAGCACAGAGTTGGACATGACTGAAGTGACTTAGCAGCAGCAGCAGCAGCTGTCAATCCCAATCTCCCAATTCATCCCATCCATCCCCTCCCTACCTTGGTATCTATAAGTCTTTTCTCTACATCTATGTCTCTATTTCTGCTTTCCAAATAAGTTCATCTGTATCATTTTTCTAGATTCCACATATAAGCAATATTATACAATATTTGTTTTTCTCTTTCTGACTTTCTTCACCCTGTATGACAGTCTCCATCCACGTCTCTGCAAATGGCAAAATATTGTTCTTCTTTATGGCTGAGTAATATTACATTGTATATATGTACCACATCTTCTTTATCAGTTCCTCTATTGATGGACATTTAGGTTGCTTCCATGTCCTGGATGTTGTAAATAGTGCTGCAATGAGCATTGGGGTGCATGCATCTTTTTGAATTATGGTTTCCCCCAGATATATGCTAGGAGTGGGATTTTTGGGTCGTATAGTAGTTCTATTTTTAGTTTTTTAAGGAACCTTCACACTGTTCTCTATAGTGGCTGCACCAACTTACTTTCCCACCAACAGTTGTAGGAGAGTTCCATTTGGGATATGATATGAAGAATACCATTTGGGATATGATCCATTTGGAAGAATGGCAAACCAGCACAAACGTCCACAGCTTGTGGTATATCTGCTGTTAACCCATCACTGGTTTTTTTTTTTTAATTATTTTTAACAGTGTTTATTGCTGTCTTAGTATGTGCCAAAAGTAATAATACACTGGGTACTTTGAGGGATGGCAAGCACCAAGATAAGTGAGATGTAGTGCTTGCCTTCAAGAAAGTAACATTGAACTTATTTTAAGTAATGTACAAGGCAATTGATAAAAGTAAGCGTGGGGTAAATGTTGGGGATCGATGGGAGCAAACAGAATGCTGAATGTGGGCAAGCAAGCACTCGCAAATTTTCCAACTTTAATGTTTGGGGCAGCATTGGTCTATTCTATACACAAGAATACTTCAGGACAGCTGGAAGAAAGAAGCAGCTCTTCTGTGCATTATTTAACCCCTCTCTCCTCAGTATTAAATATTTCTTTTTCTCCACGGACACTGAGAAGTAGCTACAAAGACATAGAAACCATGGCACCTGACCTCAAAAAGCTTACATGCTAGCTGGGAAGATGAGGCACACCTGTGGAACTAGAGACATCCTGACTGCAGGGGTGCTACATAAATAAAACTATTGGCATACCTTTTATGCTGCTGCTGCTGCTAAGTCACTTCAGTTGTGTCCGACTCTGTGACTCCATAGACGGCAGCCCACCAGGCTCCCTGTCCCTGCGATTCTCCAGGCAAGAACACTGGAGTGGGTTGCCATTTCCTTCTCCAATGAATGAAAGTGAAAAGTGAAAGTGAAGTCTCTCAGCCGTGTCTGACTCTTAACAACCCCATGAACTGCAGCCTACCAGGCTCCTCCGTCCATGGGATTTTCCAGGCAAGAGTACTGGAGTGGGGTGCCATTGCCTTCTCCATACCTTTTATGAGTTGAACACTATTCCAGGCACAAGGAGATACCAGGATGATGAAAACATATTCTTACACTTACTATGGTTAAGCCATTTTGATCTGGTTTTTATTCCTGGGACATGCCAAGCAATGAAAAACTGCTAAGATTTAGAGAGCCATGAATAAGCTTTTAGTAAAAGCCATGCTTTAGCAAGATTAATCTGAAAACTGTTTATAGTAAAGGCTGAAGAGAAACTTCAGTAAGGCACTGAAGTTGGACAAGTGAGAGCTAAGAAGGGTCTTTAGCTGCCATAGTGCCTGAATATGTGCTTTGATGTCAGATATATGTGGACTGTGTATAACACTAGCTCTGCTGTCCATGAACAGTGTGATCCTGGGCAGGTCACTAGCCTTGTCTTGAATCTCAGTCCTAGTATTATTCAGGATTTGATAGATAGATAAATAGATTGATTATAGGAATTGGCCCATGTGATTTTAGAGATTCAGATGTCCCACAGTCTTCTGTCTGCAAGTTGGAGAACCAGGAAAGTCAGTGGTGTGATTCAGCTCTGATCTGAAGGCCTGAGAACCAGGAGAGCTGATGATGTAATTTGAAGTCCAAGTCTGAAGGTCCAAGAGTCAGGAGTTCAAGAATCAAATGTTCAAAGGCAATAGAAGGTAGATGTCCCAGATTAGAGAGAACCAATTCATCCTTCCTCTACCTTTTTGTTCTATTCAAACCCTCAATAGATTGGATGATGCCCACCTATATTAAGGAGAGCAATCTTCTTTAGTCTACTGGTTAAAATGCTAATCTCTTCCAGAAACACAGATGTGCCCAGAAATCATGTTTACCAGCTCTCTGAGCATCTCTTAACCCAGTCAACTGACAGACATTAGCCACAAAAGTCCACTCAGATATTATAGATGGAGAAGATGGAACAAATGGGCCAGATACTCTGAAGGTTTACTAGTGAAGACATGGCAGTTAAATAGAGGAGGGGAGCAAGGAGAAGCCCCTTCATGGATCACAGCCATGTCGTGGCAAAAGAACTTGAGTAACTCAGTGAAGCTATGAGCCATGCCATGCAGGGCCATCCAGGACAGACAGGTCATGGTGTAGAGTTCTGACAAAATGTGGTCCACTGGAGAAGGGAATGCCAAACCACTCCAGTATTATTGCCATGAGAACCACATGAGCAGTATAAAAAGGCAAAAAGATATGACACTGAGGCCCCTAGGTCAGTGGGTGTCCAATATGCTATTGGGAAAGAGCAGAGA